>NC_090272.1:126890533-127209366 GCF_040414725.1 Anabrus simplex | reverse complement strand
TGTACCTTAAGGCCACAGCTGCTTCCTTCCTACTCCTAGGCCTCTCCTATCCCATTGGTGCGATGTAAAACAAATTGTTTAAAAAAAAAGTTCTCTTACTTAGATCAAAACCTTTTGGTTTGTGATCCGGTAGACCCATTTCATCTTAAGCATTCTTTTATAACGCCACATAAAATATTTGAAACATGATTAATTAAAGACAACATTCCTGTTACTTGCACAAGGGTTGACCAGGATCTCTTCAGTGACAGCTACCTTATGCAGATTATACGTTGAAGGTTAGGTCAAATGTTCCGCCTTTACAATACCAAGATTCTTTATTAACTAAATATTTACATGATTTTTAATTATGGCTGATGATGTCTACAAGGAAGACGAAACATGTCCCGATATAATTAAAAATCATGTAAATATTTAGTTAATAAAGAATCTTGGTATTGTAAAGGTGGAACATTTGACCTAACCTTCAACGTATACTCACGACAATACGGGCTTTATAATGAAGTTTATTTTGTGTAATAATTATGCAGATTATTTAACCTGTTGACGAGTGCACCTAAGAACAGTCAATAGAGTGTGCAAGGCATTTGCTGTTTGGCCTCACATGAGGGAGCACGGTATTTGTCGTTTTAGGCTAGTACTAGAAACTCAATTGCTTGCTGATGTAATATGATATCTGGCGGCATTTTTTGTAACTTTTTCAGTTATTCGAATAGCGTCGCTGAACAAATCCTAGTTCTGTATGGCGGTGGTCTCTGATGGAAATGCGTATGCTCCCTACAGTGTAAGAGTTTGGCGCGCCATTAGCCTACAGGTTACAGCAGTGTTAAGATTGCTGCCGATGTGGATAGTTATTTGTGCTCTTCGTAGCTATAAATATTATTGGTTTTCGTGAATATAACTGTGAATGTTTCTTCTTTTGTAAAACCGAGCTTGATAGCTGCAGTCGCTTAAGTGCGACCAGTATCCAGTATTCGGGAGATAGTAGGTTCGAACCCCACTGTCGGCAGTCCTGAAAATGGTTTTCTGTGGTTTCCCATTTTCACACCAGGCAAATGCTGGAGCTGTACCTTAATTAAGGCCACGGCAGCTTCCTTCCCACTCCTAGCCCTTCCCTGTCCCATCGTCGCCATAAGACGTATCTGTGTCGGTGCGACATAAAGCAACTAGCAAAATCTTTCATAAATTACAAGTGATGCTATGGAGATGAACTAAATAGAGATATTAGTGAAGGTGGTATATTAAAAAAGTTTTCAAATGACAGTCTTTTCTCGATCCAAACTGTCTTTTCATGTGTCTCAAAGTCTCTCAAAGTTGTATTAAATAGGTTCATTGTAATTTTTAAAGAAAAAATTTCTTACTCCCCAGAGGTTGGTTACCGGTCAAGTACATACTCGGATGCGGCCGGCATTATTGCACGGCATATGTCGTGCGCACTCATCAAAATGTTAAAGATGCCATTTTGGCTGTGCCACATGAAAAGTATTAAATATATATTCTGATTGTCCTCTGAATAGGTTTGATGCTAGGAAATTTTAAGATGACAATTCACTTTGATTCAAACTTGATGAAATTAAGAGCTTGTAAATTAATTAGTATTCTTCAACATGATTCAACTGCTGTTAGTAGGAATGAAATAAAATACAGTACTTTCTCACTTGTTGCACCCTAATATATTTTATGTTCATTTTCTAGCGGAAGGCTTTGATGGTTGGATGAGTGGAAACTTGGTAAATAACACCTTTCCTGATTACCATGACAATTATAGCTGGTTCACAGTCTTCGGAGTATTCTTCCCAACAGTTACTGGAATCATGGCTGGAATAAACATGAGTGGAGATCTGCGTAATCCTTCAGGAGACATACCTAATGGGACATTGGCAGCTATTGGCACTGGGTAAGCCTGATCAATTAAATTGATGAATATAAGGAAAGGAACAAACAAGTGACAAATCAAAACATATATTGAATGGTAGGGACATGAAGAGGAACTCATAATAGGTAACAGCATGACAGGTCAGCATGGAAAGAGAGAGCATCAGAAAGAGGAGATAACAACCCTGAAAACACAAAAGAACAAGGGGAATCACTACATCTTCATACACTGCCATCTTTAAGTAGATCTCTCCTCATCAGACAGAGTTCTTCTACATTAATTTCTCCTTAAACTCCAACAACCTTTTTCAGCTTTCTAGCTTCATCAGAATGGCAGACATCAGCACTATACCACCTCGGCAGAATATTATTCTTGACAGGAAATAAAGTTTTGTTTATTCTCACCGGGCGAGTTGGCTGTGCGGTTAGGGGCACGCACCTGTGAGCTCGCATCCAGGAGATAGTGAGTTAGAACCCCACTATCAGCAGCCCTGAAGATGGTTTTTCCATGGTTTCCCATTCTCACACCAGGTAAATGCTGGGGCTGTACTTGAATTAAGGCCACGGCCGCTTCTTTCCTATTCCTAGGCCTTTCCTATCCTGTCTTTGCCATAAGACCTATCTGTGTCGGTGCGACGTAAACCAAATAGCTTGTTTACTCTCAACTGTGAGGTTCCTTTTTTGCTTTTCTTTGTGATCTCTCGCACCTTTAGCTGTAGCATTTCATCTTTTCTTCATACAGTTACTTTGTTTAACAGTTGTACTTTTATTTTCTGGATACTAGCCTGATATCAATCCCTGAAATAATAAGGCTGTCTTCTTGGTACATTGTAACTGTTCTTCTTGTTTACGCTAGTAGCAAACGTGTGATGGCTTTCACAAAACTCGCCCATGCTGCAGCATGAATGTGATCAGTGTTAATTTAAAGTGTGCGTATTATATCTCCTATTTTTTCTTACGCATCGCTAACAACCTTCAGTTTAAAAATTAAAGGTGAGAAAATTATGCAAGGGGGGAAAATAATGCAAGTAATTACGAGAATATTCACCGGGCGAGTTGGCTGTGGTGTGCAAGTGTGAGCTTGCATCCGGGAGATAGTGGGTTCGAATACCACTGTCGGCGGCCCTGAAGATGGTTTTCCATGGTTTCCCCATTTTCACACCAGGCAAATGCTGGGGCTGTACCTTAAGGCCATGGCTGCTTCCTTCCCACTCCTAGGCCTTTCCTATCTCGTCTCCATAAGACCTATCTGTGTCAGTGCAACGTAAAGCAAGTTGGAAAAAAAAATTAGAATTTTCAACCTCTGTATTGGAATAACATTTTTCATTCAAGTAGCAGTGCACAATAGGTAACAAACTAGCTTTATTCTCTCCTCCTTTTCCTTTTTGAGGAGATTCCTGTGACTCTTTTTGCAGGAAAAATCTTGTATGTGGTGAAAAAATTCCACTAGTTCCCAAAGTGAACTGTAATTATCATGATGGGAATAAAAAATGAAATTGAAAATGAACAAGCTTCCGTTCATTGTAATGGAGTTTGTAATTATCTTTGAAATTATCTTTGAACTTCCCCTTTTAGTATCTACACTATTCTTAAGGTATCTGAAGACCACAAGGCAGTTGTGATAAGTCATTGATTTGCTTAGGATAGGCGGTTTACTGTATTATGCAGTGCTAACATTTCACTGTGATATGTACAGAGATATGTCCAATAAATCAATATTATTATTATTATTATTATTATTATTATTATTATTATTATTATTATCATTATCATTATCATTATTATTATTATTATTATTATTATTATTATTATTATTATTATTATTATTATTATTATTATTATTCACAGTTTCCACAGTTCCTTCATGCTATTTGGAGCAGTGTTGTATTTTATCTCATTGTTTCATTTCAATATTCCTAGGACATGTTTTCAAATTTACTTTTGGACTTATGACGGTCCTTTTTTTATTTGAATATGTTCTGTTGTTCATGTAGGAGCAAGCCAGAAATCTATCTTTATGACAAGAAAATACTGCATTCATAATACCTATATAATGGGTCCGTTATTGGACATTATACATTTTCAGGCTAACTCATTCCTGTTGCCAGCATTTCGTGCCAGTGTACTAATTTGGGCAAGTCAGTTGGTAAATAGCACACCTGTCAAGCCGCATGGCTAGTGCGTAGCCTGGAGGCCACTATGTGGGCTATTTGAAGCTACCGGCAGTGCCAATTCACTATGAGAGTCTTTGTCTCTTTTGCCAAAGTTGAAGCTTGCCAGGCTATCATAATAAATTTACTCATTTGGGACAAATAATTCAGGGTCCCTAAGGGAATTTATATCAAGGAAATATTCTCCAGTACTTTAAAGTCATGAAATTATTTTTAAAATATAATGTAGGTAGAAATGGGTAGTGTAGTCCTGTATTATTTATGGTTGTTTATTATCCCTCTTTTTATCCTCTTAGATTCATTCTTGATATGTGTGAAGCCAAGTTGGTAGAGTGGGTCTTAATTTTTTCTCATGCATAAAAGTACCTTTAAAGTTCTTGTTTTTCTTTAATTATTGTATATTAATATTTTTTTGTGTATGTATTTGCTTTCTTTTTCAGCACCTTCTTGTATTTATTGTTTGTCTTGGTCCTTGGTTCTACATGCCAGCGTGCGACACTGCTGAATGATTTCATGATAGCTGCTAAAGTATCTGCCATTCGTAAGTAATTTAAAAAGGTTTTAACTTGCAGTATCTTTGTATTGTATGGATTGAGGATTCAACTCTCTTTGTGGTTAAATTGATTACTGTATATTACATAAATTGAAAACTACAAAGGCGAGCACTTGTAGTTGCACGCGCATGCGTGCGTGCGTGCCCCCCCCCCCCCGCTCTTCAATACCCTTAGCAACGACAAAGAGACCTAATGTGGAGTTTAACGTTCCCTGACACTGTTGGCTAACCCCATTTAAAGGAAACAAGCAAACAAGAGACATGAAGAGATAAAGTTACAATTAGTACAAAAGGTATAAAAATTTAGGTTTGCAAAGTCCATAAAGTTGCTTTACATAGTTCTGAAAAGAACTGCTTTGAGAAACCCAAAAGAAAATGAGGATACGAGGCTGATTTGTGGAATCGCTATGCAAAAATAAAATATTCAAAATTAAAACATTAAAATAAATAAAACTCATTGAACCAATCAGAGCTCCCTATGGATAAGAGCTACTCAGGAACTCTACGAAAGTGAGTATCTAAGTAGAAACCCAGTTCTTCACAAACTCCCTATCAGAAAATGGTTTCCCTTTTACAGCTAATAAATGTGTAACTCAATAACTAGTGTGGACTGCAGCTATATTTGCTCCCATCTTCAATCTTCTTTCTTCTTTTCCTGATGGTATTGAGGTTCTTTTTCTTGTTGGGAGTTTCACGGGACTTAATGTCACTTGAAAGGTATTTCAGCAATTTGGGAAAATGTGAGTCACTTGCTCCTGGACGTAATTTCCATCTCACTATTCACTATAAAATTACCTGATTTTACTATCAAATCATCAGAGAAATGACTATACCAAATTCTGCTATTATGCGTTAACTCAATATCCTTCCGTGGTATAGCTCTGGCCCATTTATCAAATTGATTTCTAACCTTCGATGGTGAAAAAATTCGCATATCATCAACTATTCTTCCATAGTCTGAGTTACAGCCAGGCACAAAACAGTACAGCATGCTGAACTATTAAATTAATGAAGCCACATAAGTTACATGCTTGAAGTACACAACACACAATGAACTGAGTTTAGAAACTGAAAGCAAAGAAAATTGAAATTCTTCACTGAAATATCTTGCACAGTAACATCCCCTGCATTTTTCTATACCCGGCTTGCCGGAACTACTGGAGGACATATTCGATATAATCGCTTGCACTGCTTGCAGTGGCGGGACCACAAACTACCATGCTATAATGGCCTAGTCCTCACACTTGGTCTTATATTCAACATGCCTTCCGTAATACTCCGCTGTACTTATTATATATAGATCTGTGCTTAGAATCATAATGCTGTCAGATGTTTTATTCTTTAAAAACTGAAATATTTTCCTTGCATATCAGAGACATTACTTTTCCACTGTCCTCAATACAAAAATAGTCACCAGTCCCTTTTTCTTTAAAAACACTGTGCCCACTCTCTACTTTTCTATGGAAAGGGACATTTTCTTTTGCAGATAAACTATTAAAATGACTTTAAATATCGGTAGTTCATAAGAATGTTAGTTTAAAGTAGTAAACTGCAATGAACCTCCCAAAGCACTTCTTGGGTGTAAACTGGCCATTTCCTGTGGATCTCCCAAGATAACCGTACCTATAAAATCCCCCGTGGAGTGCAGCAGGTCTTCCATGCTCCAGGGAAATCTGCAGATGTAATTCTAAGAAATAAATTAAGGAAGTCTAATCCTTACCTGCATCTTAGAACTTTCCTTCAGCCCAGTAAAAGAAAAATCACATCAAGAAGAAATCTACAAATAATTCAGAGATTTTTCTTTATCTCCTTTTCTCTTCATTTCCTTTCTCCGTAAATTACAGCAAAGTTGTTATTAAGTATGTTTTTTGGTACCTATGAAAAACATAAACTGAAACTTAAGCACATTATAAAAACTCAGCCTGGGGGCCACATAAAATGTCTTTGCAGGCCATACGTTGGGCATCCCTGCTGTATAATGTTAGCATGTAAAAGATCTCTGGTGATACATTTGGTGTTTACCTGCAGAAAATTGATTAAAACTCAGACTCAGATAACCCAGGCGAGAAGTGGTTTATTCTGCCATCTAGTAGAGTATACCAGAATGTTAAAATTGATGCCCAGGCAGCCTAAATGGTGTTGAATTAAAATACCTGTACTTGGTAGCTGAGGCTGCACTGTTGTTTTTGTGTTGTTTTTACAAATATCTCTTGTCATTGCAGAAGTCTTGCTCTTGGCTGGCTTGTATGTCTCCTCGATGTCAAGCTGTTTAGCAGCAATGTATGGTACGCCAAGAGTGTTGCAGTCAATCGCTAATGAAAATGTCATACCTGTTCTGCAGTTCCTTGGAAGAGGGGTAAGTTAAAATACATTTCTTGAGGCTCCAAATAGTTTTACTTTTTGTACAGTTACTTTTCTTGAACATTTTAAGTGTGATACTGATCAATAACTTTCTAAAAGGTGAATTTGTGCAGGGCTTTATTTTTAACTCTTGACCGATGACAAGGCATTTTCCTTTTCTGCTGACGAGTGCACGATAGCACCGGTTCAGTTGTCTAATTGTCTTAGATGGCAAGTGCTCATTCGAAGGTCGAATCCCTGGATTGTTCATTTGCAAAGATGCTTTCATTACAGCAGTGCATCTTTGTATGTAAAAAGTATTTGAAATACATATCAGCTCATCAGGTGCATGTTGAATTTGTTCGTAACTTTCCTAGTGAAGTGCCATCTTCTAAAACAATTCACAATGTTGTAAATAAATTTTACAGTACTGGCTTAGTGGAAAACATGTTAATGTGCTTGCCAAACTAATATTGAACAACTCATTCTGCCTCAATGAGGAAAGGGAGGTGAAATCTACCTTGCTCCTCATTTCTGTTGTATGCCACTTCATTGATGCCTAGGCTATCTATGACAGCTGATAGTGGACATGTTGTGGATCCAATCAACCTTCGGGCTGAGGACTCTACATGCATATATATGGAATGTACGTACATACACTGTCTGATTAAAATATCCAGACATCTATTCAGAACAGTTCTCAAATTGTGTTCCTTGGATCTACTACCCAGTGGTGGACATTAATATGGAGTGGTCTCCACCCTTGGCCTTTATTACAGCTCAAATTGTATGCAGAATAGACTGCTAGGTGTCAGAAATGTCAGAACTTTACTGGGGAAATGACAAACCATTCTTTCTTCAGCAAATATATTTAACCCCTCAGCGCCGACCTCTATACGTGGTATAGACCCCCTTTTCTTCCGTAGCCGCCGACCTCTATACGTCGTATAGACCCATACATGGTTTCACATTTACGACTATAGCGCGAAGAGTTTTGTAGTTATTGATATGCAAATTGTTTTGTTTCCAAGAAGACATTTTTAGGTTTATCAGTGTTGTAAATAAGAATTGAAAATCGTTATAATGTAGTTGTTTTTGCAAGGTTAATTATTTGTCAAGTAAGTCTGAGCACTAATCTCTGCTTTTTTAAAGTCTGTTTGATTCATTCTTTCCCACAGAAGAAAATAAAGAAATTATGGTCTGAGAAGTTTGTCTTTTCGCGTGATATTCTTTGCTCTATTTGTACATTGGGAGTGTGGTTTATTTATTATATTTGTCTTTATTTCTCAGCTTGTAATATTTTCGTAACTCTCCACGAGCGCTCTGTGTAGGCATCAGCAAGTGCTGCTTTCTGTCATACGATACGACAGCCAGTTGTTCATGGTATATATCTCGCTTGAAAGACTATGTCTCGACCTTTTATCTGAAATATGTATCGAGTTGGTTTGTTCCGCATACAGTAAGTGTTATTCCCCTCATTCAGTTTCGTCCTGCTGCTTTCGGTCTCACCGCAGCTTTATCAGTCCGTGTGGCGCGCCGCGCTCAGCCGTGGTTTGACTGACAGTAACGTGCTTGGAATATTGTATAATTCAGATGAACGTTTAGTCGGAAGTAGTAGTGACAGTATTAGCAGCACTGATAATGAAATAGATGATGTGGCAGTGGTAAATGATGAGAGTGACGATGAGGAGGAAACAGTACTTGGAAATTTCGTGTAGGAGACTATAGATAATTATACAGGTGAAAGGGAAGTTTTCAACAGTGGATTATGATTCCTAAATTCTCTAATAATATTTACACATGTCACAGAGACAAATATTGAGCAATAAGGGGTACGTTATCGGAGCAGCTGTTGAAAGGTTTGTTTACAAAATACGCTCGCTCGGGCGGGGAAAGAAATATTCAAGGCCGGCGCGCATCAGATAATACAGTTCCAAGGTTGCAGAAAAGACATTTTATCAGGAAATTAGCACCGAAGAGTGAGAAATCCAAACCTTAGAGACGTTGTATCGTGTGTTAAAAACACGACGAAAAGAAGACATCAGTGTACTGCTGCCTGGAGTGTGACTTGGGCCCCTGTCTCCAAGAGTGCTTCGAACTCTATCACTCGGAACTAAATTACTAAGGAAATGTGAAACAATTATGTAATTATCTGCACGTACTTAGTTCTGTCATAAGGAATTCCAAGTTTCGTGAATATCGGGCTACTCTTATACTTGTAGTAACGTTGTAAGTGAATCAATGTATTTCAGTCGCGCGTAGTTGAAATCTCATCCGGCCGCGGGGTAGGAAGCTCTTTAAATGGCTGCGATGCTGAGGGGTTAATGATGTAAGTCATTGGGGGTCTGGAACGAAGTCCTCATTCTAGTTCACCCCTGATATGTTCAGTAGGATTTAGGTTAGGCTTTTAGGCTGGCCAGTCTGTTTCCAGAACCTTCTTGTCCACGAACCACTTATGAACAGTATTGTAGCATTTGCCGCATCTGAACCCTTCCATCTGATTGCTACTTGGTATGGCATAATTCATCACTCCAAATTATGGTTCTCTAGTCATCTAGTCATCTTTACACAACTTAATGTACCATTTGGCACTAGCCCTCAAATGTGTGATTTATGGGTGGATGTCTGCATTTCGAATCCCAGGTCCTCTTATTTCCTGGCGCACAGTCATGGTGCTTGCTGCATATTTAAGGGCTCTGCAAAATTCACGGGTGATGGTATCCCACGATGTCGTGCATTTTCTCTTACCACCTTCTTTAATGCTCGACGATGCTTGTCTATCAACGCACTATCCTACTCATCTGTGGTTTTGTTTTGATCGTGCCTTTCAGTTTTCATTTCACATAAATGTCACTGACAGTCGACTTAGACAACTTGAGAAAGGTGGAAATGCCGCTAGCTGATTGCTTTCTGTTATAACGACCAATGGTTGTTCCATATTTGAAGTCGTTAAGCTCCCTTGCTCCACTCACTCTGCAGGTATCTTGTAGCACTGAACAACACTGGGCCTTCAACTGCCTTTTATAGCAACAGCAGCAATCATAGTGACATCTAGGCTGTAGTTTACCTGTATACACAAATGTCTGGGTACTTTTGATCAGATAGTGTACAGACATACATACATTTCTATACTAGGTAAATACTGGAGAACCTGCCTTAAGACTGTTTTGCTGACAGAATTTTCATTGTTCATGAAGAGGTTTGTCCATAACTCCACCAAGGTGTGGCCATGCACTACAGTCAGAGAACTTGCACAGTAGTTTGTTTTCACTCCAACTACATTCAGCCATCTACAGCAAATAAGGAAAGATGAAAGTATGGAGATCACTATCAGCAGCTGGTGGACATTTGCTGTAACGTTTTGGCAAATCACTAGAATGAGTTCCTGCTCAATCATACTTGTGATGTGTAATGAAAATTAGATCCTGTAGTATTATACCAAGTAAACTGGACAGTGGTTGGATCTTGGTGAAATCCTCAAACTCTTACAAAACGGAAGACCACACACCAAGATTCTGTTAGTGTGGTTGATAGCACTGGGTATTGTCCATAAGTTCTTTCCTCTTGGTGAAACAATTACCATTGTCACATACTGCTCCGAAATTGAAGAATTTTATTGATGGTTGTGGGAAAAGTGGTCTTCATTAATGAATAGGAAGAGTCTGCTAATCTTGAAAGTGCTAATGCCTGTGTGGCAAAAAGAAAAGGTTGCGAATGGGCAGATTGCTTGAAAAAGTTGAGTTGGTGCTTTAAGGGAAGCTTTTACATCTGAGGATTTGATCTATTTAAGTAATTTGTAAATTATTGATTACTATTAAAATAAGGGACTCTACCATGGAGGTTAAGAGAAGCAGAGGAAGACCAAGAAGACAATGTTTACACTCAGTTTTTAATTATTGTAAGATAACAGGTGTAGAATTAAACAAGACCACAGATCCAGTTGCAAATAGAGATTTATGGAGGTGCATAGTTAATGCACTGAGACTTATAGACTGAAGTTCAGAAGTTGTAAACCCTTGAAAGTTTTGATTATATTCAGTGCAATATCTGTGATTATCACAAGATTTACACTGTACCTACTTAAAGTCATTGAGTCATTAAAATATTTTGAGAATTAAATTGTTTCTGGAAACATTCACACTCTAATAATCCTGTACTTAAACCTGTAAAATATTTGTTTAAACTGTAAGTCAATTTAACTCCTAATATTTGTTGATAATGTGTGTGTTGATTTAAGTAAATTTCAAAATTGCACGTGAAAGAAATAATTTCTTCTTGTTTGTATAATGACTTGATGTACAGTATTTCAGTATCAAGAGTACCAAAATATGTCAAAACACCTTAGAACAGAGAAATATTTAATTAAATAATTTTCAAACCTGTATTCCTCATTCATAGGGATCACACCTAAATAATAAAATATTTTCAAATCTTATTTACCAGGCGAGTTGGCCGTGCGGTTAAGGGCGTGCAGCTGTGAGCTTGCATCTGGGAGATAGTGGGTTTGAACCCCACTGTCGACAGCCCTGAAGATGGTTTTCCGTGGTTTCCCATTTTCACACCATGTACCTTAAGGCCATGGCCGCTTCCTTCCCTATCCAAGGCCTTTCCTATCCCATTGTCGCCATAAGACCTATCTGTGTCGTCAATGTGACATAAATAAAATTTAAAAAAAATCATATTTCTCTCTGGTTTCTGTGCAAATATATTACCATCTACTGTTGCTGTCTTTTCTTGGAGTTATGTTTATAATATGAATAGATTACATTATAAAGTAAAACGTGTAACATGCCTAACAAGCCTACTTTGACAGCTGGCTTTATGTAGCAGCTGGTTAGGCATTCACTTCCGTTACTTATTTCTGCTTAAATATATTTCTGATATTGGAAATATAACAACACATATGTACATACATCCATTCATCTAACATTCTTATTGTGTGTTATACCTTTCAGCATTCGGTCTGTAAGCCTCTGTGAATTAACTTAACCCCTCCACAATCCTCTCTGTGGCCTCATTTAGTTCCACACCTTTGGAAGAATACACATACTAATTACTTGGAATGATCCACCTTTTCCAGTTTTGTATTACCTTCATGGCATTCAGTCCTCTTAGCTTTTTTCTCTATTGACATAGTCATGAAAATACTAATTTTTGTATCATGTTCACTGCACTTTTTGAGCTCCAAGACATTAAACTGTAGGCTTTCAGTGCTGTCTGCCATTAAGACTGAGTCATCAGCATAGTCTAAACTCCCTCCTTGCCACTTAATACCTTTCAGTTGATGATCCATATAAACTTTGAACGACAAAGGTGAAATATTACAGCCTTATCTAACACCTGTAACTACTTTGAACCAAGAACTCATTTTACCATCAAGTCTCACTGGGGCCCAATTGTCAACTTAAATGCCTCTGATTGCCTGCGATAACCTACCCCTAATCCATATTCCCCCAGTATTGCTAATATCTTTACCTTTGATACTGTGGCATATGCTTTTTCTAGATCTATGAAATATACCTATCTGTTCCTTTCATAGTATTATTCAACCACTTCAAGCATACTGAAAATCCAGTCTCTTTGGTCTTGAACCACACTGGTTTACATCCAAGTTACTCTCCACTATTGACTGCAGTCCCTTTCCAAAATGCTGAGAACACCTTGCCTGGTATACCAATCACTGAAATGCCTTGATAGTTGTTGCAGTCCTTTCTGTTCCCCTGCTCAAAGATAGGTGCATTTACTGTGTTTGTCTAATCAGAAGGTACCTTACTCAGATTCCATGCTAATTGTAGTGCTCTGTGAAGCCATTTCTACCCTGCTTTTCCACTATATTTCATCATTTCAGGACTAATTTCCTCTCTTCCTGGTGCTTTATGACAGTTACCATTTCCGTTTACCATCCTTCCCTCTTCCTCGAGCATGATTTCACTCTCATCAGTTATAGAGTTGCATACCTTCTAAGATGGTATCATGTAGGTGGTTTGCATACCATTTTTGATGTTTAAGTTGTACTAGTCCCTGGTATGGAATAGAATGCTGAACAGAGAAAGTTTATTTTTTATTTACTTTGTGAGGAAAAATACACACCAACATGCCTTACTGCCTCCCAAAATTTTCTGAGTATAATAATTCAAGAGGTTATTTTCCTAAACAATAGAATATTTTCATATATCAGTGGCATGGTTCTAAAAGGGCCAATGTCAAAAAACCTGTTTTCGAGCTATGTGCAATTGAAATTTTGCTTATAGTTTTCCAACAATTGCCTTTGCTGGCGAGATGTAGTGTTTACAGTGCACTATGTCTTCTGGTATGGGCTATATCAAATTTGTTACTTTCATTGACCTGTCACAGTCTCATCCTTGGCTTTGACAATATGAAAGTGACTGAGGTATGAGTGATGCTGGTAATACCATTCCTTATGCAGCCAGTCCCTGTTATGAATGGTGTGAAAATATCGCTCATAGGGTCAGTTGGTGCATACATTTCAGTGGGCTTGGCAGACTGATATGTAAGAGCAACTGCTGGCTCGGTGAGGAAAGCAACGGGAAACTACCTCACTCCTCGTTTCCCTAGTACGCCTCTTCAGTGACGCCTAGGCTATTTATGACAGCTGTTGGCGAAGCTGCAGAGGATCAAACCAGCCTTCGGGCTGATTACCCAACATACACATTTTTCAACATCTAACTTTAAATAACTTTATACTTTCTTTGTGGAAATCACCTAATTAAACGTTAAGTTTTTCTATCGTATTCTTTAAAAATTCCCAGGCCTCTAATCTTTATTGGCAGTCTAACATTATTGGCAAGGGCTTATTTAATTAAACGTTAACTGTTCGTCTAGTACTTCTCAGAGATATTGGCCCTTTTAACATATTGCAAGCCAGGATACAATGCGTTTGTATAAATTAATATCTCAATTTCGATTTAAAAAAATGACATTGGCCCTTTTAGAACCAAGCCACAGATACAGTGAAACTCGGTTAAGAAGTTCCCGCATAAGAAGTTTTCCTGCCTAAGAAGTGTGATATTCTTGGTCCCTTGATCAGTTGCATTAAGATATATGTATATTTTTCCCATTTAAAATGTTCTGTTGTAAATATATTTCCCAGTTAAACAGTTCAGATTTTAGAGCCCCTTGAGATAGAAAATGTCCACCCAAAGCAGCCCATGGTTAGAACCCTCCAGTCTCCACGCAAGTTACACCCTGTGTTAGACCATTCGCGTGCTTGCGGTGTGTCTCTGGTGTCATGGAACCTGTGCGGGCTTGCCAAGGCCATACGACGTCATGCTATGACAACACGGACACCAGATGCTCACTCTCACCTTGTGGAATCGAATCGAACCCATCAGATTCACAATTAAGTATTTATTTTCCACCTAGTCGATACAATGATTGCTTAAGGCAATTTTTAATGGTCAAAAGTGGTACATGTTTCGTATATTATCAACATCTTCAGCCACATAACACTGTTTAGATGAAAAATGTATAAAATTGACAAAGTAATGCTTTAGAGGAAGTGTCCTTAAAATTAACATAAGATTGACAAGATTAAAACAAACAAATAACTCAAGAGAAATTTCCACTCCACCGTTCCATCTAGTGTAATAGAATCAAACGGGATTCTACGTAGGAAACATAAAGCACTCAATGGATGGTTTGATAAAACTTTAATGCAGTAATTTATGGGCCACGACAGGGTGAGGTCATTAATCGAGGTGGCCTAAACATTAATTAAAAACAGTAAAGTGTATTTGTCCACAACATTACTGTTAATCTACCACAAAATTGAATATTCTAACCTGTTTGATTTTTCATTCCCTTGCTTATTTCCTTCTAGGCATTCTCTCTTACGTTGTTGTTGCAATAATACTTATGGGTCTTGTCGTAGAGGAAATTACGTTTTTGAACTAAACTGATAAGATTTTCCGTGTCCATTATTAGTGAGGTGAACAAAAACAACTTCCCGAGATCCCGACTCTATGCAGGAAACAGCTGACTTGCCAGCTAATACACTTGCCGCCAAACAGCCGGCCGAAAGATCCCGATCGTCTACGAAGTTGAACGAATGTTGATAGCCAACTGGGTCTTGGTGGGAGGCACACAGAGGCATTGCACTACCACGTGTTGGCATAAAATTTAAAGTTATTTTTAATTTTACCATTATACGAGCTAAACATTGTATTATCATGTCACTCGTAATTATTACATCGCATTATTAGAATGTAGCACAAGGATGAGGAGACATGAAATAAAATTCTCGCTGGGAAAGAAACTGTTTACGTTTAGATGTGGTAGCGTTGCTACTGCGCCTTTTATCACTCCCACGTAATACGCCACATACTTTTCCATGCACTAATTTCTGCAACTTCGAACCTGCGTTTCTTTTCTTCATTACCTATAGCATGAAGAGGATTGAAGCGGGAAAATAAACTCAATACTGGCTTGGCCATGTGGTACTTGCGAAACAGCCAGAAACTACGCCCGTTGCCATGACAACCAGTAGGAATGCCGGGGCGATTTTGGCCTAGGTTCTAAAAATCTCTAAGAATAAGTTGCCAGATTTCCCAATTGGTGCCGTTATCCTTGAAGCAGGTGTCGGGGGTGTGAGGAAGATAGAAAGCACATGCTAACAAACTGTAGTAAACGTCTTGTCTTTGCGTCTTGTAAGCCTAAGCTACGGATTCCCAAGCATAGTGTAGCATCGTAATTAGTATGAATAGGAGTCGGTGAAGTTAGTTGTACTTGTAATATCAACGTACAAACGTTATAAGTGAAAATGAGCGGAACTCAGAGGAAAGAGATCAAGCGAAAGGCACAAACAATAAAAGACAAAGTGGAGATTATAAGGAAAATGGAGTCATCTACACTTTCCCGTGTTGCTTTGGCAAAGGAGCTGGGGATGCCACCGTCTACTTTGAACGGCATTATAGTAAAGAAAGAAGAGATCTTTGCTTCTGCGGGGAATACTTCAGCAAATTGCAAGGAAATTAAATATGAAAAGTACGATGAAATAGAACAAGCTCTGCTAATATGGTTTAAATGGCAGCGAAGTTTAAACAGACCTTTCAGTGGGACTATTGTGCAGGAGAAAGCTGCATGCAAATTAAGGGTACCTTTTACCGCGTTGAACGGGTAGCTGGACCGCTTCAAAAATCGAGCCGGCATCGTTTACAATTTGTGGCGAAGCAGAGTGTGTAAGTGCGGAGAAAAAGGAAGCGTGGAAGGAAATGGTTCTGCCTGCTAAAATAAGCAAACCTTTCAACATTTTTAATCTCGATGAATTTGCACTTTTTTACCAGCTTATTCTGGATATGTGTCTACTTTTGAAGGGAGAATCTTGGCACGGGGTAAAATTAAGTAAATTGCGAGTTACGGTATTGGTTGGTGCTAATATGGAAGGAACTGAAAAACTACCTCAACTGATGATAGGGAAGTCTAGGAAGCCACGTTGTTTAAAAAATGTCAGGAGTTTACCGTGCAAGTACACCAGCAACAAGTCAGCTTGGATGACAAGTTCCCTATTTAAAGAGTATATGCAGGCATTAGATGTGAAAATGGGGAGCCAGAACACACAAAGGCAATGTGGGAAATGGAGAGGTTTATACTTCAAGAAAGCAGTAAAAACCTGAAACAGTCAACCCTGGACAATTTCATTTCCAAGTAGGAGCCTAGACTTTTGTGTTTGAAAATGTATTTATGTCTAATGCAGTACAGAATTTACATTATGTATAGTTCCCATTTACCGTTTTAATGTTCTCAGTATTTCTTCTTATCTCTTGTGCAAGGTTTTATATAATATGTTCCCTTCTTTTATCAAATATATTTATAATACGGTATGTTCAATTATTTTACTTTCTCTAAAAATATTGTCATGATAATCAAATTTTTATATTGTGACTTTCTTTTAACAGCTCTTATATATCGGCCTATTTCAGTATTGTTCACAAACAGGGAAATCTGTTGGCTGTGCCCCTTTTAAGAACATTCCTGCTTAAGTTTTTTTTTTTTTTTTGAGTCCCTTGAAAAACTTCTTAACAGAGTTTCACTGTATATTCAAAGTATTCACTCAAGGAGATCTTATTTATCTCTGTTGCACATCTTCACTACTTTGATCAGTTACAAAAAAGATGACATAATAATATGTGGGCAATATAGATTTCTTTATTCTTACTGTTTCATGCCTCAGCATGAGTTAAAGTTGGCAAAATTGAATTTCAGCTACAAATTTGAATTAGGTCTGTATGCCTCTTTGTTATGCTTTGTTTTTTACTCTCTATTTTGTGTAAGGGGACAGGCTTATCTTCCACTTCAAAATATTGTCTTTCACATTACTTTCCTCTGTGCCTTGGGCCGAGTAAGTTATGAAACTAGCCCACAGGATGATGGGCATAGATACTTATCCACTTCTTTTGTTTTATAAGGACGTCTGTAAGACAAAAACTACATTGACTATAATGGTAATAAAATTATTAAAGGTATGAGTGGGGGTTTGAACTCTTGGCCTACGCCGAAGACTCATTCATTACATATAATTTTAAAAAAATATTTGTTTAATGTCAACCTAGTCAATACATACAATTACCACTTCTTCTTCTTCTTCTTCTTTTATGACCACATAGGATCACTTTAGTCAGTCCGTCGTTCAGGTCTCTTTGAAGGGATTGTTCGGGCTTTGCGGTCCTCCCAGTACTTCTTCAGACGCTCCGATCTTCGTGCCCTTTCCTCAGTTGAAAATGTGCGTGTTGTTGGTTTGTTTTGTGTAAGGGTAAAGCGGAGGTTTGTATTCTTGAGTTTTGTATTCAATTTTATCTTATTTTTGGTGTCTTCTGTTGTAAGGCCTATTTCCTTCAGATCCTCTCTTACTTCTCTGATCCATTTACATCCTGTTGTGGTATTTTTTGAGACGAGATTGTGTTGTACTAGTTGTTTCAGAAGTCTCGAGTCCTGCATCCTCATGATATGTCCAAAGAATCCCAGTCTCCTCTTACGCATAGTATCTGTAATGGGTTCTAGCTCTTTGTACACGACTTTGTTAGGTATTAATCGCCACTGTCCATCTTTCTGATATTTTTTGTTGATACAGGTTCTTCCAATCCTCCTTTCAATTTTCTGAAGTCTGTCAGTCTTTGATTGTTTATTCAGGTAAAAGAGTGTTTCTGCTGCATATGTAGCTTCCGGTTTTATAACTGTGTTGTAGTGTTTTATTTTTGTATTTATTGATAGACATTTCTTTTTGTAGATATCCCATGTTAATTTTTGTGCTTTAGCTAATCTGTTTGTTCTTACTTGGATTGAGATTTTTTCATTTAAGTTATGTGTTATTACTTCTCCAAGATATTTAAACTGAGTTACTATTTTGATTTTATTACCATTTATGGTGACTTCTTTTAGCTGTGTTGGTTTTTGGGGCATAATTTCTGTTTTTTCAAATGATATTTTGAGGCCAATTTTATTTGCAATGTTTTGAAGTTCTGATATCTGGGTTTTTGCTTCTTTTATGTCCCCTGCTAGTAATGCTAAATCGTCAGCAAAACCCAGGCAATTACCACTATTGTGTTTAAATGATCATAAATAATTGAAAAATCGTGAACATGTTTCGCCCTTCTTAACGGGCATCATCAGCACTATGAACAACTTTAAAAATAATAGTTACATTTAAGACTGTCATAAAATAATCAATCATATAAGATTGGAATAAAATGTTGTTTCTGATACCATTATTAAAAAGTTATAAGTAAATCTTATAAACAACAAGTTAAAACAATTGTAGGTCAATCTCATAATCTAGTCTAAAAAATATATATGTTAATGTTGGTAGGAAGATTGTCAAACGGCATTCGTCTGAAATTGAAATGGGTCCATTTTCTTTAACATTTGGTGAAGGTCCATATTAAACTGTATTCACGATTTTTCAATTATTTATGATCATTTAACCACAATAGTGGTAATTGTAAGTATTGACTAGGTTGACATTAAACAAATATTTTTAAAAAATTATATGTACTGTAATCACTGTCGTCAATACGGACCAAATATGAGTTTAATGACTAATACTCAATCTCCAGACACCTGAGCTACGGGAGACACATTGGACCAATGACAAGCATATTCCTCTCTTACATGCCCAGTCTGGCCTAATAGTAACTCTGAGGCATTAACTAGCATGTATTAAACATTCTTCATGTACTTTTAGAGCGTGTGTGCTGGGCTGAGTAGCTGAGATGGTAGAGTGCTGGCCTTCTGAACTCTAGTTGGCAGGCTCAATCGTTGCTCAGTCCAGCAGCATTTGAAGATGTTCAGCCTCATGTTATAGATTTTTTGGCATGGTAAAGAACTCTCGCGGGATAAAATTCTGGCACCTCAGCATTTCCCAAAACCTTGAAAGTAGTTAGTGGGACATAAAACCAATGTTGTTGTCAATTTAAAAAAAATAGTTGTACCAAAATTGCCCGTAGTGCTAGTGTGGGTTCACCCCGTAAACTTCCACTGGGCGTCTTTAACACCTCGTATACAACTTTTGTGAATACAAACATGGATCATTACTTAAGAATAATAATAATAATAATCCATCTGACTGAGCTGAGATTCATTTCACTATAAATAAGCAAGAGAAGTGGGCACAAAATATTGCAGTTGCTCGAATTTAATTTTCAGTATATCCATGGTACAGTGGCTAAACTGTAATATCTGAGATTAATTTGTTCTTTATTAGTTATTGTTTCACATTGGGGAATATAATCATTTGGTTATATGTGTTTAAATATTTTACAGTTTAAGGAAATCTGATGTATGAAAGTTATTTCAGTCTTGATTGCTTTTCGTTTTACAGCGTGGTCCAAATAGGGTTCCCCTTTACTCCATGGCTGTCGTTGCTGTTATTACAGTCACTTTCATCCTTGTTGGTCAAATTAATACTCTGGCTCCAGTTGTAACAATGCCGTTTCTCCTAACATACGCTGCCATAGATTACTCATACTTTGCCCTTGCACAGACATTTGATATTCAGTTAAGAAGAGAAGAGCGATTTAGGTAAGATAATTGTTTCCCTTTTATTTCTCTTCCTATTATATTCTTAGATATGTATTCCTTATCCCTTTTTGTCTCATGTTGCTTACATAGAGCACAAGAATTCCTCAGTCCGACTTTTGAAAACAGTCCCCATGGAGGAGGAGGTTATGGAACAAATGAATCAAATCAATCTGGGACTGGAGACAGATTTGGAAATGACCTTGATAAACTCTTTCCTGAAAGGACTCATCATAAAAAGGTGACTAAAATATATTTATGCTTAGATATTTAGTAAATTTGAATACATAAAATATTATTCATGTTAGTCTGTAATTTGTTAAATGTGCTGTAAGAAGGTATGGATATTGCAGAGGACCAAAACAACAGATTATAATCTGTTCCACTCCTTTTGGAGCAGGTTATTCTATTCAGATATATAGAGAGACTTCTTCTTATTTTTTTATCTATCCATTTCCAAAGAAAGTTGGACAGTATACTTTCTACATTGAACATTGTAGGATTGCTGACAGTAAATTGACTTAGAAGTGATTTTGAGGGTAGTTTCTCTTGAAGTCAAAGGCGCTGTAATTGTGACTGTCTTTGGGAGTTCCCAACTGCTGTGCTCTTTTCAGCCCTTTAATCTTAGTCATGACTGCTTTAAGAGAAGCTGTCCTTTAGAAACATTTCCAAGGTTTAAAAATGTCACTCCTGCAAGATAAAATTTCAGCACCTCATCGTCTCCAAAAATGGTAAAAGTACTGGATTTACACATGTATCAGTTCCCCCTCTATCTGTAAAGTTAAGATTATCTATCTGTTATGGATATAAAATTGGTATATTTGTCTAATAAGTCAATAAAATATATCCTCCTATTAATTTGCAAAATTTGATTGAAATGTATCTCGATAGTGGAATCCTCATAAATATTGCAAGTAGTGCATCATCCTGTTAAAATAAAATGTGAAAAGAATCGTATTTGTATTTTCCTAAGACAGAAGTTTTGGAGTACATTATGTTCCCTCTTTTTATTTGTAATCAACTTATGAGTTTATACTTTCCATTTGTTTCCATTTGTTTTTGCATTTTGCAGCATTCTAATTGGTCACTTAGCAATAAATAATCTCCTGTTTTGAATTACTTTTCAGACTGCCCACAGTTCTGGATCCCCCAGCCTTGTTTCTTCTCCTGATGAACATTCAAGTATTAAAAGTGGAGATGGCACTAAGGCAAAAGATACCCACATTCACTCAAAACTTAATAATTGGTACTCATCTCTTTGCAATCGGTGGTTCTCACTTTTTGGGGTGAGTTTATTCTTCGTGGTTCTTCTGCAGTATTTAAATATCCATGTAATCCTTTCCTAATGCTCAGAATAGAGGTAAGAACAGGTTATTAATGTGGCTAGATCTTCAAAATGTCTACAAATTTCAAGCAAAACCCAAAGGTTTAGTATCATTACTAAGGAAATAATAAAGAAAAGTGGGGCATGATAGCTGAACTACACCAACACTAGCTTCTGACCAAGGTGGCCAGTTTGAATCCTGGCCAATGCGTATGAGATTTTTGGAACAAATATAATTTCTCTGTGGTCATATTCCACATAATCCTTGATGTTCCATGGCCATGATAAGAGTATCAACAGTCACGTTAAACTTCAAGCACCGAGCGAGTTGGCCGTGCAGTTAGGGTCGTGTAGCTGTGAGTTTGCATTCAGGAGATAGTGGGTTCAAATTCCACTGTCAGCAGCCGGGAAGATGATTCTCTGTGGTTTCCCATTTTCATACCAGACAAATGCTGGGGCTGTACCTTAATTAAGGCCATGGCCACTTTCTTCCTTCTCCTAGCCCTTGCCTATCCCCTCGTCGTCATAAGACCTATCCATGTCACTGCGACGTAAAACAAATTGTAAAAAAAGAAAAGAAAAAGCATCTTCAAGCTCCAGCAAATATTACAAGGAATACCCAAATCACTCAACTAAAAGAACAAATACATGATCATTCAAAACCAAGGAAGTTGGTTTTGTGATACGAGTCATGTAGCTACAAGCTTGCTTTCCAGAAATGATCGGTTTGAATCTTGCAGTTGGCAGCTTCAGAGTGGTTTCTGCAGTTTCAACCCAGGCGCATATTATAGGGTTACACAGTAGCTTTATCAAAGCTATGACCACCTTCTTAGTTTTAGCTTTTTCCCATCCCATTTCTCATCCTGGCAGATGTAAACACAGCAAGCTTGGAGTTCTCGGTGGGCGTGATAATTATACAACTTTGTTCTTAATAAATACGGCATGTACCATGCATTCCTGGTACAATATGAGTCTTCTATTTTCAAAACTGGCAATCTCCAAAAAAAAAATTGAAATCTATTTTTTGTGCTGAATGTGTTCTCTGTCCACTTTTACACAAGACAGCAAACTATTAGCAGCAAACTCGGCCTCTAACCAGCTTTTTTTTTCTTCATAAAAAAATTGGAGTAGGGCAAAAGATCTTGAATTTCTATTGACTAAACATTTTGTGACTCAGTGGTGAAATGTAGAAGTGCTGAAATTTTACAATGAACTCATTGATGATGATGATGATGATGATGTTGATGATGATGATGATGATGATGATAATCCAGAAAATGGGGAAGATGCATGTGAGCACAATGTAGACAATGGTATTAATTAATGTTTAAATTTTGGTTCATTTTGTGTAAATACATCGGCTTTTTATACCATATTGATTTCTTTTTAGACAAGTTTTAAATAAAACAATTTTTGTATATTTTTCATTCTTTCAGTTTCTTTCGTTTGGTGCAAACTTGGCCATCTCCAAATTTGAAATGTAAATTTTCCAAATAATTATGAAAATAAAACATTGGTATTCTGAACAGTCATTACAATGCTATTTATAAGCGATTAAGCAAATAATAATAATTCTAAATCTTGTTATTTACATTTTATATATATTTTTTTTGTTTCCTGAAAAATGTAATCATTTGGAGATGGCCGGTTTTGCAAATAGATGACTCGTATAGACAGAGAGAAACAAAGAAGACATAATAGGACAAACACAATGGTAGGTCAGTGTGCGTAGAGGGAGCAACAGAAACAGGAAACGAATACCAATTTATAGTGTAGGATGAAGTTTCAATGATCTATGTGCATGTATTTTCAACAATAGACACACTTCTTGAAGTTCTAACTAGATGTTCTGAAACATTTAATGGTAAAGTAACCCTACTAGGTGAAGATTTCCATCAAATCCTGCCTGTAATGATGAGAGGTTCATGTTTTCTGACTGTTGTCAACTGTTTGAAGCACCTTAAACTTTTGAATAAATTCAGTGTATCAAAATGCTTTAGGAACCTGGGTGCTCTGAATTCTGAAAGAGTTTTCAACGTGGCTTTCAGAAGTAAGAGAAACCAAGACTGATTGAGGATTATGACACTGGTACCTTTAAATTCAACCCATATCTATTTGAACAGCAGTATGGTAATATTGACTTCTCTATTGTCACCTCTCCTCTATCTCAGTGGTGGATCAGTGGTAGTGTCAGACTTACGACCCCAGGTTTGCAGGTTTGATCCCAGCTGAGGTAATTTTTTTTTTTTTTTTGAAGCACAGTCATGGCACTTCGTGTTGTTGCTGGCATGTTAAAGATCCATGGTGGTGCATTCAGTGTCACCTGACAAAATTAAATTAACTCAGCCATAGTATCCATTCCAGTAGAATTCTGCTTTCATCGCTAGATAGTAGCACAATCAGAATGTTGAATTTGGTTGGCAGACCACCTAGATGGCACTACTTCAGAAGGTCTGTTATCACTCTAGCTGAGGCCATACAGTACCATAATCATCATCATTATTGAGACTTAAAAGTAAGAGCAGTTCTTACTGTTGCTAATTAAGAATCAATTTAAGTCACCAAATACATCCTCAAGGTTTACTTCCCCACCCTCACTGCAGATTTTATAACCTTCAAAGCGCTGTTTTAAGAGCTGTGGAAGGAATCTCTCCAATTCATAAGTTCAGTATATTTAATCCATACTTAAGTTATTTCTGTCAATCTTGTTCTTGACGAGTACATAATTTCTTATTTTGTAACTGTTTTGAAAATATCCTCATCTTTATTTTTAACTGGGGATGAAGTAGTCTGCAGAAGTGGGCATAGTATTGTGAGTGACCATAGAAATCACTTTCTTACCCTGAATTGTTTTTTATCATTCTAACATCAACCAGAATGTTCCACACAAACCGAGAATGATGAGAGGGGCTATGTCATGTCGATAAAAAATTTCTTATCCTCCAAAACTTACAGTTAAAGAATTACAGCCTAATGTAATAGAGGCAGCCACTAGATGTTTAGATTCTGTTACTACAGAAACTATTCTCATACCCATAACACTTATTTCGTCCTGCATGAGTATGTCTTTTAAATTTAAACAAGACAGTTACCAATGCAGTTAACTTTCTCAATGACTTGAGGTCAAACTTTTGATAAAATCTGTATTTGTTTTCCAAAAAAGTCTTGAGCCATGGGCAACTTTACGTTGGTATTTCATGAGCGAGATCATTGAGCTCACTATCTCTTGTACAGAAATAGCAAATTTAATATTCAGAGAAACCTTCAGTGGTGACTGCAGAACATTACTAGGATTAAATGCAAATTTAAGTTCAGTTTCAACTATGGTTTGCATATTCTAAGAGCAAAACAAAGGAAAAGTAAGTGTCTATTGTAGGAAATTCCACTACCTTCATAGGAAATTTTACAAACTTTCTTCACCATGTCATTTCCTAATTGCATAACACATCCACGAACCTACTACGGTGGCGTAGCAGGGGGAGAAGTGATACTCCCACGTGGCGCGTCCCAGGTGGCGGATAGGTGGGGGCTCCTAACGGCTTGCCGGTGGACATGAGCAAAATAAAACAGCTCTCATAGACCTAACACACAACCCCCTGTGGATGGGGGATGCAGACTAAGAATACACCCAACGTATCCCCTGCCTGTCGTAAGAGGTGACTAAATGGGGTGACCAAGGGATGATCGAATTAGGACCATGTGACTACTTGTAATTAGTACCATCACGTGGGGCACACCATGGGTCACCTTTACTTGTGAGTAGTACTACTATGTTAGGTACACAATAGGTTTGTGATTAGTAGCAACTGTGTATGAATCAGGATGGGTTTTACAGTGCCCGTGATTAGTACCACTACATGCAGAACACCACGGGCTTGCATTGTCTGTAATTAGTACCATTATATGAGAAACATCACAGATCTGGGCATTGCCTGTGATTAGTGCCAATATATGTGTGACACCGTGGGTCTGCATTGCCTAGGATTAGTACCCACTATGTGAGGAACACCATAGGTTTGCTTTGCCTGTAAGTGGTGCAGCAATGTGAGAAACACCATAGGTATGTGTTTCATGTGCGTATTACATTACCTGTGAGTAGTACCATAATGTGTGGAATACTACTAGTCTATGCTACTTTTGATTAGTACTGCAACATGACAATTACCATGGCTCTACTTTACTAGCGATAAGAACCATTATGAGGGGCTGATGACGTGGATTTTGGACCCCTTTAGACCACAAGCATCATCGATTCAGAATTGTGCTTTAGAAGCAGTCCCTTGGTCAGTAATACTATTGCTTTACGCTAGTTTCTGGGAATATGTGGGATTGCGCATTGAATCTGCTGTTTGTTTTAAATTCATGTTTGCAATCACGTTTTGAATTCTGTTCAGTGGATGATTTTGGACTTTTAAACTGTCATTACATTTCGTCTCATGGGGGATGCAGACGAAGAATACACCCAAGGTATCCCCTGCCTGTTGTAAGAGGTGACTAAATGGGACGACCAAGGGATGATCAAATTAGGACCATGTGACTACTTGTAATTAGTACCATCACGTGGGGAATGCCAGGGGTCGTTGACCTAGATGTTAGGTCCCTTTAAACAACAAGCATCATCATCATCATCATCATCATCTGTATAACACTTAGCACGATGATATTCTATATGGGATATGCTCTAGTTATTATTTGATGATATGTTGTATAAAGCGGTTTTGTTTTTCAGTATTTAAAAAAAAAATGTGATTTCAGTGTTACAGGAACCTACTAAATGTTACTAAATGTTAACCAAATGGGTACATATTGCAGATGAAAATAATGAATATGTATTTATTGAACTTTTTATGTTTTATATACACATATTTAAATACAAATTTACAAAAATACAATTCAGTTGAAGCCCTATTGCGTGGAATATCTTCAATTACAGGCTGGTTGGAAAGAGATAACTAAAAGCTGTAAACAGAAATACTCTCTCTTAGGTTATTTTAATTGAAAATGCACTCGACAAATCAACTAGATATAAAATATAGATTAATTACCTGTAAGGAAAATGCAGCCACCTAGAGAATTTCTGCACACTCTAGTTTCTGCCACCTCCGAAGGTCACTCACCACCACACCATAATGTGAGCGTTCAGCATCCACATTTACATTTGACGTAAGGTTTTTAAAAAGTGCTATTTGTTTGGGGCGTCGACCCATGTGGATCTTTTGCCCTACTGGCACCATATTGTATGAACCTGCATGTAATTGAAATGGCGTTAGTGTGGAATGTGGTGTGTGAGGAACGGAAGATTAAGGACGTCACAAACACCCAGTCCGCGGGGCTGGACCGACGTAGGGTACCACACAGCTTGTAGAGCAATAATCGTAATTTTTGGCTAGTCCTCCTTCATGGAGCACAAAAGAGTGCAAATGTTCAATGAAGAAGTATCCATCCTAAACATTTCTTCTTTTGCCATTTTTTGAAGGAAAGTGTAGTCCTCAAAGAATGCTTGTAAACTAACTGGAGCTGCTAATGGCAGTTTTCTCAGTTCTTTCTCTACACCATGTACAGTTAGGATCTTGAAGCATCAACAGCCCTTGAAGGGTTGGCTGCCATCACCTGCCTTAATTTCATCAAACTCTTCTGCAACGCCTTTAGAGTGTTCACAGCTTTGACTTTTCATGGAGGCAAGCATTAAGCGTGTGGAAAAAATCTTCCCTAGTCAGCAGATATAGCATGTTCTATTGCAGTATACTCCGAGCTTAGAATACAGAGTATGAGCCATAGAGTAGTTATTAACTTCTAATAACATAATTAAATCCATGATCCGGTTACAGTTGCATGCCACAAACTGAGCTTGAGGTCTTGTGACAGCTCGCTGTAACTTATATTATTTTTTAAAATGTAACACCATTCACTCATCCATAAAGTCAATGTTATTCAGATGTTCATGAATGTGGAGCACAGGCTCAAACCAAGTATTCCACCTCGTCTGCAACATTTTTATCTTACCTGCATCATTGTCGTATCTCTCACAAAAAGTTCAAGATACTTGTGTTTCCTTTGTTTAATGTATAGGAAAGCTGCCTTTGTTTTTGCAACTGCCGAGTTAAGTTCGAAGTTGCACTGCCAGGTATGACCTACAAGATCAACTTTGTGAGCCTAGCATTGCACATGACCAAGGCTGTCACCAACAAAGCCCCTTAAGGTACTTGCACATGCACCCATATAACAAACTGAATCTTTAACTATGCCCAAAATATTGTCAAATTGATCATCATACTTATTTGTTAGCATGTGGCACCCATGGCTTTATTGAACACCACACTGGCAGCTAAATGCACATCCTGGCAGTTCTTCACTTCCAAAAGGCAAAACAACACTTTAAAAATACAGTTCCCCAACTTTTCTGTAGTTTTATCGCAAAGAAAAATGTTTTATCTTCAGTGCTCATCTTCAGTTGTCGAGCTGAGTGGCCCAGACGGTTGAGGTGCTGGCCTTCTGAACCCAACTTGGCAGGTTTGATCCTGGCTCAGTCTGGTGGTATTTGAAGGTGCTCAAGTACATCAGCCTCGCATCGCTAGATGTACTGACACGTAAAGGAACTCCTGAGGGACAAAATTTTGGCACCTTGGTGCCTCCAAAAACTGTACAAGTAGTTAGTGGGATGTAAAGCAAATAACATTATTGTTAACATCTTCAGGTCATGTTGCTTTTTATCCCCTACAATAGGAATGTAATGCTCCCGAACGCAATTGGTAGACGCCAAGTCTCTACGTACCTGAACAACCTCTCTTGCATCTTTGAGTTGTCTAACTCAGCACTAATCCCAGCACTCAAGAATGCCTCAGTTGTGTCGATAATAAATTCATTTTTATATCCTTTTGCCTTTGTTGTCTGTGTGAGCAGTTCTGCCACGGATAACTGCCACTTTAATGATCCCTTCTGTTTGCTACACCTGTGGTTATCACTAGTGATGTGTCATCACCATATCCCATCTTTTGAACTCCAAATTTTTGTCACAAAATTTACATATCAATACATTTTTATTATTCACACTTATCCATGAATACACTGTCACATCAGATTCAGGCATTGCACCTAGTCATGTTTCTTTTCACTTACAATTTAAACATGCCAATCAGTGAACCTGAGAATTATTAAACTTACAAGAACAATGTGGTTTGCATGGTCTTGGTGAGTGCTGGAGAGTGGCATGGCATGGTTGAAAATGATTGCGTGTTGTGAATTTCATAGATCTCTATGTATAAGGGATATTATTTTATGATCATTATGAATCTATACAGTGAATGAAACAATACAAAAACTTTATAACTGCTCCCAAATACAGTAACAGTTGGATGCAGAGTATGTAACTCATTATTGCAATGGAAAACTTTTAGTTATGATAGGCATTTCTTTAGTTCGTGATTTTACTCTTTAAAGGTATATTAAAATAAAATGATTTACATTTCTTTCAGGCATTGGTGAAGTTGCTGATTATGTTTTTGGTGCACTGGGGCTATGCGCTCTCTAATATTGTGGTAGTGTTCCTAGTCTGGTTTTATGTGGGACATGCTAATCCTGCAGTGAAACCTGGCCTGTCAGCAGAGTTCCATTTTTTTCGATGGTTGAAGAATGTTCTACTTAGACTCATGGGGTTTGTATACTTTTTGTTGTTGTTGTTGTTGTTGTTTACAAGTTTTTACCTTAAGTTTTGTGCTTTGAAAATTCTTTCTTCATTAATTTATAACCCAATTGCATACCAATTTTCTAGCCCTTCACATGCCAAGAATTAGTATATAATGTACATAATAATAATAATAATAATCGTATGGCCTCAGCTACCGTTTGCAGACATTTCGATTTGACGCCATCTGGCTGTCTGCTCGTCAATTTCGACGTTCCGTTTTTACTCTAGGTCCGCTAGATGGCAGACAGAGTAAACCGGATCTCTCTTGGGCGTACATGAATCACAGCTATTCCTTAGATTATTGTGCAAACTTCTATTTGAGTAGCCCATTTGCAAAACCAGCTATGTGCATAAAATTACAAAAATGAAGTAATGGTATCCTATGTTGCTTTATGATACTGGCTTCTAATTTAGCTATGTTTTAGGTTCCTAAACAAGCTATAGTAGGTTTAAATTTGATAGAAAAAATGGCAGACAGTTGCAAAACCTTCTCATGCATGGCATGTACGGATGCAAAGCCTGCTAAATTCACAGGCCACTGTTTACGTTTACAACACCTGCTATATGTCTATTAACTAACATGGCTGTCCTTTAGATAGAGTTGCAAAACCTGCTATTTTCCTTTCTATAAGAACAGCATTGCACTCCTCTTTGTCAAAGAAGATAATGGTAAAACTCTTATTTCTATTGTGGATAGTTATGTGAGCTGTACTGCATAGTGTAGAGATTCAGCTGTGAAATTCTGCTTGCAATTGTTTCCTTCTCTTGCCAATTTCTCTGAGTTCATAGTTGGGAATGCAGCCAACAAGTTGATGGAATTGTAACACATCTAGAAGATGCTCCTGCTAAGGATTGGAAAGGTTATTCAGGTGACATTCTTAAAAACCGTGGAAAATAACATTTCCAATTTCAGGAAACAAAGAGATTAACAGTCACAAGAAGCAAAAGCAATAAATCTATCCTAGTTTGAGGAGAACCCTTCTACAATTTTGACATTGGTGAAGCAAAAAGTTTGTGCAAGAAAGAGAAAAATTTTAAGATTGTTCACATCCCTGATATTCTGGGAAGAGGGCTAAGTTCAATGATGTTAAGAGACTTCTTGCACTTCACTTTTGGGAAGCATGAGGCAGTAATCCAGATTTGAAATTCTATGCAGAACAGGACCCTGATACTCAAAGTTTTGAATGAAGATGCAGATGATGGTCATGATGATGACATTTTGGACTTTGAAATAATGAAAGCTGATGAAACAGATGTAGCCTAAACCCCTTATTTGGTTGTACTTTGATAGTACAGTATATTATCACACACAAAACTATTCTAAACTGTGTATGTCCTTTACATTGTAATATACTCCATTCTACTCAATATGTTCTTCCATTATGTGTGTATGCATTCTATATTGTAACGTACTCAATACATAATTCCATCTATCGAAAGTGTGTGATTAAACTCGATCAATACAATTATGGCTGGTTGTGCAAACTAAGGCACAATCAGTATGGCTGTCACTAGAGTTACAAAACCTGCTATGTAAACAACACAGTTGCAAAACCTGATATATGCAAATTAAATATATTGATAACTTGTTTTCTGCTCATCAAATATGTCAGAACTTTGGTACACATATTATAGTTCATAAAAAAAAAAAATCAGTTCTCTATCACATTTCTGTTTCATTTTATTAGTTCTTCCTGATTTCTCACAAATTGCTTATCATGCAAATAGCTGGTTTTTCAAATGGACTACTCATTTGTTGGTTACAGCTATTTGCAAGTTCTCATGGAAATTGTGATTAAAAAAAAAATGTCAATCTTGCCTTTGGTTGTTTCTTGCCTTTTGTAGGTTTTTGTGGTGTGGAAAATTATGAAGTAGTCAGTCATGTGCAAAGTCATGAGATCACATTCATATCAGCTAAATAGGGGTTTTGAGAGTTGCCTGATTAATATTGGAGCTGTACCAGTAATCCCAGAAAATGAAAATTTTGTACTTTGCCACCCCCATCCCCACCCATATCACCACCCTCTCCTCTCTCCCCCACATTTCCACTATTTATTTTTGTTTTTTTACTTAAACCTAGCTGTGCAAAATCACATTCATCACTTTCATAATTTTTTGATTCACTGTTGCTTTTCTGTCACTGGCACCACTACCACTAGACAGTTCTTCACATTTATGACTCCCATTCACTTGCTTCTGTTGAGAATTTCAGAAATATCACTGCTTGCTAAGAACTGTCTTCTACACAACATGATTACTATTGCTGACCTTGGGTTGAATGGAGACAGGTGCGACAGGAATTCGCACAGATTGTCGAATAGAACGTGAACTAGTTCAGATAATACACCGTTTTTCTCATGAGTAGAGTTCGTGGTTTATAGCATTTAAAAATCAGTAATTTAGCGTTTTGATTTTCAAATTTAGCATTTTGTAGCATCTAAACTTCTCAAATTTAGCATTTTGTAGCAAATTGGTTAAAAATAGGCATAATTAGCTAAATTGCACACACAACAGTTGGGAGTAAAATCATACTGTTTAATCATACATTGCTCGTCATGCAGTTTTGAATTCACTATGGAAAATAAGACAAACATCAACATAAGACTGCAAGAAGTATTAACGAACACACAGGAATATGCTTATTTTCAAATTTACAAACACAATTTCAAAGTGAAAAATACTATTTTGAACGTATTTATTTATCACAGTACAACACACCTACAAGGAAGAGGAATTTTAATGATGATTTAAGTACAACACGCCAATTATTTAAAAGGTGTCCTCCTTCATTTGAGACCGCCTATCAGTTACAGTTATGTTGTACTTGCTAAAAAAAAACTCTACATCGACACTGTCCGTAGAGGCCCAAATGCACAGAAGTGCTGCCAAGGAAAGCTTGCAAAACATTTTTTTCTTCTTCAAGTTTTTGATTGCAGAGTCAGCACATCAATATAGGCCATCTGTATCCTTACATAAAAATGTCCCGATTTGTGACTTTCGGCATGCTGTTTGATCGTCACTTTGCTTCTACCCATGGCTAACAGACAATAAAATAAATCGCTACCGTACTTTTAAACAGAACTACTACTCAAAACCAATGTCAAGAATAACCGACTAAGATCAAGGGTCAACACATAAAGAGAATGAACGTGGTGCTTGAAAGTGTATTTGCTGTTTGACTGACTGGTCTTTGCAGTGCTCTTTAGTCAGTGAAAGAAATTCCACACATTGAATGATTTAACCCTTTGGCCTGCCATTACTTGTGAAAGGAAATATTCCCTTACATACTATTTATTTTTTGTCACTTTAACATAAATTTGATTAATCACATAGGCTACATAAGAACACACAAAGCAAAGTGAGCTTTTAGCTCGTCTATAGTAACAGGAAACCAATGTTTTTGTTCGTAAGTATTACTGGATTCAAGAGAAGCAGATAAATTAGCAAGAAATGTAGAGGCATAGGTATTGGTTTCCTTAGTAACGTGATCCCAGAACTGTGGGGTTAGAAATTCATTCCCTAAGTCCATTTCTTTCAGATTATTACCCAACCCCCTCCTCACTATAGACTGAATTTCAAAAACTGGTTTACACGTTACAGAAAGATGCTTATTGTCAACAAGATCATAATTCCAAGTATCATTTTACTAGACTTCTCAACGGGCGAGTTGGCCGTGCGGTTAGGAGCGCGCAGCTGTGAGCTCGCATCCAGGAGATAGTGAGTTCAAACGCCACTGTCGGCAGCCCTGAAGATTTTCCATGGTTTCCCATTTTCACACCAGGCAAGTGCTGGGACTGTATCGTAATTAATGCCACGGCCGCTTCCTTCCCATTCCTAGGCCTTTCCTGTCCCATCGTCGCCGTAAGACCTATCTGTGTCGGTGCGACGTAAAGCAAAAAAAGAAAAGAAAAGGGAAACGAGACTTCTCACTCGCTCTTGTTGCATTCTGGTTTTGTCACGTAGTTTCAATTGGCACTAGCATCTCGGAACTGAAATCGGAATCACTTTCATCACTGGCATTTGAAGAAGAAGTATTTTCACTTTCCAGAGAATCTTTTCCACTTTCAACATCACTATTTTCAAGCCAGTTACGAATAAACTCATCCATGCCGCCATGATTGTTTACAACGAGCGGCAAAATGAGGTGCTTTTTATTTTCCATATTTCAGCTCAGAGTTACTATTTACACAGAGAAAATAGCTTCAGGTATCATCTGACATCAATCGGTTAGGCTGCAAAACAGAGAATAAATCTCTCCGACCAGCTAACTGCGATAATGAACTTATAGATGTTCCGTGCACCAAGACGGAAGTGTCCGTCAAAGCATGTTACCGCTTTACGATCGCAATGGGCGCCGTAATAATTATTTCTCCTGAAATAAATAACAACATTTATATCTTATTTTTAAGAAAAATGCATAGTTTTTAAAAAGATATGTTTATTTCGTATAAAACTGAGAGTTTCGCATCTATTTCGCATAAATTGTATAATTTCGCATTTTGAACCAATTTCGCATTTTATCGCGAATTCGAAATCGCTAAAAACCACCCGTACGGGTCATATAAGATGAAGGCACATACACTGACAAAGTTTCGGCATATTTCGCATTTATCGCAAATGCTAAAAATCACAAACTCTACTCATGAGATATGTTGTGCCCTATGCATTTTTGCATGGCTGGGAACCATGAGTATATGCCAATGAGTTAACTGTGTCACCTTTCAATACATTTCATAGTAAGAATTAATAATGTTATTGGCTTTATGTCCCACTAACTACTTTTATGGTTTTCGGAGATGCCGAATTGTCAGAATTTAGTCCCACAGGAGTTCTTTTACGTACCAGTAAATCTACCAACATGAGGCTGACGTATTTGAGCATCTTCAAATACCACCGGACAGAGGCAGGATCACACCTGCTGAGCGGGCTGAGTGGCTCAGGCGGTTGAGGCGCTGGCCTTCTGATCCCAACTTGGCAGGTGTGATCCTGGGTCAGTCCGGTGGTATTTGAAGGTGATCAAATAAATCTGCCTTGTGTCAGTAGATTTACTGACATGTAAAAGAACTCCTGCGGGATTAAATTCCGGCACCTCAGTGTCTCCGAAAACCGCAAACCTTGTTTGTGGGACGTAAAGCAAATAATACTATAGAACCTGCCAGTTGGGGTCAGAAGGCCAACGCCTCATCCGTCTGAGCCTCTCAGCCTGGCATATTAAGAATTTATTAGCTTAGTATTCAAATATGTTTTACCAGTTTGAAGATATTTATAGATTCTTTTGGTCTGTATATTCATAATACAGTTCATTCTACTAATAATGGTTGACACACTGATTTGACTTGTATGTACAATATGAATGGATTTCCATCAGTTACCTGCAAGACAAATGTGTAAACTAAATATACATTGAATATCGTTTATAAAGACTGTGAGGAGACTACCTATATTGAAGAGATAAAACTTCCTGTTACGTCATCATTATTCTTCTTAGTACTTACCAGTCTCTGGGCACTGTGCTTGGTGCTAAGAATGCCAGTGAAAAACAGCCTAATATGCAAGGCAAGCTGAACTTTCTCAGTTTTTAAGCAGTTTCCTTCAAATTTTTACCAAATTATCAGAAAATAAACATTCTTTTAACACTTTCCCCTCTATGCCTGAACATCGCTTGGATCAGCTAACACCCTGTGCTTATGAAGCCCGGGCACTGTTCGTTTTCACATTTAAGTGTTTATATTATGGTAAGTTTTATAGATAAAGAAAGTTATTATATTAATAAAAACCACCTTTCCAATAAATGACAATCCTTTACATTTAGGATAAAAGCATTAATAGATATTATAATTAGGGCATCTTTCACTCATGGTTAGTGAGCATCATCAGCTAGAAATACCTTAATCCAAGGCAGGTCAGGGCTCTGATCCTAGTATGTATAACGAAAAACGTCTAATAATACATTGATAAAATACAAATTTTAAGAATTTTAAAATAATCGGTAAGATTATATTATGTCAATTGAAACTAATAGTGACCATTAAAATTGCTTAAAATGTGAGTGGGATGAATGACATGAAGATGTTACAATAATTTGCTGTGAGTGGTTGTTCATATAAATCGATCATAATAATCTTCGCTCAATGGCATTAGACTGCTTGTAATTAAAAACGGTTATTCACATTAGGAGTGGGCTCTTGTAATGAATTATGATCTTGTTTCATAGATCAAACATTTGAGGTGTGTTGAAATCACATGTATTGGTTGAAAAACAAACTGCACAGATGGATGAGTGTTCATATGAGGGATACAGGGCATAATTTCAGTACTATTGATCAAGAGAGGCAAATACTTAAATACGCAAACAAAAGCAGTCTAATGACTGGGTATGAAAGCGCTTACATTTCCTTGGACCAGTACTTTAATAAAAACTAATTTAAATGACGTTTCAGATATTAATAGCCCCATAATTGAGCAAATCCCCAGTCTAATTGCTAACTTTGGTATCAATGCTAAAAATTTCATGAAAATCTTCCACTATAAACATGCTTTCAATCCACCGGTAACAACAGCAGCAACACCTACAACACCTCCTCGCATTGCATCCCCTTCACTAGCTGACAACTCGCATAGTTTCCTGCCCTCTTTCTCCTCATGCTATCATCCCCGCCTCTAAGATCACATTCGTACAACACACGTAGCAACAAGTCATTGACCATCAAACCTCTATAAACAACTAAGGAAGAATCACCCCTCAACCAACACAAGGGTAAATGCCTTCTATTATTATTTCCCTACAGTAGTACAGCCTTTAAATTCCAGCAACTGACACACATAATTTTCTTCTTTTTTTTATTTTGTACAGGGTACACCCGTTTTATGTTTTTCCCCTAAGAGATCAGTAGTGCTCCATTTGAAGCCCAATAATAATACACTATCTATACATAGTAATAACGTTGAAATACAACGCGAGGGAGTCTCATAAGGTTTTCCACGCCGATCCAGGCGAAGTTTTATCCATCTGTGCAGTTCATTTTCAACCAATACATGTGATTTCTACACACCTCATCATGTTTGATCTATGAAACAAGATCATAATTCATTACAAGAGCCCACTCCTAATTTGAAAAACTGTTTTTAAATACAAGCAGTCTAATGCCATTGAGCGAAGATTATTATGATCATTGATTTATATGAACAACCACTCACAGCAGATTATTGTAACATCTTCATGTCATTCATTCCACTCACATTTTAAGCAATTTTACTGGTCACTATTTGTTTCAATAGACATAATATACTCTTACTGATTATTTTAAAATTCTTAAAATTCGTAATTTATCAATGTATTATTAGATTTTTTTCATTATATATACCGGGATCATGGCCCTGACCTATCTTGGATTAAGGTATTTCTAGCTGATGATGCTCACTAAGCATGAGCGAAACATGTCCTAATTATAATATCTATTAATGGTTTTATCCTAAATATAAAAAATTGTCATGTATTGGAAAGGTGGTTTTTATTAATATAATAACTTTCTATTCTGAAATCCAATATGGTTTTATAATGAGATTCATAACTTGCAAAGTTTTATAGATTCGACAAATGCCACTTATTCATAGTTTCGTTTACTTACAGAAAAATACACTAGGTCACAGCACCTACTGGTGTTGCCTCCAACTACATGTGGTAATTGGTCACTGTCAGGCAGAACTCTGTGAGTAAAATAACTGCCAGCAAATTGTCCAGCGATGACACTGTGGAGATTTTGATAGATTCGGGCACTGTATTGGAATTTTTCTGACTCTGTTGATGCCTATGATATATTGTAACCATGGAATATAGTTCATATTTTCCTATTTCTCATTTGTGCTATCAATTTTCCAATGCTGACAATAAAAAAAAGATTTTTTATTTTAGTAAAGTATACTTTATTCCAAAATATTTTGAAAAGGTTCCGAATATTGTGTTAAAAGATAAAATACCTCATTGGAAAGAGGAAAGATGATTCATTAACATAAATAGAAGCACATGGTAATGAATAATTTCAAAATCTTTCTGTAAAAAACTCAGTATAGCATAAAATCTCCAGTGTCCTCATACCAAGAATACCTAACATTACCAGTGTGGAAGACGTTAATGTAACAAGAAGAAAAACAACACATTACACATTTTAAAGATACTTCATTTTAGGATTCTATCATGCACTGAAACAAATAAACAAAAGATCTGCTTTTTTTTGCTCAAAGTTTATATATAGGTAATATTCAGAACACCATCCTGGATCTGGAAAAGAGATGATGATGATGATGATGATGATGATTGAGAGCATTTCCATAAATTGCTAATTTCTTGACATCCCTGTTTGTTATTAGTCAACACAGAAATTTTCAGTTGCATGTTGTTCATAGTTTTGCGTACTTACAAAAGAATAACCTAGGTCTCAGCACCTACTGGAAAGTACTTGTCGTCAGAGGTATAAACTAGAGATTGAAATAAACCAAGTTATCTTTATAGCATATAGCTTAGTATTTATATTAATGCATACACCAAATTTCATTGAAATATCTCCAGCCATTTCTGAGTTATGGCAGAATGAAACAACAGTCATTGTTCTCACAGTTTTATTATCTTTTTAAAAATCCAACAACAACAACAACAACATCAACATCAACAACAGAGGATATGGCATTTCCAGAAGAAGAAATTCAGTCACATTTAAAATTTTGGCTGTTTCTCACTATGACAAAATTATTTCATTAACTTTTCTTAGCATCAGGCCATATTATTATTTATTTATTTATTTACATATTTTACGCCCACACTGGAGCACTGAAATCAATACATTTGAGTTAATTTCTTCTTTTTCTTCAACCAGAACTTTCTTATCCTCTCCGACCTGGAAGCCTTTTGTGTGTCCGATGTAGTATATTGTTTCCGTTCAACTGTTTTTAGTTTGAGACTTACGCTTTTGTTCTTCCAATTCCTCTTCTCTTTTCTGTCTTTGATTTGTTGCCGAGTTATACCCAATTCTTCCAAATCATCCTGAACTTCTTTGAACCAATTATTATTGATTTTATTCTTCAGAAAGTAATTGAATAGTTGTTTCAATATCCTGGTGTCTGGTAATCTTGATATGTGACAGAAAAAGGCAATGCTTCTGTTAGGCATTGTAGATATTATTGATTCACATTCACGATAGACAATGTTGTTAGGCAACAATCTCCACTGTCCATCAACTTGGTGTTTTTTTATTAATAATTGTTCTAAGAATTCTTCTCTCAGTTTTCTGTAATTTGTCTGTTGTAGATTTTACATTTAATTTGAATAAAATTTCACTAGCATACGTTGCCTCTGGTTTAACTATGGAATTATAGTGTTTCAGCTTAGCGTTTATCGAAAGAGATTTTTTAAAATTTTTTTTTAATAGGTTGGCCAGGTAAGTCTTTGTGCTTGTTTAAATTTAGTTGTTCTGTGTTCTATTGCTTCTTTTTCATTTGTGTTCCATGTTATTATTTCCCCAAGATATTTGAATTTCTGAACAATTTAAATCTCTTTATTACTGTTAAGTTGACCGGGCGAGTTGGCTGTGCGCGTAGAGGCGCGCGGCTGTGAGCTTGCATCCGGGAGATAGTAGGTTCGAATCCCACTATCGGCAGCCCTGAAGATGGTTTTCCGTGGTTTCCCATTTTCACACCAGGCAAATGCTGGGGCTGTACCTTAATTAAGGCCACAGCCGCTTCCTTCCAACTCCTAGGCCTTTCCCATCCCATCGTCGCCATAAGACCTATCTGTGTCGGTGCGACGTAAAGCCCCTAGCAAAAAAAAAAAACTGTTAAGTTGAATAACTGGTAAATCAACTTTAAAAGTTGGCATCACTTTTGTTTTTTCAAATGAAATTTGTAATCCCATTTTTTTAGCTATAATTTCTAGTTGTTCAATTTGAAATTTAGCCTCTTCTATTGTATTTGCAAGTAATGCTAAATTGTCCGCAAAAGCAAGGCAGTTGAGTTTAATATTTCTGCCGATCTTGATAGTTGGTTGGCATTTCTTGTTCCATTCACGCATAACCATCTCCAATGCACAATTAAATAACAATGGTGAAAGTCCGTCTCCTTGTCGAAGTCCAGTTCTTCTTATGTAATGATATGTAAGCAACTGCCAATTGCCTATTTTTCTTTTCTTTCTTTTTTACATAGGAAAAGAGTGCAAGAATATGAACAAATTGTGGTTACTCCAATGCATCCAGGAGTAGAAGTGAGGTCAGCCCAGCTGAATGAAGACAATGAAGATTTTGCTTCAAGAAGACGTTATCATCAGTCTTCCACAATTCAAGGACATTTTGTCAATGTTGATGATGACTGAAATGTTAGAACAAGTTAGATTTTAATATCGTGTATATATGACGTATAAGGTGGGTGTTGTATTTTAAAAATATTAACCCAGCATTGGTGTCAAAATCCCAGTGAATTGTGTGTAAATTTGTACTTAGCTTGCAAAAGTCTCAGAGCCATAGCTAATGGGAAGAAAACATTTTTGTTGAGGGGATAATATTTTCTGCTGTTCTGTCAGCATATTTACACGTGTAGTAGCTGGACATATTCGATGACTGCATACACTTCATTTTAAATAATGACAAAATCTATGGTACTTACAGTCAATACATAAATGAATAGATTGGGCAATTCAGTGGTAAATTTCATTGCAAAACATTTTGCAAGTATGTGCTGATGTGGATTAATGCTGCCTAGAATCTGACAAAGGTCAGTCAATGAAACTTTAACAAAGTTTCTTTCATAAACATTTTTTTGGTGTTAAAACAATGGCAGTTGATTGAGAAAAGGAGACTTACGAGCTAATAGCAGACTATTTTGATTTCACAATCTGACATTTCTGATCCTTTCACTCACTGCTGTTCTGAATTTCAGGAATATCACTGCTTGCTAAGAACTGCCTTCTGCGAGACATGATTACTATTGCTGACTTTGGTTTGAATAGAGACCTACGCAACATGATTACTATTGTTGGCCTTGGTTTGAATAGAGACAGGTGCGACAAGGATTCACACTCATAGAATAGAACATGAACTAGTAATCAAACACAGTTATACTACCCCCATTAATTTATATTTTTTTGTGGATCAATCTTAATGTAATTTAATATTTTTTAAATAACTTAATTTATATTCTGCACTGAAGCCTCCGTTGCTCAGGCAGCAGCACACTAGCCTCTCACCACTGGATACCGTGGTTCAAATCCAAGTAACTCCATGTGAGATTTGTGCTGGACAAAGCAGAGAGGGGACAGGTTTTTCTCCGGGTACTCCAGTTTTCCCTGTCATATTTCATTCCAGCAAAACTCTCCATTATAATTTCATCTATCAGTCAATGCCCCAGAGGAGTGCAACAGGCTTCAGCAGCTGGCACATTTTCTATCCTCGCTACTAGATAGGGGCTTCATTCATTCCATTCCCTGACCCAGTCGAACGACTGGAAACAGGCTGTGGATTTTCATATTCTGCACTATGGACACGGAGACTTAAATGTTACACTTTGTCGTAATGGCAACCCATAAATTGGGAAGCAATTAAATAACTTGGGTAATGTTGGTGGTTTTTGCCATTTTGGATAAAACTTGCTGATATAAATAGCTTTTGCCATTTAATATGGTACAGTGCAATTTCACTTTTGAGCCTTTTATTGTGAAGAGAGTTAGGTAATCTTATGTGTGAGCCTCTTCTCCCTAACCCTTTCAGAAAAGCATAAGAATGTTGTAACAATCATAATTATCACATACACAGTATTTGAGTGTATTTCATTAATACTCTAAGCATAGAAGCTTTATTATCAGTACTATTGAACAACCAATGAATAAAGCTCTGAGCATTCATTCATGCAATCCTGTATTCACAAACTTCATGCTTGCTTGTTGTTTAAAGGTGCCTAACATCTAAGGTCATCAGCCCTACAAACTTCAAGCAGCACAGCTTTGATGAAGAAAGCTTTTATCAGTTGCAAGAAAATACTTCCAGATTTGCCTAAGATAATATAGAGCCTCAGTTGATGGGCTCTCTGATAATCAGCTTTTACTTTACCATTAGATTAGTAACTTTCTGGTATTTTCTTTGATATATATCGCTTTTTATCAAAGAAAAGAAAGGGGGAAGCTATGAAATAGAGTACAGTTTACCATTGTTTGATTCATCTCTGAAAGAGAATAAAATGCTTTTTTTTTTTCCTTCCCTCACTCTGCCCACAATAGAGATGGGATCAGAACAGCAGACTTAGAGACTGAATTCCTCTCATTTTTCATAGAGTACTATAGTGTTTTACTGATTTTTAACTGTATGATATGCACTATAACCTTTTGAAACTTGTAAGTTTTCTAAATTTCTCTATGCTGTTTCCTGTGCAGAACCATATTATGTGATTGGAATTCTTCATCCAGATTTCATGAGTACAATGTAAAACTGTTTTCAGTCAGTGCTGTCTTTTGTTACTTTACCTACTACAGTATTTCCAAAAAGAATGTTCAGGAAATTGTTTCAAATTTGCAAAAAGAATGTTCAGGAAATCGTTTCAAATTTGCAAAACGCTTCTAAGGCTGATTTTTACATTTCATTAATTACAGATTTTTAAAAATCATCATTGTATTTATTAGCAATAACCTTGTCTGTAGAATATTTCTATGGCTTATACTTATTAAAAGTGATCAGATTTGAAGAGATCTGATTTTGATGGTTTTCTTTAGTATAAAGATCTGTTCACTGCTGTAGCTTCCTATAGGTAGAACCCTGCACGGATGCAGTTATCCGTGGATATTTGTGAAGTTAGTGTCTTGGCGGATACAAACTATATGGCAGTGCGGATAATTTTGCTGATAATTTCTAAATAATGACGTTTGTTAATTTTCAGCCAGGTATACTCTTGTTTTTGCTTATGGTTAGGTGATCTTTGATATTGGTATGAGAGAATAGTGATATATAAAGAACTTCGAAACCATAAAGCCGTAAATCTGACCTAACCCTAACTGGCTCCTACCTGCAATTAATGGAAGGAAGGAACAAAGGTCAATACGTCGGTAGTTGCTGCAAGAGAAAATTCCTCCTAAACGTGTGACTGTAGGGGTTCAGGTGGCAGGTGTCAGGCCCGTTGTATTATGTTAACAGATCTATCCCTTTCAATACCTTGGGTGTAATATACTGTAGTTAAATATTTAAATTATCCACGGATAACCATTTTGCGGATGCGGGTGCAGATGAAGGAAGTGCAAACGCGGAGCGGATATTATTTTGTATATCCGCGTAGGGCTCTACCTATAGGGCGCAGATGATTTGAGCAAAATTTCAAGGTAACTCATTCATAGTTTGCATGTAAGACAGGTGAATGAAGTAACAAGCTCAATCCTGCCTGTGAACAAAATTTCTGAACCAAGATGGATCTGGGCTGAAATTTGTGGAAAGCTTGTGCAGATTTTGTGAGCCTTATGTTGAGATCGTAAGCCTTAATGTCCAAGAAGAAGAGGTCCAATCCTTCAAAGAATGAGAATGTCTTGAAATGTATAAACTGAAGAATCATGAACTATAGTAGAAAATGGAAAACATTCGTTACAACTTGCGAGAGCAATGGTAGAAAAAAAGAGCTAAATACCCTGAAGTTGGTGATCTACGATTGACTTTAACAATTGGTGTAATGATTGGAGTTGCTCTGACACTTTTGTAAATTAAGGCTCCAGTTTTTTATTTGACAACATGTGCAAGTATTTTCCTTCAACTGTTCAAGAATGTCTTTATGACAGTGTGCTATGCATGAATAAATAAGATATTTTGATCCTTCTGTCAACATGTTTAGCAACTTTTTCTTTGTTTTGATCAAATTTGAGGAAAATGAGTCTAGGTAATTTGAAAAACAATTATAGTTGGAGCAATTCTGTGTATTAACATTTCCATTATATGTGGAAGAGAATAAATATGCCATTTACACGTGTAAATATGTGTGACGCTAGTATGGGATGGTGGAGTTTACTGGTTTGTGGTTATGATGTAGAATATATTTTATTTATGTGTTATTTATTAGTGATGGTATGTACTGTACATATCTAATATTTTACTTATTTGAATTTTATATTATTTATTTTTGTTGCCCTCAAAATATGATAGCATGTACCTTTATACATTTAAGAATATTTAAAATATTTTTGTCAGCTTCAGGTACCTAGTGCCCAGGTTTGATTGGCCTTCTTGCATAAGAGTCATACTGTTGCTTTGAAACATCACTAGTCCTATATTTCACACTTTATTTTCAAAAATGGAAGAAAGTGCTGTAGTAGCTCCAGTGTACAAAGGCAAGGTTGATAAACATAAAGTAGGTAATTACAGGCCAGTCAGCTTGACATGTGTTGCATACAGGCTCTGGGAAAAGGATTCTTTCTGATTATATTACACATTTGTGAAATTACCAACTGGTTTGATAGAAGGCAGTTGAGGTTTAGGAAAGGTTATTCCGATGAAGCTCAAATTGCAGGATACTAGGAGGTCAAATAGACTGTATCACTATTGACCTTTCAAGGACTTTTGATAGGTTAGATCATGGGAGACTGTTGTTGAAAATGACGGATATTGGACTGGACAAAAGAGTGATTAAATGTTTGGCTACATCTGTAGAGAATGGAACTCAGGGAATTAGAGTACATGAAGAATTATCTGATCTTGTATTGATTAAGAGGTGCATTCTACAAGGCAGTATTATTGGAACTTTGTTTTCTTATATATATAAATGATATGAGTAAAGAACTGGAATCACAGATAAGGCTTCTTGCAGATAATGTCATACTGTAGAGAGCAGTAAATAAGTTACAGGATTGATTGAGAGCCACTCCAAAAAGACCTCAAAGTTGTAAGATGGACAGTAGTAAATGGTTTGCTGATAAACAGGGTGAAAAGTCAGATTGTAAATTTCACCAAGAGCAGAAGTGCCTTCAGTTTTAGTTACTCTGTTGATGGAGTTAATGTACATCTTGGGAATCACTGTAAATACCTAGGTGTTAATATAAGGAAAGATCTTCACAGTGGTAATCACATTCATGAGGTTGTAAATTAGGATTGCAGATCTCATAAAATATTTGAGGATATTTAGGGGTTTTAGTAATAATGGAAAGGAGAGGGTGTAAGTTACCAGTAAGCCCCAGTTAGAGTATGTTTTCAGTGTGTGGGACTCTCACTATGATTGATTCGAGAACTGGAAAAGATACAAAGGAAAGCAGCGTGATTTCTTCTGGGCAATTTCAGACAAACAAGTAGTGTTGCAATAATGTTGCTAACTTTGGGCTGGGAAGATTTGGTAGTAAGGAGACGAGCTGCTTAACTAAGCGGTATGTTCCGGGTTGACAGTGGTGAGATGGTATGGAATGACTTTAGTAAACAAATAAGCTTGAGTGGAATTTTTCAAATGTAGATAATGTAGATGAAGATAAAATTGGAATTGGAAGATAAAATTGGAATTCAAGAGACGTACAGTAAATGGGAGAAGTATTTGTTCATAGGAAGAGGGATTAGGGATTAAAGTAATTTACCAAGGGAAATGTTTCATAAATTTTCAGCTTTATTTAAGAAAAGATGGGCGACAGCCCTAAATGCAGATCAGTTGTAAATAATAATAATAATAATAATAATAATAATAATAATAATAATAATAATAATAATAATAATAATAATAATAACAAGAAGAAGAAGAATTAATGGCCAAAATATTTTTGCCCTGAAACTTCAGAAGGTGGTGATTGGTGGTGGATTGTTTTTAGAGAAAGTACAACTAGGCAGCTATCCTCAGCAGTGCTGGTTGAGATTGAACATGAGCAGTTGTGAGTATCCTAACAAATTCAACTGTAGGGGAGATGAAATAATAATAGCAGTATTTAAATGGAATGGGTTACATCTATCTGTTTAAATGTACGATTTTTTTGTCTGTAAATTAGTTTGAATTTGAAAAGAATTTCTTTATCATTCCTGTCCACAGTAATTTTCCATCGTGCATGTATCGTACGTATGTACGTATGCACATCACAAGAAAATTGCTGAATAGAATTGAATAAAAATCAGTATGTAAAGTTGCAGGGGATAAGGCACTGCAGTCTAGGCTATAAATAATGTTATTCATGCAGGTTGAAATGGTAGTTTTAAGAGAAGGCCTAAAATTTAGTTTTCAAATATCAGTTCTATTAGCAGTCATATCGATAAATACTACTTAACAACAGTTTATAATTTTCGATCATTTATATCTTATACATTTCTACTGTATCGACTATGATTGCAGAGACATTCGTGAATTTTGACTTTTGTTGCTTAATCCATATCATTGCCGTGCCTCATGAAAATGGCTGAACAGAATTTAATGAAGATCGGTACGTAAAGTAATGGAATAAGGCACTACAATCTTGGCTATAAATTATTTTACTCATACTGGGTGGTATGGTAGTTTAGGGAAAGGCCTAAAATTTAATTCTCAAATATTGGTGTTATTAGTAGCCCTATCAGTAAATACTACATAACAGTTAAAGGGAATACAATTTCCTGTCAGTTATATCCTATACAGTTTCAGCATATTGGCTGTGATATCAGAGAAATTTTATGAATTTAGCATTTTTTTTTTTTGCTTTGTCCATATCAACACTGAGTATCGCTAACATGGAAATACGTATTGATCAGTCATGTTAAATGGCAATGGTGGTGGTTTTTTCGTGATTATCTTAAGGTGGAAAACTGTGTGGTCAATAGCCCATATCAACGAGGGAAGTTGTGAAGACGACTATTAAAATGAGAAAAGAACTTCTGAAGGAACAATGGCTTTAAGAATAAGACAAGGGGGAATAACGAAAGGAGGAAAGACTCCCTTTATATTGGATGCCCTAATATCATAGAGTCAGAAGAAAACTAAACGTGAAGGCCTGCAAATATCAAAAACCCATAAAATTGATCAACAATAACATTACATTGACATGTTGACTACTGTTTGTTGTGAGGTGCTTTGTGTCTTCTGCTGCCACTCATCTCTGATAGATGGTAGAATGCCATTCCTCTGTTTCATAGATGTTCTGGTAACAACTGTTAGGTGACACATTGGTTCATTATAGTATTTCAGCTATTTGATACCTCCTATGAGGTGCTGATAGAAATGGGAAATGTGTACAGGTTAGATTAGATAATTGATATTCATTATTATGATAACCAATTCACCTTAGTTGCAGCTAATTGATTCATAAGATGGTATCATCATCATCATATTCTAAAGGCTAAGCCTTGTCGCTGCAGCCACAGTTGTCTATCTTGAGCCAGTCTTTTCAACTCAGCGTAGGTCTTGCACTTCATCCTTAGAAGCAGGCTCTTGAAGTAAGACACTCTGGGTCATCCTCTTCCTCTTTTTCCAGCAATTTTTCCTTCAGTGATATTACAAAGGAACTCCTCATGCCACAGAATGTGACCAATAAATTTTATTTTCCGTTTTTCAATTTCGGTTATCAGACTCCGTTCTTCTCGTATCTCTCTGAGGACTTCGGTATTACTCTTCATTTCCGTCCAACTTATCCTCTGCATTCTTCTCCAGATCCACATTTCAACTGCCTCTAGTTTTTTCTTTTATTGCATTCCTAATGTCCAGCTTTCGCAACCATACAGAAGCACGTTCCATACAAAGGTTTTTGCAAAGGCCTTCCGAGTTTGAATATCTATATGTTTTTTGGCCAGCAGATGCTTTTTATCTTGGAATGCTCTCTTTGCCATGGCTAGATAAGATGGTATATATGTAAATAATAGGAAGGAACAGACCAACAGTGATCAATAGCATGACTTGCATGTTATCTGTATATTTGGAACTTGGTTCTGAAAAAGTTTATGCAATGAAATGAAACATCCTCCGATCTCCTTAGTTTTAACTCTATATCTGGTCACTGCTTCTCAAATATGTATTTAATTCTTACAAGTACTTTGTGATTTTTCAGATTGTACCTTTACAATCTTGTCATTTTTTCCTGGATTGCTGTTGTGTACTCACTTATGGCTGTTCAGTATTTTTAATTCCTTAGTAGACAGCTAGGTAATTCTTCTGCATTTGGGAATGATTATCTAGGTTTATTAAAGGTAATTCATTTTGGTGTCTGTTTTTATTTTTCTTCTTACGGTATTAAGGTTCTTCAGGGAAAGAGGGTTTTGCTGTGGCTCTGATTAGGGTTAACCATAAATTGTGTGTGTTAAATGATGATGAATGTACACCAACACTGGGTTAATGGCTTCAGGTGAAATTCTGTTGAGCTGACTGAAATGTAAAAATAAGTTAGTTAAGGAGAAATGCTTTAAAGGAATTACTGATGCTTGCTTTGGCAGCAGTTGATTACTTTGTTTTGAGCATCCATGCTAAGTTTGATTTACTTTTGTTTCGTAGCAGTTCCCTCAACCATTTTCCCACATACTGTATTGCATTTTATCAGACACTTATTCTTCAGGACATTGTGTAATCTTGAGCTTTGTTAACCTTCCCTCCATTCCAGTCAGGCTCATTCACAGTGGCAACTAGATTTTATGGTTTTTCATTATCGGTTTAACCTTTCATGCAGCATGTACTATGACTGGTCTGCCACAACTGTATCTCATCCATCTAGAAAACTTAGTTTTGTGTTTGAGTCCTGACTGAGCATTGAAGCCTCTCAACAGGATTTCACGTTTTATTACTGCATGTGTTCTAATAATCGTGCCACTTACAAAATGAACAATGATAGCAATATGTGATTGTTAGTCTGCCTCAGTAATTATATCTAATTTAGGTTTTTTAAATTATAATATTAAAATCAGTTGAATCGGTAATATGGAAAGTGAGTATGTGTCTACTTTTCTTTTGAAAGCATTTATTTTTCATAATAATCATAAAGAAAAAGGAACTTCATATATTTCTACCTAACAGCCTGTTAAAATCAACTTTAAACCAAAGCTTATTTATGTTCAACAACGAAATATATATCAGTCGCTGGATGTGGTGTATTTTACATTCCTTTTAACCCTTTCAGACCTGAAAGAAAACTGGCAGTGTGAATTTTTTTTGTACATCAAAAACTGACTAAAATGCTCTTAAATACATATATTTTTAGTTTATTCTAGAAAATAATAATTAACATCTAAAAAAAAAAAAAAAAAAAAAAAGCACCCACACAATTGTGCATGTCAGGACTTAATTCACTACTTACAGAAAAGAAAAATTACTTCAATGCATGTGAATATACATATGTGCATCATCAAATGTTCTATTTTACAGTGAGGACTAATTTAAAACAATTAAAATCTTTGTTCAAACACAAGTAAACATTACATTTTCTAAACTGAGGACGAGTTTTGCTTTTACTGCCCTTTTGGTGGCAGCACCTTGTCGTCAGACCTGAAAGAAAACTGGAGAGGTGAATTTTTGTTTGTACGTCAAAAATTTACTAAAATGCTCTCAAGTACATGTTTTAACAGTTTATTTTACAAAATGAGAACTATCGTGTGAAAAACAGAACCCACACAATTGTGCATGTCAGGACTTAATTCACTACTTACAAAAGTAAAATTCAGCTCAGTACATGTGAATATACACATGTACACAAATGTTCCATTTTACAGGATGGAACAATTTTAAACAATTAAAATCTTATACATTACATTTCTCACGTAGAGTACGAGTTCTGCTTTCACAGTCCTTTTGGTGGCAGCACCCAGCACTCCCGCATGCATTGCCTGTAGGGAAACCTAGTCCGCACAGTTGTGCATATCAACATTCAAAACCTCATGGTATTACGTACGATGTTGTAAGTTCACAATTTACGTTCGCTAAACAATTTACACACTTCATTGATAATATTCTGATATTCAGTAAAGCTTCTAGATTAATATGAATGCAATAAATAAATACTTACTTTAGGCATTACTGCTTCCCACCATCTTACCGATGAACTGTATTTTTAAACTCTTCTTCCTTCCCCCTGGTGGTCAAGCGCTAAATAAAAACTGAAGTACATGCTACGTGTCCCGCACAAGCACTGCAGTCTGGTCTAGCGCCAAGAAAACGTCAAATAAGCTCAGACATAAATAAAATACGAACCCACACAATTGTGCGTACACAGTTTGAAAGTGTTATGAAACACATACCCAAGAATTGTAACAGTCCCTAAGTGGAGCCCCACAGCAATGCCAGGCAAAATTTCTTTGTCTAAATCTACTGGACTTAACATTCACCTTTAAGAAAATTGATTTCCAAGCCTATGCTTCCATTTAATATTAAGAATATCAGTGAATTAATTAGACTGGTCTAGTCTATTGGTTATGAACATGCCAGTTTCTACAATGGCATTGTATAAATCTGGCCATCTACTGAAAAGTAAGCACTAACAAAAGAAGCTTGTAAAGAGAAACTATTAGGATCTCAGTTTTACTTTAATGTACAATGCAGTGTACATTATTACAGATATGCTATTTGAGAATAAGCTTCTTACAGTGGTAATACATAAGTGAACAAAACTTACTTTCTATCAAAAACAAACAAATTAAGTGCAGTACATTGATAGGGATTTCTGAGAACCGTACTGAGATAGTGGGTTCGAACCCCACTGCTGGCAGCCCTGAAGATGGTTTTCAGTTGTTTCCCATTTTCACACTAGGCAAATGCTGGGGCTGTACCTTTATTTAAGGCCACAGCCACTTCTTTCCCACTCCTAGCACTTTCCTATCCCATTGTTGCTGTACGACCTATCTGTGTCAGTGCGACGTAAAGCAAAATTTAAAAAAAAAAAAAAAAAAAAAAAACCTACCATAATTCTGTTTTCTAATTGGTATAGGTTCCATTTATTGAAAGGAGAACTTATAATGCTAAAAGATACTGAACTTAACAAAATAAACCGAGCAAGTGACAGTAATAGGATTGAAAAATTGTGTTTAATTTTGCAGAAAATCCAATTCACTTGGGAAAGGATTCTTCTTCTTCAAGTGACTTGTCCTCCAAGAACACCAGCGCTTAATCTGTAGTCACTTGGAACACCGAACTTATACTGTTCTGAGACTATTTATGGGGATTGTTAGCCAAGATGGTCTGCAACCTGGACTCCCTTTGCCTTCAAGCTGTACGTGGTATTACACATGACATAGCCGAAGTATTCAAGTTTCCTATTGATGATCATGAGGATTTCCTTCTCCTTGTTCGTGGATGCAGCACTTCTATACTGTACTGGTTTCCTTAGCAATACAGCAGATTTTCAAAATTCTGTGATATGCCCACATTTCAAAAGCTTCTAGCTGTTTACATGTAGTGCCTGTTCAAGTTCAGGACTTAACTCCATTCCATACATCTCCAGAAAGTAAAATGTAATTTTATTTTTGTTGCCCTTCTGGTATGGATTCTGATATTTTACTTGTAGGCAGAATACAGCTTTGATTGTTTATCATTTATAGTTTGTTCAGTTTTTTCCCTCCTGTAAAATTTACTTTTACTGAGCAAGTTGGCCATGCGGTTAGGGTCACACAGCTGTGAGCTTGTATTCGGAAGATAGTAGGTTCCAATACCACTGTCGGCAGCCTCGAAGATGGTTTTCCATTATTTCCCATTTTTTGCTCCAGGAAAATGCTAGGGCTGTACCTTAATTCAGGCCCCGGCCACTAACTTTCCTGTCCTTCCATTGACAAAGACCTTCAATATGTTAGTGTGATGTTAAACAAGTATCAAAATATATATTGCCTCCTATTTACCAACTCAGCTCAGCAAGCATACAAGAGATTCCAGGGGGACCATTCATTTGCTTGCTATTCCAATTTTAGAGGCATTTAAAGGACAAGGGTTGATGAAAATACAAAAGAAATAATTTAAAACCAGGCTTGTCATTTATTTTGAGATATGCACATATAATAAAATTTTAACAAAAATAATCTCTTGGTGTATGTTGTCATATAAACTCACAAATTTTTACACTAAAGAAATAAATTCTATTGCTGGATTGAAGTTATCATATCTGGACTATTCTGTAAAAGAATAAATAAGAAAAATTAGCCTTCCTCCTTGTCTACGCAAAAATGAAATCAATGGATGAACTCCTTTAGTCTGTGATATCTTAAATCATTATAGTAGCTGCATTATTTACAACAATAACAAAAAATTATTAACTGTCCACTTAATATGCATGGTTAATGACCATGTTCTCCTAAACCTAATCTGTACAAAATTTTACATTTAAACATTCGACTCTGTCTCAAATGAGGATAGTGTCTCACTAATACGAGTTATAATTGTTAATTAGAAAACCTGAATTGTGAATATTCTTTGAAAATCACTATGTGAATATTAAGAGTCTATTATTGCATTACATAAATTTTAAAAATGTTAGTTACATTTAGCATTGAAGGACTTCACTGAAATAACATTCTTAAACAAACTTCTGTACATCTAGGCTAATAGAATCCAATACACACATGTTCACTCTCAAGGCTACCAGCACCTGAGTAAGAATGAAATATGAAAATATCACAGATCTGCTCACCTTGTCGTCAGACCTGAAAGAAAACTGGAGGTGTGAATTTTTGTTTGTACGTCAAAAATTTACTAAAATGCTCTCAAGTACATATATTTCTTTAAGGGACATGTACAATTTCCAAATGACCGATTCAGTTTAATTTATGTTTCATGTTTTGGAGAGTTTAATTCACAGTAAGATTGATATCTCTCTCTCTCTCTCTCTCTCTCTCTCTCTCTCTGTCGAAAATAACACATCCCATCATAAAGACACTGGCTATTAACAGGCACTCAGTGATTTACACGGGAAGCACAAAATTGACGGGGACTATATATATAGAAGTATATGGGTCTGCTTATTTTGTCCATGTACCTGCATCCATTTGATGTTTTTAAATTAGTTTCAGCTTTTGTCTTAAAACTGTGAAGAATTGTATACAAATTTTACTGTATAAACAGAAATCCTTTCTTTCATTTTTTCTCTTTTCTAGTAGATATATATACATCATAAGTCGCTTGGTTGTTCTGTACCAATACATAGCCTATATATATATATATATAGTGGACGCCACTTATTATGATCTCTCTGGGACGCAGTTAATTTAATAACATTAACTGATTGATAAGAGTAGCCAAAAAATAAAAATTGATAGGTAGCCTACTGTATTTATTCATAACCTATGTGCACTACAATGAAATACTGATTCATAAACTACATGCACAACAATGGAACAGATACCAGTACACAGCACTGCTATACAGTTAACTGCTTTCAGCTATGTAAAATAGTCTCTGATTGTTGTTTGCTTCTGGTTGTTCTATAATTGAAAGTTTCTCTTTAATGGTTAAGTCTTTATGTTTGCTTTTCACACTAGCCATCACAACGTTAAGAACTTCACAGTGAGAAAGCTTTCGTAAGACCCGAGTGAGTGATCCTTAGCTGAACTACCTTCAGGGAAAAAACAAAAGAGAAAGTGTGTGAGGGAAGGTTACCACCTGAGCTGACCGGTTTTCTATCGTACAAATGTTGCAAAAGCTGAGACGTGAAAGTGGCCTTGAAGACAGGCGTAGTGTAAAAATGGGTCTTTAATGGTTGGGAGCATTTTCTTTGTATATATGCTCTGCTCGCATACTAGAGAACAAAATCCTTGAAAACAAATGTGATAACATAAACCAAATTCTTTTCAATGTTTCGGTATCTGTCCATATGGGACTTCATAAAAGTGATTATATAATATGGTTGATAACATTATCTGTGATTACAATAAATGGCATCCATTGTACATATATTTCTTTAAGGGACATGTACAATTTCCAAATGACCGATTCAGTTTAATTTATGTTTCATGTTTTGGAGAGTTTAGTTCACAGTAAGATTGATATTAGCAAATATGGGAATTAGCTTCTGACTGAATTGTAAAGTTGTACAAAGTAACTAGTCACTATAGTTGTGCATTATTGAGATGCTCTGAATAAGGCAAGGCAAATATATTTCAGAATCTGTCATTACTCATTGTACAGCAACACAGAATTCACTTAGAAAGTTTAGTCAAACTTTGTATAGTACAGTATTTATTTAACAGTAACTTGTTTTATCACTGTATGTATCAAAGTACAGTTATATAATATCAGCTTCTTATGCTGCCTCTGTGGATCTATGGTAGAGTGTCGGCCTCCGGATCCCAAGATAGCGGGTTCAAACCCGGCAGAGGTAGTCGGATTTTTTAAGGGCGGAAAAAAGTCCACTCGACACTCCATGTCGTACAATGTCGGCATGTAAAAGATCTCTGGTGATACATTTGGTATTTACCCGACAAAATTAATTAAATCTCAGCCATAGACGCCCAAAAGAGATCCGGTTTACTCTGTCTGCCATCTAGTGGGCCTAGAGTAAAACGGAACGTCGAAATTGACGAGCAGACAGCCAGATGGCGTCAAATCAAAATGTCTGGATACGGTAGCTGAGGCCATACGATGATTATTATTATTATTATTATTATTATTATTATTATTATTATATTATTATTATTATTATTATTATTATTATTATTAGCTTATCTACAACTGGTATGGTCATAATATTGTTCCATTTTAGGCTCCAGCTGTAATGATCTATAGCTGTCCCCAGTATTCAGATTTTAAGAGAATTGTGAAAGATTTGTGTTTCTTGAACAAAAGTGCAAAATTATTTTAAAATATTAAGAGTGGTTTTCATGAAAATATGCATATTTCATCTGGCATACCAAGTACCTCTGATTATCATACATGATCAAAACAATAAGTACATGGGTCTGATGATATTGTCCATGTACCTGCATCCATTTGATGTTTTTAAATTAGTTTCAGCTTTTGTCTTACAACTGTGAAGAATTGTATACAAATTTTCCTGTATAAACAGAAATCTATTCTTTCTTTTTTTCTCTCTCTTTTCTAGTAGATATATATACATCATAAGTCACTTGGTTGTTCTGTACCAATACACAGCCTACATGTACAACATGCGAGCATGAATGATTATTAAGGGGCTGTTTGGAATAGGAGATGCCAGAAAGTAGCTGACATGCCTCCCAAATATCCAACACAAATTTCGTATGGATCAAGAAGATTGGAAACTTTGATGTAGTATCAAAAGATACATGTTACCCTGTTAGGCACAGAAGAAAATAGCCTTACCTGTTAGAACTGACAGTCCTCTGCATATATAGGGGATTGCTTTGAATAATTCTTGATTACAGCAGCTCTTAAAATTTTATATACAATATGTGTGGGTTTTAATTTACTTTTTCTTGGTAATTTTGTGTGAAAGCACTGACTGCAGTTCTGGCTGTTGATTGGTCTTTTCCTTCTCCCCCCGTTGTGCATTGTGTAATTTGTACTTCTGGAGTGTGTGACTTCTGCAAATACTGTTAGAAACTGAAGTGGAGTGGAGCACTGTACATACAATGATTCTCATGGGAAGGAATATTAAGATTATAATCAGCAACGGGAAACTATCTCACTCCTCATTTCCCTAGTATGCCTCTTCAGTGATGCCTAGGCCATCTATAACAACTGTTGGCATAATGTGGAGGATCAAACCAGCCTTCGGGCTGAATACTCAACATACAATCAGAAATATTGTTAAAGGGATTGAGAGAGATGAGGTACAGCAGTGACTAAATTGGTAACGAGGAATTCAACAGTTTGGATTTAAAATCGAACTAAAACAGTATGCTTGGTGATGAATAGAGGAAGTGAAGCAGTGAGGCTGAACTTGGACAGCATGAAACTGAAACAGTTCAGCACTCAAGCACTTTGGAAGTGTTTGTTGACTGACAAGGGAGTTATGTATGAAGTTAGCAGCAGAGTTAAATTGGCTGCAACCTTCTACAATTGTTTCCCAACTATTGGGGGCAGAAGCTTTCTCCAAATGTCACTTTATAAGTCCTTGCTACCCATCCGATCTATGGACTGGAAGCTGACAGGTAAACACAACAGTCAAGAGAAGGGACAAAATTCGAAGCAAATCAGTCCACCTCCAACTAGAGCTACAACAGTGTGTGCTTGCTATTCTAGAAGAATCATGACGAATGGTTTGCCCATATCATAAGAATGAAATTGTAAGAATGCCTATTTTGAAACAAAAGATTACTGGAAAAAGATCATGAGGCAGACCCAGAGGTGGCTGGTTAAAGCAGATAGAAAAGGACCTGGCCAGAAGGAATTCAGAATGGGAGAAGATACCAGAAGACAAGTGATGGCAACATAGAAGTTTAGGGAGGAGGCTTGTTTATTTCTGTAGCTGGCCCACTGGAGAGAAGAGTTGTTGCTGATGATTATAAGGATATAATTAACATGAAATTCTACTTTCTTATGGGAAATAGTGCAGAATATTTGTAAAACTCTCCAATTTCACAATCATGATATTTAACTGGAGTAACTTGTTTATTGTAAAATGTTATGAGAATCTAGATGGTCAGATACTTATTTTATCAAGTAGCTACAGTAATCTGTTTTCACATCCCTCCCTTGTACATAGTGTGTTCTGAATGGTGATCTCATATATTTTTTAAAACATTTTCACCAAGAATTTAATGGTTGTTTGTAGTGCACTTTAAATTGTGTTCTGTGAGTGAAAGTATATGTCTCAATGTATAAATGGGTTTAAAATCAGGATATTGAACTTTTTAATATATTAGAAGAACCTTATATTTTTATTGTCGTTTGTCAGCGTTCTATGGCTCTTAGAAGACGTGGCTCTCATATTTGTCTACAGGCAGAAAGCTATTCTAACTTGACATCTCATAAACACCAAATATAGACTTTTTAGTTACCATAATTATTTATACAAGAATAACTTTTATTTTTTCTTTTAAGGAAGAGAGATTTAGGTATGACAGGGAAAATATGAGATTTCATTGGATTACTTCAGAAGTAGTTTCACACTCACCATTTTTTCACATTGTAACAGTACATATTTTACTTCACAGTATGCATACATTTCATGCCTTTATTTCTCCAGTAACAGACAGTTACCTCGGCAATGTTAACACTGCCAGGAAGTCCCATTTCTGGGTTACGCCCCTTCTAGTATCTGTTATTAGTCTCTGCAACATAAGAATTATATGAGGCAGCACATTTCTTTTGTTTTGTGTTATGGCATATTTCAGTGCATTTGATGTGAATTGCTGTGTGTCTGATGGTGCAAAACCAGTTGTAAAAGGAAGGTAATTTTAGATTTTTGCCTTTTAGTTCAGTTTTAGAGATAGTGGGAATTTTTGATGAAGCCAAACGAGTCAGTTTTCAAAGTGAACTGTATATTTTTTGTGTTGCTGAACAATCTTGAGTAACAGCAATATCAAATCCCCTCACGCAGATTAAGTAGTCAACACTTCTACTTTCCTGGGCTCATCTTGTGTGTGTACTTTCCTTTTTTTTTTTTTTTTTTTACTGTAGTTCATAACCTAGTGTTGTAAAATAATTTTTAATTATTTATCCATCTGCAGGATAACCTATTTATGTTAAGATTTGGACACCACATAAACAATGAACAAGCTGCAACAAATGTTACCAGATATTTTATGTTCATCTGGCAGGTTGTGAATTTTTGGCTGCCTGTAATATTTATTATTTATTATATTTGTAATACTGATAATTTTGTACTACAGTATATAGCATTAATTTAATGTGGAGTGCAAATTGTCATTTTGTAAGTAACAGCTGTATTTAAACTGGAGTTAACTGTTTTTGTAATGTGCATGAATCATTTTGTGAGTTTGTTATAAAATGAACACTCGCTGTTCTTTTCTGTCCTATTGTATATCTTTTGCTCATACAGCATTAATATTAACCATATAACAGAATAATAATATGATCATGATTCTATGAATATGTCTGTGGTAACATGACCAGGAACACCACTGTTATCAAGGCCTGTAATAATTATTTATTTTTATAGCCCCGTCAAAGTTAGTTATTTTTTGTACATGCAAGGAAATTCTGTATTAGATTCAAAGTGAAATATATCTTCATCTTTCTGGTTGAAGCCCATGGGCAACAGGTGCATCTGATTGTGTGATGTTAATGATGACGAGATAGGGAGAGTGTGAAACCCAGTGTCGGCACGTAGCCTACTCCTGCCGAATGTCAAGGAGTGTTCTCAAGGCTTTAAGTCGCCATCCAACATACGAATCACAATCAACAGCATCGTATACCCTCACTCCATGTAAACACTGTGGAGAGGTTTGGAATTGATCCTGGGCTTTGGCATGCAATCTAGTGATTGTAGGTATTGTATACCACCACCTATCCGTGCCTGTCAGCCATCATTCTGATGGTGAAAATTTCTTTCTCAAATGGGACTCCAACCAATTAACCACAGTGTCAGATATTATAGACTTAATTCCTTAATGATCATGTCCACTGGGCAGGCTTGAGGACCCTATATGTTTACTAGGCAGTCTATCACCTATTGTTTGCCAAAAGGACCTTATTTAGAACTCCATGTTTGCTTGTGATCTATCACCTGTTGTGTACTTTGAGGAAAAAGTAAGTTGTTGAAGATTTTAGCCTAATTAGGTTTATTTATAGGCGCACAAGATGATTCAGTTTTACATCTCTGTTCAGGATATTTAGTGGTCAGTTTTATAAATGTTTTATGTGGCTGAATTTGGAAAATGTGCATACCATTTGTGTATTTATTCTGAAGAGATGAGACTATTTTTGGATACTGCTGTAACTGATCATGTCATTTGGCTCTATACCATAGTAATGAGTTTAATTTTGTACTTGCTCTTCATGTTACTAATTAAAAATTATGGGAGTATTACAGTATTTTGTTAGTGCCATTATGGTATCATTGTTTCATGGAAGAGTGGAATGTTTTTAGTATGTTAATGCCTATACCAGACACCAGAAATGGAGGACGTGGTTTGTGCTTCATTATTTAGTCATTTTTATTCAAATTTATTAACCCTTTATTACTATGGGCATTTGATTTTTAATGCCAATAATTTTATGGTAAGTTTCCATTCAGGAACTTTTATAAATGTACTTTTATTTTTATGATTTTATTATTTATTTTCTTGGTCCTAATTGTGCTATGTATGGTCCTTGAGTTCAGGCTTTCAATTTATAAGATATGCTGTAAAATAAATTCTTCTGCCACCCGAATATTGTATATGATAATTATGTTGTGTGTCTGTACATAAAGTATATTTTTTCAGTAGCATCCATCAGCATCAGGGATAGATTTCTCTGAGATTTAGGAATAGCTGCATAGTATGACAGTTTTTATGTATTTATTTTTAAAATAAAATTTACAACATTTTAATATAATAACTGTGGATTTTGAGATGTATATATTCTTAATTCTTGGAAGTACCTGGAATGTAAATAGAACCTTGTGTTTTCTGCTTTAGTTAGTACATGCTAGTTCCATCATAGACCAACAATACTGATCTATGTATATAAAATAACATGTCCTGACTGACTGACTGACTGACTCATCATCACCGAGCCAAAACTACTGGTCATAAAGAAACAAAGTTTTGAGGATACATTTATATTACAGTGTAGGTGCTCATTAAGGAAGGAGTTTTGGATATCCGTTGCTGAGGGGTAAAAAGGAGGGAGGGTTAATTTTTAAAATGACTATATCTATACCTCAAAGGATGCTTATATCTCAAAAACTGAAAATGTTACAGATGTGTAAATTGGTATGTGGAATCTCCTTTAAAACTACACTCATTTTGTTTGTTTCCAGAATGTCCACATAACTGGGTGAGGGTGGGAAGAAGTGAAGGAGTTGAATTTTTTTATGAAGATACTTGTATTTCAAAAGGTGAAGATGTTAGACGTGAAATTTTGTATCTGGAATCTCCTTTAAAAATAAACACTTTTTTTGCTGTTAGAAATTCCACTTGGGGGCAGGGGGGTGAAAAGAAGTGAAGGAGTTGAATTCTCTATATGTCTCAAATCTGATGATGTTACAGACGTGAAAATCGGTACTTGGAATATTTAAAAAATTAGGAAATGCCTATTTTTTTGTTTTTGGCAAATCCATTTAAGGAGAGAATTAAAAAAGTGGGTGAATTTTTAAAATGTGTATATCTACAGTATATCTCATAAACTTCACATGTTATAGATGTGAACAGTGGTATTTGGAATCTCCTTTAAAAATAAATACACCATGTATTTTTTGTTTTTGGAAAATCAACAAGGTGGGGGTAGGGGTGGGTGGGTTGAAAATAAGTGAAGAAGAAGAAGAAGTTGAATTCTTTTTATCAGGATACTTATATCTCAAAAACTGAAAAGGTTGCAGATGAGGATATAGGTTTTTGGAATCTCGTTTAAAAATTAAAAAGCACGTATTTTTGGTTTTCAACTTGAAAGAGGACTGTTTCTCCCATGTAGCCTACAGTTCCATGTTGCATGTTCCAGACTTAGTTCTGCCAGTAGCCTGGTAATCTTAACCCCAAAAGGTAATATTACAAACATGGGTTACAAAGAGGTTCTGGGGGTAGATGAAACTCAATTTTTCAGTGCGTTTTTATACTTCAGGGATTTTCAGATAATGTCTTAGTGCAGTACCGAAAAACCATTACTTTTATCAAATTATGAAATCTATGCGAGCAAAGCCGCGGGTAACAGCAAGTCTATATATATATAAAATAACATGTTCTCACTGACTGACTGATTCATCACCACCGAGCAAAAACTACTGGACATAAAGAAATGAGATTTTGGGGATACATTTAGAGTAGGTGCTCATTAAAGGAGTTTTGTTTTTGATATTTCATCCCAAAGGGGGTGAATTGTTTAAATAAGTTTATCTATATCTCAAAAACTTAAATTTACAGATGTAAATATTGGTATTTGGAAAATCCCATTAAAGGGGTTGAATACATTTGATGAGGATATATCTCAAAAACTGAAGATGTTACAGACAAGAAAATTGGTATTTGGAATCTCCCTTAAAAATAAAGAACCATGTATTTTTTGTTTTGTTTTTGGAAAATCCATTTATTGAGGGTTGAACAGGAGTGACAAAGGGGGAGAATTTTAAAGACTATCTACATTATCTCTCAAAAACATAACATGTTACAGACGTGAAAAGTGGTATTTGGTATCTCCTGTAGAAGTAAAGAAATATAGATAAAATTTGTTTTTGGCAAATCCACTTAAAGGGAACTGAAAAAGGAGGTGAATTTTTAATACGAGCATATCTACAGTATATCTCAAAAACTTAGCATGTTACAGACGTGAAAACTGATATTTTTAATCTTTTGAAAATGAAGACACATGCATTTTTAGAAAACCACTTAAGGGGATTAAAAATGACTGAAATGGGGGTTGAATTATTTTAATTAGGATGCTGCTATCTCAAAAACTGAAGATGCTACAGACATGAAAATTGGTATTTGGAGTCTCCTTTAAAAGAACACGTATTTTTTCCCGGAAAATCCACTTGAAAGAATTGAAAATTTTTTAGAAAACCACTTAAGGGGATTAAAAATGACTGAAATGGGGGTTGAATTATTTTAATTAGGATGCTGCTATCTCAAAAACTGAAGATGCTACAGACATGAAAATTGGTATTTGGAGTCTCCTTTAAAAAAACACGTATTTTTTCCCGGAAAATCCACTTGAAAGAATTGAAAATTTAGTTGAATTCGTTGTATGAGGATACTTATATCTCAAAAACTAAAGATGCTACAAGCATGAAAATTGGTATTTGGAATCACCTTTAGAAATTAAAAAAAACATGATCTTTTGTTTTCAGAAAATCCACTTAAGGAGCGAGGGGTTAAAGAATTGGAAAAATTAGTGGAATTGTTTGGATGAGGATACTTATATCAAAAAAAGAACTAAAGATGTACAGGCTTGAATATTGTTTTTCTGAATCTCTTTTAAAAATAAAGAAATGCATGTGGGGTGGCGGTGAGGGGTAAAAATGCAGTTAAATTCCTTTTATGAGGATACATATATTTCAAAAACTGAAGATGTTGCAGCCGTGATATTGGTATTCAGGAGCTCCTTTATAAATAAAGAAACACATTTTTTTTTGTTTTGGGAAATTAATGAAAGCTGGGAATGGGAGGGAGGGTGAAAGGAAGTGAAAAATTTGCATTCTTTTTATAGGGATACTTATAACTCAAAAACTGAAGGTTACAGAGGTAAAAATTGGTATTTGTAATCTCCTTTAGAAATAAAGGAACACATTTTTGGTGGGAAAAAAACTTAACGGGGGCAGACATGAAAATTTTTATTTGGAATCTTCTTTCGAAGTAAACAAACACGTATTCCTTTGTTTTTAGAAAATCCACATGGTCATCTTAGCCCCAAAAGGCAATACCACAGGCGTGGTTTTACAAAGAGTTTCTGGGGGTACATGAAACTCAATTTTTCAGTGAGTTTTTATACTTTAGGATTTTCAGATAATATCTTAGTACAGTATCGAGGAATGATTACTTTGATCAAATTACGAAATCCAAGCGAGCAAAGCCGCGGGTAACTGCTAGTTCTCTATAAAACTGTAATTGTTTGTCAACTGGGTTTGATCTTTGGTTTGCATGTGGATGTTTCTCAAACATTTTAAGCGTGAAGAATTGTGAACTTTATGAAGGAATAAGAAAAAGAATAATTTGAGGTGAAAGCTCTTTCTTGATTCAGTGGGTGGTGGTGCATGGCCGGTCTTAGTTGGTCGAGCGATTTGTCTGGTTAATTACAATAATGAATGAGACTCTAGCCTGCTAAATAGTTGCATCCAGTATCCATTTGTGCTACCAGCTTGTAAGAGAGAAAATATCCAACTTAGAAAAGATGAAGAAAGAAGATGGACTGAGTGAGTAGCTGCGTGGTTTGGATCACATAGTTGTCTACTTGCATTTGGGAGATAGTGGGTTCAAACCCCACTGTCGGCAGCACTAAAGATGGTTTTCCATTTTCACACCAGGCAAACAATACTTAATCATTAAGGCCACGGTCTCTTCCTTCTCGCTCCTAGCCCTTTTCTATACCATGGTTGCCATAGAACCTATCTGTGTCAGTGAAATATAAAACAAATTAAAAAAAAAAAGTGGGCTCAATCCATGAACCATAGATTCATACAAGAATTTTGGATGTACAAGATGAATATCTTGTTTTGCTCACCCCAAGATCATCCCTAAATAGGCATACAGGTTCTTGCATGCTTTAGGACTGCTTCATTCAGTCATGAGAGTAAAGACAAGTCCAGTAGTCAACACTTACCTCTTGAGAGTGAAAGTTGAAATCTAAGATTGAATGTGGGGTGAAATTACTAATTTTCTCATGTACATTCATTTTGAGCACTCCATGCTGCCCTATCCTGTGCTAACCTTTTTCAATGCTATGTAACTACTGCATCCTACATCTGTGATAGTCTAATTTGTTTGTCATATTCATGCACTTTTCTACCTCTACTATTTTTCTTGTGTCTACCTATATTTCGCTCAAAACCAACTGAATAAGGACCAAGTGTCGCAATATGTTTCCCTATCACTCAAGTCCATATCATACTATCTCTTCTTCTGATCAAATTTTCCAGATCACTACTGTCATGTATTTGATTCATTGTGTTTTTGTTTGTGATCTGCTGTACCCACCTCACCTTCAGTATTCTTCTGTAACACCAGATTTCTCTTTCTTTCTGCATTAGTTATTGTCCATATATTTCATTTACATTAAGTGCCACACTTCCATACAGAAGTCTACAATGCAAAGTGAAGTGAGCAAATTTCATTGCTTAAGAAAGGCGACAGCAGGATAGGAAAGAACTAGAACTTGCCTGGTATAAAAGTGGGAAACCATGGAAAATCATCTTGAGAGCTGCTAACAGTGGGGTTCAAACCACTATCTCTTGAATTCAAGCTCACAGCTATGTGATCCAATCCACGTAGCCAACTCTCTTGGCAAACCTAAGATTTGACAACCTTGACGACAGAAGTGAACACAGAACTTCATCCTACAGCAGCAACGTTTTAGGTACCGGTATTTGACCAATTTGTCAGAAACTGTCAGTCCTTTCAATATTGTGTCTTGGGCATATATTGATGAGAAGCTGGTCGCATTCAGAGGGAAGTGTAGATTCAAGGTGTACTGTATATATTGTGATTTCAACTGTGATGTGTTGGAGACAAGAGAATTACAGCACGCTTCTTCTTTGGGACTTCTGATATCAAAGTAATGTCTGTGGCAAATACATACAGTAACCAATGTAAATGTGGACTAAAGTAGTTTGTGCCTTACTCATGCTAGAAATGATTATTGCTACAGTGGGTACATCTTCTGTAGTCTTTTGAAACCTACATGAGCAATACTTCGACTCAGTGTCCCTCTACAAGGATATAAGAGAAATATAATTGTGGACAACTGGTTTGAATCCATGGAAGTTGTGAAAAGTCTGAAGGATAAGAATTTATATATGTAGGAACTCTTAAAAGGAATAAGCTGGAAATTCCAGTGGCATTTTGCCATTGAGGTTGAGGAAAGTAGGATCATCTCTATTTGCATTTACTGTAGACATTACTTTGGGGTCAGAAGCCCCAAGAAAGGAGCGTGCTGTAATTCTCTTGTCATCAATACATCACCTTTGAAATCACAATGTACTATAACTGTAACAAATGATATGTAGGTGCCTTGGATGAAAAGTGTGTGGTTTATCAAATACTGAATTCGCTTATAACTATTTTCTACGGGGTCTGGGACATCAGTGCTGTCAATGCCATCAAAAAAATCGTGTTAAGGTTAGATTTCATGTTGGATCTTGCCTTCTCTCCTGTAAGAATGCAGATGAAAATACGAGTGAGCAATTGTCATTGTATGTTCGAGTTGAGAGCTTGCATTCACTGAGTAATGAGAATACTGGAAGAATAACCACAGCCCTGAAATGAAAAGCCTCAGAAAAAGGAAACATGTAACGTATGTGATCCATAGAAGAGGAGGAAATTCTCTTGCTTGTGCCATGGACACAAGAAACCAGTCTCTTTGGAGTGCGCTAATAAAACATGTGTTCACTGCACTCATCGCTAGTAGAAATGAAGACTTAAGTTCCTACCTTGCAGATGTTCGCCATGTTAATAATTTTAATTACATTTCTACAATTTCAAGTTAGTCATGTCAGTGTTCTGATGGACTACAGTAAAATTAGTTATGCTACTTTGTGACGTATTGTACCGGTTACGACCTGTACATAAGTATTTTTTGAGCATAAGTTACGTTTATTTACCACGCGTAATGTTCCGAGCGCGGATGATTTGTTTACCAACAGCGAGGACCAGCTAGCGAAGTGCATGACGACTGTGAGCTGTGACGTAGCCACAGGGGCTAGCTAGGCCGCCCGCTCGTCTCAACACGTGTTGCCAGCCTTGACTGGTATTTTCTGGATTCCACGTGAGTTCGATCGAGAAAATTTGGAAATTTCTATAATAATTGTGCTAGCGAGTCGAGCGATATGTCATCTTGTTTGGGATCACCTAAACGTCCCAATGCTCGAGTTTCAAGCAAATCCATCGAGGGATTCGGGAGATATTCAATCAAACCGTATTATGACGTACACATCCCGGATTGAATAAAAAGGGGGCCCACTGTTGCCTATTCACACAGTCTCAGCTGAGTAGTCAGCGAGGACACTCTTGCTGCTACTATCATCGTGGAACTCTGTCATTATACAAGTGTGGGAAGACGATTCTTCCAAGTTTTATTAAGTGGACTCATAAGACTTCGAGTGTTGTGGAAATTTTTCTAAGTCTTCGTACTTGAACTCAGAATATTTACAAGTGTTCATTGAATGGACTTGTATTTAGTTACGTGTCATCGAAGTTGGAACTTTTCTAAATGGACTTGTATTATTTCCATGGGTTCGAGACCCGAATTCTTCTAAGTGTTCACGGAACATTATTTACGCGTCTTCGAAGCTGGAATTTTCTAAGTGTTCACTGAATGGACTTGTATTATTTTCATGTGTCTTCGAAGCTGGAATTTTCTAAGTGTTCACTGAATGGACTTGTATTATTTTCATGTGTTCGAGATCAGAACTTTCCTACGTGATCATTGAATGGACTTGTGTTTTTTACATGGAATATTTGCAACTGTTGAGGAACTCATTCTTCTAATAGACAGTGATTGATTAACATTGCCAGTGATGAACTTTAACTTTCCAACGGCTTTGAACAGAGTTAGGATTTCACTTGCATTTACTCAAAGACTTGTACATTTGCCAGTGTTGGTTTAAAGGACTTATAAATTTCGTCAGTGAATTTATTTATGCGAGTGGACTTGTGTTTTCGTCAGTGGTCACTCAAAGACTTTATGAATTTCACCAGTGATTAACTTTAAATATATTCAGACTTCCAAGTCATCTCTTGATGGCCGCGAACGTGGAATGATGTGGGGTACGTCTGTTTGGAAAACGTTTCGCATACAATCTTGCAGCAGTTCTACCATTACAATCCGCTTTGCCGTATGCAAGCACCCTGTCGGTAATTTCCGCAGCTGTGTACTAGTACATGTCGCGCTGCTGTTACAGTAACAACGTTACTGCATTGGCAGACTACAGTACACAAGTTACGCAGTAGGATGCGCATCAAGGACTGTGTGGAGGAACGTAGCGTATGCGCAGGAATATTATTAGGCTGAAGTAGTCCATACGCAGTACACAGATGGCTAAAGGGTTGCATGCCTTCCGTATTAAGACACCAAATCGGAACAAACTGTCACAACCGTTCTCAGACTTTGACGCTCTCCAGCACCCAAACTGTGCATTTCCGAACAAGGGCTCCTTCTTGAAAACCGATCAGTCCGTAATCCCGCACAATATACTAATGCCCGAGTGCACCAAGCTCGGTAATTATCAGCCTTTACGAAACCGTGATAAAACTTTTACCGTGGTATTGTCGTAAAAGCAGTGCACCATTACTATCGCCCGGTTTCGTTACCGCGGTTTCTTGACGCTTGATTTTCTCGCTATTATTCCCTTCGGAAGAAATTCGAAATAGTATTCAGGAAGCAGTGATCATTTCGATAGTTACTTGTCTTTAGTTTATCCAGCCGGCAGTGATCGTTTCGACAGTCACTTGTCCCTCGTGTTTACATTTTGTGACAGCGCAAGCAAGTTATCGACTCCTTAAAATGGAAAATAATGCTCGACATGTTTTGAATGTTACATCGAAGTCCTAAAGACATGGAAGGGAACCTCCTTTTCCACACACAATATTGTCTCTCGACAACATTCCTTGTGGCAATATGGGCTCTGTTATATCGTTGTTCTGCTGGGGAGGTGGGATTCTGAACAGGTGTAAGGAGGAAGGATTTACATGGGTAACCTTCATCACCCAAAATATAGCCATTAGCTATTTCTCTCGTCTCGAGACGCGCTCTCAGCCGAGAATTGTGAAATATTGTGCTATCATGAGTCGACTCTGGCCATCTTGCTACAATATCTCGTATCGTGAGGTTCGAATCGCTCACAGTTTGCACGTTTAGCGAGAAATAACCTTTCCTATTTCTAAATACCTCCCCATTTTCACCTCCGGGAGACTGTATTCGCACATGAGTGCAGTCCAGCGCACCCGGAACCCAGCTATTGTATGAAACCCTTCCATAACCTCTCTTTGTTCTCGCTGCGTAAGTGGAAGTTGAATGAACTGTGGCGATAACGACGCAAGTTGATCAGAAACCTTGTGTATTATGCGGCATACAGTTTTTCTGTCAACATCACAGACGTCACCGATCACTCCTTGAAATGTTCCAATTGCATAGAACCGCAGCGCTATTAAAAGACGATTACTAGGCGATATAGGACAGTTTCTCCCAGTCGGGCATTCCAATTGTTCACCATTTAAATCTAAAATGTAATTCACTGTTTCCTTACGCAATCTAAATCTTCTCTGGAACGAAGCATCGCCTAATTCTTCAAATAAATCGCGTCTCTCTTCTATAATTCTCCCTTCATTTCTTTCAAACTGATTAAGATACTGGAGATATAACCTATAGTTGTTAAGCTCCATCTTGGAATCTTTAACCACAGAGCACAAATACAACTTTACCGCGGTTTTCTTAGTTAACCGCTCACTCACGCGCGGTAAACATTATACCGCGGTAAAATGTCGGTAAACTCGAAACCGAGCTTGGTGCAACAGAAATACGACTTTACGAGGTAAAATTGTGAAGTTTACCGAGGTTGGTGCACTCGGGCATAAGCCTTGTTGGTGTTTTTGGGAACAACCTGTATAGATCCGATGTAAGGCTTTTCAGGCGTTTGCTCTATTAACCAGCGTTTCGTCTTGGGCCTGACACTAGACTCATCAGAGTGAAATGTGTCAGACCCTACCCATTGACGCTGGGGTGTATGCAGGTGAACATATCAGAAGCCCATTATAAGAGGCATAGTCTGATAACTGCATACGGGAGTTAAATTACCACAATGAAATTTAGAATTCCAACAACCTGTATATAAATTATATGAGTAAAGAAGTGGAATCAGAGACGAGGCGTTTTGCGGATGATGTTATTCTGTATAGAGTAATAAATAAGTTACCGGTACAAGATTGTGAGAAACTGCAAAATGACCTCTATAATGTTGTGGGATGAACATAAGGCAATAGTATGATGATTAACGGGGATAAAAGTCAGGTTGTGAGTTTCACAAATAGGTAAAGTCCTCTCAGTTTTAATTACTGCATTGATGGGGTGAAAGTTCTTTTAGGGGATCATTGTAAGTACCAAGGTGTTAATATAAGGAAAGATCTTCATTGGAGTAATCACATAAATGGGATTGTAAATAAAGGGAACAGGTCTCTGCACATGATTATGAAGGCATTTAGGGGTTGTAGTAAAGATGTAAAGGAGAGGGCAGGTAAGTCTCTGGTAAGACCCCAACTAGAGTATGGTTCCAGTGTATGGGGCCCTCACCAGGATTACTTGATTCAAGAACTGGAAAAAATCCAAAGGAAAGCAGCTCGATTTGTTCTGAGTGATTTCCGACAAAAGAGTAGCGTTACAAAAATGTTGGAAAGTTTGGGCTAGGAAGACTTGGGAGGAAGGAGAAGAGCTGCTTGACTAAGTGGTATGTTCCCAGCTGTCAGTGGAGAGATAGCGTGGAATGACATTAGTAGACGAATAATTTTGAGTGGTGTCTTTAAAAGTAGGGAAGATCACAATCTGAAAATAAAGTTGAAATTCAAGACGACACATTGGGGCAAATATTCATTTGTAGGAAGGGGAGTTAGGATTGAAATAACTTACCAAGGGAGACGTTCAATAAATTTCCAATTTCTTTGCAATATTTAAGAAAAGGCTAGGAGAACAACAGATAGGGTATCTGCCACCTGGGCGACTGCCCTAAATGCAGATCAGTAATGACTGATTTGACCTGTGTCAAATTATTTCCCTCTGTCGTTGAGGGAAGTGTGTGATACAGTAATATCGTGCATAGGGTATTTACTCCAATTTCATCCCCTTTATCACAAAATATCGGAATAAAACATTAATTAACTTATAAGATACACTTGCGCCAAACTTCAGTCCTCTACCGTTATGGGCAATGTACGATTTGCTGATATTACGTTTAGAGTGGCTTCCCCAATTTCGCCCCGTTTTTTACAAAACAACCGAATAAAACATATTTACTTCCACTTAATTAGTTTATAAGGATCGCCTGTGTCAAATTATAACCCTCTAGCGAGTGGGAAGTGTGGGGTTTAGTGACATTATGTATAGGGTAGTTACTCCAATTCCTCCCCTTTATTAGAAAACATCGGAATAAAGCACCTTTATTTTTCTCAACTGGTTTATAAGGAACACCTATGCCAAATTACAAATATTGTAATTATGGGAGTTAACCCTATTTCACCCCTTAATATAACAATCAGATTAAAGCATTTTCCTTAATACTGGAGGTGTATAAGAAACACTTGTGCCAAATTTCAGTCCTCTGTCTTCGTGGGAAGTGAGTTATTTAATGATATGTTGTTTACGGTACTCACCCCAATTTCATCGCGTTTACCACAAGACGTCGGAAATAAAACGTTTTTACTTTCCCTAATTATTACCTTATAAGGAGCACCTGTGTCAAATTATACCTCTCTAGTATTGTGGGAAGTGCAGCAGCGATGGGGCTGCCCCACCTCCATACCTTGTGGAGAAAAAATACCTTTTATTCCATTTTAGCCACCTAAAATTAGAATTTATTTAAAAATCTTGTACAAAATCTGTGCTCTATTACCTAATTATTTCATTTAATTTCTTTAAGTATAAAAAATTTTCTTAGCGGAAATACACATACAAAACCTTAGATGCGCACATGCGTAATTGTTCCTTTGGTGGAACTTTTGTTGTATAGTACTGAATCAAAATCTCAACAAAAATATAAATAAATAAATAAATAAATAAATAAATAAATAAATAAATAAATAAATAAATAAATAAATAAATAAATAAATAAATAAATAAATGCAGTAATTTGGTAATCGCCGCTAGATGGGGACTTCATTCATTCCATTCCTGACCCGGTCGAATGGCTGGAAACAGGCTGTGGATTTTCAGTAGGTTGGTAAACTGTCAACCTGTACTTCTTTGTCTAAATTCGCTCAGAGAGCATCAAAAACTTACCATTTTGTAACTATTTTGTTTCAATTTTGTCTACTCCACACTATACTCCCCTACTTCTAATTCCCAGTTCCCAGTCGCATCTACTGGGGAAGTGTGCGACTTCGTGATATTGTGTTAAGAGTAGTTACACCAATTTTACCAGTGTTACCCCTTTTGTCACACAACATCGGAATATACCATCTTTACTTTTCCTAATTACCTTACAAAGAACACCTGTGCTAAATGTCAGCCCTCTAGCTTCTTGGGATGTGTGAGACTTAATGGCAGTGAGTTGGCCTAACTGAGTCATGGCTTTCGCTTTTGTATAGAGGTAACTAGGTCCAATCCATTTTAAAAATATATTTGTAACAATTGTATGTTTCGGTTTCTCGTACTCAAGAATGTATGTTTGCTACAGGTGTTTTTATGGTTTTCGAAGAAGCTGAGGTGCCGGAATGTTCTCCCGCAGGAATTGTTTTACGTGCCAGTAAATCTGCGAACACGAGGCTGACGTATTTGAGCACCTTCACATACCACCAGACAGAGCCAGGATCAAACCTACCAAGTTGGACTCACAAGTCCTGCGCTCCACCGTCCGAGGTACTCAGCCCGGCTGAACAAGATTAGGGGATACCCTGCCATGGCACTACAGCCCTTGAAGGGCCATGGCCTACCAAGGGACCACTGCTCATCCCGAAGGCCTGCAGATTACGAGGTGTCGTGTGGCCAGCACGACGAATCCTCTCGGCCATTATTCTTGGTTTTCGAGACCGGGGCCGCTATCTCACCGTCAGATAGCTCCTCAATTTTAAGCACGTAGGCTGAGTGGACCTCGAACCAGCCCTCAGGTCCAGGTAAAAATCCCTGATCTGGACGGGAATCGAACCCGGAGCCTCCGGCTAAGAGGCAGGCACGCTACGCCTACAACACGGGGCCGGAGATTAGGGGATACACCGGTACAAAATAAAAATCTATTTTCTGTTTTAAGTGAATAGTTTCTCACGAAGGCATTGTCTTGAAAGACATCCAGCTTATTAGGTCGTGTTGATTACATAAAGTAGACCTGCGCAGTAGCGGCGATTAGTGGGGAGCGAGGGGATGCAGTCGCCCCCCCCCCCCACACACACACTTTGTGGAGAACACCTCACATTTTTATTCCATTTTAGCGGGCTGAAAGTAGGAATAATTTACAAAAGAAAAAAAAAAAGCAATTTGTACAAGCCCTTGTTGTCTTATCAGGTAATTCTGGTTTAATTTATTTAATTATTAACAAGTTGAGCGGAAATACGCACAAAATAATCGTTCGTCGCCGCTAACCGATCTGCATAGCACCACAGCAAATAGCGGAGCTAATGCAACAGTGTATACCATGTGCTGTGAAGAAGGAGTTTTTTAAATTATTATTATTATTATTATTATTATTATTTTTTTTTTTTTTTTTTTTTTTTGGGAAGATCATGGACACTGAGGTATGATTCAACCGCTTACCGTGTGCACTGCACATTCTGCAGTCTGGCAGTCTCTTTAGTGTCTATTAGTTTGTTAGTCAAACGCAAAATGGTTATTTTTTTAGTTGTATAAACACGCCGTAAGTCTATTTAATTGTAACACATGTATAATATTGTTCCTTTGGTGAAAGTTTTATTGTCTTCTTCCTTTCTTAATCCGTTTACCCTCCAGGGTTGGTTTTTTCTTCGGACTCAGTGAGGGATCCCACCTCTACCGCCTCAAGGGCAGTAGGCCTATCAGACTTTGGGTCGGGGGATAATACTGGGGAGGAGGACTAGTACCTCGCCCAGGCGGCCTCATCTGCTATGGTGAACAGGGGCCTTGTGAGAGGAGGGGGAGATCGGAAGGGATAGACAAGGAAGAAGGAAGGCCTTAAGTTGGGTATCCTCCCGGCATTTTCCTGCAGGCGAAGTGGGAAACTACGGAAAACCACTTCGAGGATGGCTGAGGTAGGAATCGAACGCCCCTCTACTCACTTGACCTCCCGAGGCTGAGTAAACCCCGTTCCAGCCCTCATGCCACTTTTCAAATATCGTGGCAGGGCCGGGAATCGAATCACAGAGGCGGATTTTATTGTATCGTATTAAATCACAATATCAAAACAAAACTATTATTACCACGCTTAAGTTGGCAAACTGTCAACTTCTACCTCTCTGTCGAAATTCGCTCAGAAAACATCAGAAAACTTACAGTTTTGTAGCTTGTTTTTAATTTTTAAGTTTTGATTTATATACCCCCCTGTTCTCAAACCCGGGTACATTTTGTTGTCCGTAACCCCCCCCCCCCCACCACCACTTCTAACACCCAATAGCCACTACAGCGGCCTACATTCTGAAGACATGTTAAGTACCGAACAAAACTGGACAACAGTGGGATCGGAACCCACAACCCTCGGATTTCGCGTCGGATGTTCTACGGATTGAGCTATAGATCAAATTTATTCTTTTGTAAGAAATCTGAACTACTCTCTGCCATTACTGCCAACACAACATACACAAGAGATGGATGTGGGGGGGGGGGCATTATGAAAGATGATAAGAAAGCTATTATTATTGTTATTTTGCTATTGGCTTTACGTCGCACCGATACAGGCAGGTCTTACGGCGACGATAGGATGGGAAATGGCTAGGAGTGGGAGGGAAGTGGTCGTGGCCTTAATTGAGGTACAGTCCCAGCATTTGCCTGGTGTGAAAATGGGAAACTGCGGAAAACCATCTTCAGGGCTGCCGACAGTGGGATTCGAACCCACTATCTTCCGGATGCAAGCTCACAGCTGCGCGCCCCTAACCGCACGACCAACTCGCGCGGTGCTGCATAATAGTGGTAATTCCGACAAATATAAATAATAATAATAATAATAATAATAATAATAATAATAATAATAATAATAATAATATCAATTCCTGGAAAATGGTCAATTCACAGTTTTCGTCTACTGGAATCAAGGTTCTTTCTTATGTTCTTATCATCTTATTCTGGACAATGAAATATTAAGAGGGATCTCGTCTTTGCACAGACGGTTGACATTCGAGATAAATTTGAGACTTACTGGCTCGTTTAAAGTTTCCTTTCGAAACGAAATTCCTTGCATTCCGACGCCTTTGGCCACGCGCGAAATGTCAGATGGAGCATTTGGAGTCTAAAAACAGTTTAATTCCTTACCATTGCTAAATGTAACCATATAACTTTCGTCTTTTGTCGCGAAACTATGATACATTAACCTTGCGTTTTGTGAGTTTTAACCTTCGGAAAACTGTGATAGCATACTTTACATTGCATTACCTTGCATTATTGAACAGTTAAAACAGCTGAGTGATAATATCACGTTCTTTAGTTGATCGTCATAAAAGCACTGGAGTCGTCACAGTGGATCAGATGAATCACCACCGGCAAATGCATAAAATAGTCATAATCCATACGTTTGTGGCATAGGAATGTTTGAAGAACGTGACATCTGGCGGTCAACACATCCAACACATGAGTCTAGTTTCTGCATGCGGAAAAGGAGTGGCCATAACTCTGCAATCTTGTAGGAGACAAAGTCAAAGGCACATGAAGTACGCTACTGCAATCTACAAGTGCTAATTGACCAAGAATATGTACACTAGATTCTGTATTAATAATCAACGCCTCAGATGTCAACGTAAATATAGTAGGCTGCAGTGGCGTACGCAGAACTTTGTTAAGGGGATGGGGGTTCACTATTAAAATGGTTAATAATTGACTTTATCGGTATTTTAAGTTTTGTGTGTTATTATTACATCATGTTCTCTCTCTCTTTCTTTCTTTCTTTCTTTCTTAATCCGCTTACCGTCCAGGGTTAGCTCTTCCGTCGGACTCAGCAAGGGAACCCACCTCTACCGCCTCAAGGGTAGTGTGCTGGAGCGTGGGACTTTGGATCGGAGATACGACTGGGGAGGAGGACCAGTGCCTCGCCAAGGCAGCATCACCTGCTATGCTCAAAAGGGGCCTTGTGCGGAGATGGGAAGATCGGAAGGGAGAGACAAGGAAGTGGGAAGGAAGCGGCCGTGACCTTAAGTTAGGTACCATCCCGGCATTTGCCTGGAGGAGAAGTGGGAAACCACGGAAAATCACTTCGAGTGGCGTACGCAGAACTTTGTTAAGGGGATGGGGGTTCACTATTAAAATGGTTAATAATTGACTTTATCGGTATTTTAAGTTTTGTGTGTTATTATTACATCATGTTCTCTCTCTCTTTCTTTCTTTCTTTCTTTCTTAATCCGCTTACCGTCCAGGGTTAGCTCTTCCGTCGGACTCAGCAAGGGAACCCACCTCTACCGCCTCAAGGGTAGTGTGCTGGAGCGTGGGACTTTGGATCGGAGATACGACTGGGGAGGAGGACCAGTGCCTCGCCAAGGCAGCATCACCTGCTATGCTCAAAAGGGGCCTTGTGCGGAGATGGGAAGATCGGAAGGGAGAGACAAGGAAGTGGGAAGGAAGCGGCCGTGACCTTAAGTTAGGTACCATCCCGGCATTTGCCTGGAGGAGAAGTGGGAAACCACGGAAAATCACTTCGAGGATGGCTGAAGAGGAAATCGAACCCTCCTCTACTCAGTTGACCTCCCGAGGCTGAGTGGACCCCGTTCAAGCCCTTGTACCACGCTTAAAATTTCGTGGCAGAACCGGGAATCGAACCTGGGGATGACAGCTAATCACACTAACCACTACTTCGCATAGGCGGTCATTATAAAATAATGATGAAAATGTACGGCACATACATTACTAAAATTAATGTTTTTTACTGTGCATATTTTCATCAAAAGATCAGCAATAATGCACATAATATAGAAATAATAGAATGACTGCCAGACCTTGAGCAATAAAACAACGTAGCAGTGATAGCGGCAAATCCGCACCTGCAGCCTATTGTTCATATTTCACTCTGGCAAGTCCATCTGAAACGCAGGCAAGATATCCGTGCTTCGCTACGGTTTTAAATTGAAAGTTATATTTTGGAGAGTCTATTGTCGACTGAAGCTCTAGAATACACCCTCAATTCGGGAATGATTATTGATTTTCTTATCTAACACCTATTTGAACCTCGTACAGAAAAGTCGGAATGTTTTAAAACCCTATCTTATTTAACATATAGGGTATAAAAACAATCAACCTGTGAAATTTAGATGTTGTGCGTTGAACAGTGATTGAGGAGTGAATGTTTATTAGGCGGTGAATGTTTTAAAACTATTTCTTAACATCTAGGACATAGAAGACCACCCTTCATGTACAATTTTAAGATCGTTCCTGAAACGGTTTCGCAATTATGTGTATTGTCTTTTTTGAGAGTCAACCACCATCTACCCCCTTAGGAGGGAATTGTTTTGAAGTATAAGGTATTTTACATCTAGGACATAAACGAAGAACCTTCTCGTAAAATTACAAATTTGTACGTCAAACGGTTTTGGAAGGATGAATAATTTTGTTTGCGAATATAATCCTATTTTTACACCTTAGAGGTGGAATGTTTAAACATATTTCGTAATTCACACCTACGATTTAAAAATATATAACTTACCGCTATTTTGAATTTTGTCTTCGAACGTTGAACGGTTTCGGAGGAAGGAATGAATATATCGGTATCAGTTTTCGGATCTTAACCCCCATTTAACTCTCTGAGGGATTAAATTTGTTTCAAACTTTCTGTTATTTAACACCTAGGATACGATGTGAAATTTTAACTTCGTAATTCAAACGGTTTCATAGAAGTGAATATTTTTGTCATCATTCCTCATCCCCCAGTCAAAGCCCCTTAGGGTTGTATTGTTTGTAGACTACTTCTTATTTTCTTATTTAAAATATAACACATAGAATTTAGTGTGTATAGAGGGCAACGCCGATATCTGATAACAATCGAGATGAAACCTCCTTCATTATTTAGGCCTAGTATATTTATTAAGCTTGTGGAAAGTGATTAGTAATTTGAGAGGTTTAAATCTTTTAATGTTACACATCCAACGTCCGCAAGAATTCGTATGTACCATTAATGGTATATAGTCTCAAAGAAATGCTCCTCCAGTTCTATATTAAGTTCAAGATTATTTCAGTTAAACCTATGAGTTTTATAAATAATATTTTTGGCAATGAAGAACAGGAGTCAGAAATTCAGTCGAGTACCTTGGCTGTTATGGAGATTTAGTTTTACACCTTCACCAACTTCCACATAATCCCAATCCTTCTAGGTGAAATATCTTGAATTATATCATATTTGACACCTACAAAATCCGAAGTTCTTGTAAAATTTTAAATACATACGTGAAATGGTTTGGAGGGACGGATAATTTTATATAAGTCTTCACCCCCGAGTCAAAAGCTTTTAGAGGTGTATTGTTTTAAGACCTTATTTAAAATCTAAAACATATAGGAGCAACCATCATGTGAAATTTCAAGCCCATATGTCAAACGGTTGGCGAGAAATGAATATTTACGTTGTCAGCCCCCACCACTGGTCAAAAACCCTTAGGGTTGTATTATTTTAAGACAACGATTTATTGAAAATCTAAGGTATACAGGAGGAGCCATCACGTTAAATTTCAACCTCATATATCAAACGGTTTTAGAGAAAGGAATATATTTGTTTTCGGGTATTAACCACTATTTTACCCTTAAGGGCTGAATTTTTCTAAACTTGTGTTATTTAACATCTAGTACAAAAAGAAGCAATAATTGAGTGCAATTTCAACTTTGTCTGCTCAACGGATCGGAGGAATGAATATTTTGGTCGTTAGGTTTTTGCCTCCGTTACATGTCCTTAGGGGTGGAATGTTTTCAAACCCTTCCGTAGTACGCGCCTATTGCCTTTTATATACATAGATATCTACAAATTTCCTCGTCTGTAACGTCTTCGGTTTTAAAGATATAAGTATCCTCATGAAAAGAATTCAACTCCTTCACTTCTTTTCAATCCCATAAGTGGATTTTCATAGAACAAAACATGCGTGTTTCTTTATTTTCAAAGGAGATTTCAAATATCAGTTTTCACGTCTGTAACATCTCCAGTTTTTGAGATATAAGTATCCTCATAAAAATAATTCAATCTGTTTCACATCCTCCCCCCTCAGCACCTTAAGTGGATTTTTCGAAAACAAAAACATACTTGTTTCTTTATTTTTAATGCAGATCCCAAATACAAATTTTTACGCCTGTAACATCTTCAGTTTTTGAGCTATACTGTAGATTCCCTTAGTGTTTATTTTTAAAGGAGATTCCAAATGCCGATTTTCATGCCTGTAATATATTCTGTTTTTGATATATAAGTACCCGCATAAAAAGAATTGAAACTCTTTTTCACCTCTTTTCACCCCCTTAAGAGAACTTTCAGAAAACGAAAAACACGCATTCCTTATTTTTAAAGGAGATTCCAAATACCAATTTTTATGCCTCTCTTGGTGAGCACCTACACTAGAATATAAATGTATCCCCAAAATTTCATTTATTTCTGTCCAGTAGTTTTGATTCGGCGATGGAATCAGTCAGTCAGTCGGTCAGTCACCGGGCGAGTTGGCCGTGCGCGTAGAGGCGCGCGGCTGTGAGCTTGCATCCGGGAGATAGTAGGTTCGAATCCCACTATCGGCAGCCCTGAAAATGGTTTTCCGTGGTTTCCCATTTTCACACCAGGCTGTACCTTAATTAAGGCCACGGCCGCTTCCTTCCAACTCCTAGGCCTTTCCTATCCCATCGTCGCCATAAGACCTATCTGTGTCGGTGCGACGTAAAGCCCCTAGCAAAAAAAAAAGTCAGTCAGTCAGTACATGTTATTTTATATATATATACACATTTCGAGCCCTCCTTCCTTGTCATCGCTCTAAGTAGTTCGAGCTTATATCACTCCTGTACTTCTTGGAGAGGGTGTGTTTCCGATAGGTAGTCAATAGGACAATTTTGACTTACGGAGTGTACAAAGTGACAAATTTGTTTAGTCAGCACATAGCTCCGGTAGCGTACGGTTCCACTAATAAAGATATAAATCAGGAGAATTCGTGCCTCGTCTGACCCTTCTTAAGAAAGGGACAGTCTCTCATGAACTTCTCAGCCGATTGGAATAACTTTCTAATGCTTAGCATTCTTGTTATAACAACAGAATTCAGACAAAAAGATTTAAAATCTATATTTTTCTGGGGGTAGGAGGTGATTTACTTATAGGGGAATTACGAGTATATACCCCCTCCCCCACCGCGCACTGCCTGAAGTAAACACTAGTGATTAAGACCTATGATCCTTCTCCCCCACACCTGATTTCGCACCCTGATTCTACAGCACTTTTCATTTCATTATCCGTTCAGCGATAACTTGCTTCGCGGGCAAGGATCGAGGCGATACCTTGGCCTCCGAATAGTCCTGATCTGAACTCCGTTGAGAATTTTTGGGGGTCTAATGAAATGTCGTATGGCTTTTAGTGCCGGGATATCCCGGGACGGGTTCGGCTTGCCAGGTGCAGGTCTTTCTATTTGACTCCCGTAGGCTACCTGCGCGTCGTGATGAGGATGAAATGATGATGAAGACAACACATACACCCAGCCCCCGTGCCATTGGAATTAACCAATTAAGGTTAAAATCCCCGACCCGGCCTGGAATCGAACCCGGGACTCTCTGAACCGAAGGCCAGTACGCTGACCGTTCAGCCAACGAGTCGGACTGGGGGTCTGATAAAGTGGACTCAGCGGGAACGCCGTCGTCACCAGCGCGCAAAGGAAGAGCTGTAGACAATCGTCCTTGACCTTTGAGAAGAAATGGCCCTTAAGGCGAGGTTCTTCAAGACCCTCGCTGCTTCCGACAGTGTCCTGGAGGGTGAAATTTTGGGTCAGGGGATACAACTGGGAAAGATGACCAGTACCCAAAATCACACGCTCCAGTACACTGCTTTTGATGCGGTAAAGGTGGGGTCCCTCACTGAATCCGAGGGACAAACCAACCCTGGAGGGTAAACAAATTGAGGAAGAAGAAAGAAAGTACAGTATAAGATATATGTTAATTTCGAAGTATCCTTGCAATGAGCAAACAGGATGCATGATTTAACACTTTTTAAGTTTATTATCTGAATATATTGAGGGGTAGTTCTTTCAAATCTCAAAGCAATTTTGCTAAATATGTTTGGGTCGGGGATATAACTGGGAAGGAGGACCAGTACCTCGCCCAGGTGGCGTCACCTGCTAGGCTGAAAAGAGGCCTTGTGGTGGTGGTGGTGGGGGGGGATTGGAAGATTCGAAGGGATAGACAAGTCCGGTGGTATTTGAAGGTGCTCAAATACCTCAGCCTCGTGTCGGTAGATTTACTGGCACGTAAAAGAACTCCTGCGGGACTAAATTCCGGCACCTCGGCGTCTCCGAAAGTAGGTAGTGGGGACGTATAGCAAATAACATTATTAATTAATTAATTAATAATAATTCGGTTCCTTGTCTTCATGGCCAGCGTTTCGGCCTTTGTTTTATAGGGCCTCCGGTTCGATTCTCGAACGGGTCCCGAGTATACTGTATGCAGTTTGGTCGAGATCTATCCCGCCGTTTCGCCGTGATGGTGAAACAGACACGAAAGCTAAAAACCACTGATACGGCCTTTAATTGACATAAAACGGGTAAATATCTAAAAAATCGGTAACATCAACGAAATTACAGACAGCGGACCCCCTACCACTGTATTTATATAGATAACGTATTTTTTTTAAATCAGACATGACTTATATAAAATATTGGTTACCAAAAGGAAATAATTGAGTGTACTGTACATACGACTCGCATGTAAAGCTTGCAGGACGATTAGACGAATTTAAATAGGACAAATAATCTATATATATAAAATAGTTTGTCCTGACTGACTGACTGACTGACTGATTCATCATCGCCGAGCCAAAACTACTGGACATAATGAAATGAAATTTTGGGGATACATTTATATTAAGATGTAGGTGCTCGCTAAGAGAGGATATTTGGATATTCCGTTTCTAAGGGGGTGAAAAGGGGGGACGAAATTTTAAAATGAGTGTATCTATATCTCAAAACTTTAAAAGTTTACAAATGTAAAAACTGGTATTTAGAGTCTTCTTTGAAAATAAGGAAACACGTATTTTTTGGTTTTCAGAAAATCCCAATAGGACGGGTGAAAGGGTGAAAAAGGGGTTGAATGCCTTTAATCAGGATTCCGGTACTTATATATCAGAAACTGTAGATATTACAGACCTGAAAATTGGTACTTTTGATCTCTTTTAAAAAAATAAAGAAACACGTACTTTTTGTTTTTGGAAAATTCAATTAATGGGAGGGGAAAAGGGGGGGGGGTGAATTTTTAAAATGAGTGTATCTATATTTCAAGACTTTAAAAAGTTTGCACATGTAACAATTGATATTTAGAATCTCCTTTAAAAATAAAGGAACACGTATTTTTTGTTTTCTGTAAATCCGAATAGGAGGGGTGTAAAAGGGTGAATAATGGGTTGAATGCCTTTAATGAGGATACATATACCTGTATCTCAGAAATTGAAGATATTACAGAGCTGAAAATTTGTATATGGGATCTCCTTTGAAAATAAAGAAACGCGTATTTTTTTGGAAATTTCAATTAATGGCGGTGACATATTGGGGTGAATTTTTTGAAAGACTATAGCTACAGAATATCTGACAAACATAGAATGATACAGACGTAAAAAGTGGTATTTGGAATCTCCTGTAAATGTAAAGAAACATAGGTGATTTGTTTTTGGAAACTCCTCTTAAGGGGAACTAAAAAGGGGGTGAAATTTTAAAATGAGAATTTATACAGTATATCTAAAAAAAAAACACCTGAACATGTTGCAGAAGTGAAAAATGGTATTTTTTTATCTCTATTAAAAATAAAAGAACGTGTATTTTTAGTTTTCTGAAATACCCCTTGGGTGGAGGGGGGGAGGGTAAAGCGACTGAAGAGGGCGTTGAATTTTTTTAATCAGGCTACTGTTATCTCAAAAATGAAGATGTCACAGACGTGAAATTTGATATTTGGAATCTGCTTTAAAAGTAAAGAAACATGTATTCTCGGAAAGTCCAATGAAGGTGGGGGGGGGGGGGGGGAAGGTGAAAGAATTGAAAAATTAATTGACTTAATTGTATGAGAATACTTACATCTATTAAAAACTAAAGTTGTTAGGGCCTACAGACGTGAAAATTGGTATTTGGATCTCCTTTAAAAACAAAGAAAAACGCGTTTTGGGGGGCAAATCATCTTCGGGCCGGGAGTGAAAAGGAGATGAATTCCTTTCATGAGGACACATAAATCAAAAACTGAAGAAGTTGCAGAGTTACAGTTGTGATAATTGGTATTTAGAAGATCCTTTACTATTAAAGAAACAAGTACTTTTTGCCGGAAATTTACTTAGTGGGGGGGGGGGGGATTAGTGTGAAAGTGAAAAAAAGTGAATTATTTTAATCTCAAAACTGAAGGTAATAGACGTGAACATTAGTGTTTGGAATCTCCTTTAACATAAAGAAACACGCCATCTTTTAGTTTTTTCTGGGGGGGGGGGGTGGCTAAATAAACTTAACGGCGGTGGGGTGTAAAAGGTGAGACCAATTGATTTTACTGTTCATAGTGTATTTATAAGGAGCCTACGTTGCTCAGGCGGCAGCGCGCCGGCCTCTCACAGCTGGGTTCCGTGGTTCAAATCCCGATCTCTCCATGTGGCATTCGTGCTGGACAAAACAAAGGCGGGACAGGTTTTTCTCCGGATACTCCGGTTTTCCCTGTCACCATTCACTCCAACAACACTGTCCAATATAATTTCATTTAATTTGTCATCCATTAATCATTGCCCCAGAGGAGTGCGACAGGTTTCGGCTGCCGGCACAATTCCTATTTTCGCCGCTATATGGGGGCTTTATTCATTCCATTCCTGACCCTGTCGAATGACTGGAAACAGGCTGTAGATTTTCGATGTACTTATTCTGATCATAAACCGATCATTTTTAATCTTTCCTGGGTTCGTTTTCAAGAGCCATCTTTTCCTTCGGAGAACGTTCTTAGATTACAGTAGATTCTTCTGGCATATAAATGAAAATTTAAACACATTTGAAATAAACGATAGGAATGAGGAGGACCGTCCAATTTTTCACCTCCATATTAAAGTCAATAATGCACGGGAGTATGTCATTCGTATGGCCAGAAATCCAGCACACTTGCCCACGCGCGACAATGGTGTTGGTCACATTTTCAACAATGACACTGGCAGCATATGTAATTTACCGCCAAGTAGCGGTCTTGCATCTTGCTGTGGGGTCCAGAACATCTATAATAATAATAATAATAATAATAATAATAATAATAATAATAATAATAATAATAATAATAATAATAATAATAATTGTACCGGGCGGTACACCTCCACGCCGCTAATTCAAATTTTGCGCCAGTTGAAACTCCCCTACTGGAGAAAGTCTGAACTTTATTTAAGGTGTTAATTTTCAAGTTTCTCAGAAGATGTCACTACTTGGAAATTTTGAAGTTTTTGAACTGGGTCGTTTTCGATGTATTTTTGTTTTACCTGTAGTAAGAAGTGTGAACTTTCTCTTCTAGAGGACACTACTGAAGAACTACAATAGTGCACCCTAGTGCGAAGTGAAAGAACTGTTTTTTGGAGAAATTTTTATTTCAAAAGTTTGTTTCTTGTTAAATTTCTTTCTGTTATTGTTTAAGTTGGCTATATAACCCTTTCTTTCCCCTTGTTTTGAATTTAGCCAATCCCGAATTTCTTTAATTAATTTATAACCAATCAGGTGTATCTTCCCCAGAGGGGATATATTGCTTAACCCTAGCCAATAAAGTTTTTGTGGGAGGGTGTTCTCATTCTCCAAACGCCTCGAACTTTCCGCGAGAGTATATAAACTGCTGATTTTAAGGTCTCCGGGCCACTTCAGTACCATCTTTCAGTGTGTAAAGTACATAGCAGGGGGCGGGAAGCGCCTCTTTCTTCGGGCAGCAGTTCAACAACAAGGTAATGGCCGTTTAATAACTTCTTTTCTTGCTAGCTCAGCAGTTTAACTCTCGGGGCGGGTCCGAAGTTTTTCCTCCATGTAACTTTTCCCTAAAATGTAAAGACTCTTTGTATCTATTCTCTTTTAAGCTACATATTGGGATAGAGAGTGCTTAACCCTCTCGAGCTCCCACTCATATTGTTTTGAGGTGAACTTACTTCTCACAACCGATTCTTCCTTAATGTAATGTAAACTGTTCTTTTCTAAAGTCACCTCGTTAGTATGGGATTAGCCCTTGCATTTGTGGCCTAGAGCCAGATTAGGTTTTAAAACAAAATGTATTAGGAGTGCAGTTCGCCTCCTCTCACATTGGTATTTTAGAGGTCATGTAATTAACCTTTTTCTCACTTAATAGGCCTCAGTAGGTTGGGTATTTTACCCCTGTGTCTATGTCCTTAGAGGACAACTTGAAGGTGGAGTTTGGTGTGGCCTTTGATAGGCTTAAAGTTGAGAGCGAGTGGCTCTTTCTCGAAAATTGAGTGTTGTATGCCTCGAGGAGGCTTTACTGTGTAATTGGGAGCAAGTGCTCCTGGGCATGATTGGGGTCTTCTGCCCCTTTGTTGAATTTCTGTATATCGTAAGATTGGGCTAATTGTTCATGTATTGTAGGTTTGGCTCTCGGAGCCCATCCTGTAACTCTGTAATCGTACATTCTCGAATAGTGGCTTTGCTACTCTGTACCTGCCATGCTTGTTATTTCTTGATTTTACAAAGAAAATATAACCTTGTTAAATTTTAAATTAACTTTAATTTCGTAGCCTGAGACCTGTTCACCCCCGCACCTTCTTTCACCTCTAACTACCACAAAAACTTGGTAATAATAATAATAATAATAATAATAATAATAATAATAATAATAATAATAATAATAATAATAATAATAATAATAATAATAATAATAATAATGTTCTGGATCGTCGTCAAATGTGCGGACCGCGCTGAAAACGGTTCCTGGACGGGTAATGACTAAAGAATGCAGTCTGCAGTCCGGCCGCGGGTTCAGTATCGCCAAGGCACCCAAGACGACACACCGCTGGATCTCCTGAAGGATTGACCCATATTAAAAATGCTTATAGGAAAAGATGGCAAAGATTATGGACCCAACGGACCGGGTGGAATACCTGGAATTAGCACGGGAAGTACGAAATCGATTGCTGGAAAGAAAGATTGAAAAATGGGAGGAAACTTGCCATAATCTATTAGAAAACGAGTCAGATCACGAATTTTGGCGGATTCTCTCAGAAAACGAGTCAGGTCGCGAATTTCGGCGGATTATATATAAAACAATAAACATTCAATTCTAAATTTCAGTATAATACCGTAGCGAAGCACGGGTATCTTGCTAGTAATTATATATAATATTGATATGCTGGCGATTCAATGGGAATAGTAAACGACAACGCGTCCTCTGGTGGATAAATTACTCGCCCACGATGCAACTTAAATAGCTTGCAACTTTGTGTTGCACATGAAAAGTTATGATTCTCTGTGTAAACAGTCGTGCAACTTAGTAAATTGCACATGCCGCTCAGATCTAGCGCAACTTATAAATCGCACATAATTTGTGAAGTACTCCACTGTCGGAGAAAGATGATTGAATTAACTGATACAAAATCATTTTTGTGCAAATTTGAAACAGTGGACGATAATAACAAATTAACTTAGCTGTTGTACCTGTCGTTGAGGGGACAGTCATTTTGCACGTGCATGATTACATTTTTGTCGTCCTCTCACGTTGCTCCTAAAATTCCGTGTCACGTAACTTACTAAATTGGCAAGTGAGGAATGTGGTGGGAAGAAGGAACTTATTGTTCTGCCCAGACCGATCGCCTCTTTATCTGCTACTTGAAAGCACTGACTTACACTTAGCAGCAGACGTGTGTTCAGGCTGTCCAGGACCGGCGACAATGGGGGAGGGGTGGGGAGCGCAGGCAGCAAATGCCCAGGGGCCCGAGCCGGCAGAGAGCCCGGACTACAAAAAAAATAAAGAAAATAAAAATGTAATGTTAAAATAAATTTAACTGCTAATAAGAATACAAAAATACGAAGAAAATTGCACGATTTTGCACTAAAATGACACCAAGTTGACTCCACAAATGCACCCAAATTCTTGCAAATTTGGTTCAACAGTGGTGTTGACAATAAAGAAGGTTGAAATAAAGACTTTCGTGTATTTTTTGGCAAGAACTTGGTGGAGAAATTGTCTGATTAATATACTTCATTTTTAGTGTAAATGTGGTGTAAATTATTTCTTCCCTTTGTTGGTATAAACAAGGTGTATATTAATGTGAAAAACATGTGGTGTAATTATGGTGCAGTTTTGGTGCATTTTTCATTGGTGTTAAATCGGTGCATCCATTGTCGCTTTTGCACCAAATTAGCCCCAAAAATACACCACGTTTGCACCGAAATTTTTTTTACACCATTATTACACCAATTTTTGGAACGATCTGCGCCACCAGGGACTGATAATCAGGTAATTCCTGGTTATAAAATAACCTGCAAGTTCGCAGTTTTGGTCTAAATTAATTGAAGGGGTGAGGTGGCTGGGGTTTACCGGGATTTAGGGGCCCGAGAATCCTGTCACCGGGCCTGAGGCTGTCATATATAGCGTAATTATTACGGACAAATCTGTGTGATTTTTTCACTAAGATGATTAATATATTGAAAAAAATGAAATGTCGTATGGCTTTTAGTGCCGGGATATCCCAGGACGGGTTCGGCTCGCCAGGTGCAGGTCTTTCTATTTGACGATCTGCGCGTCGTGATGAGGATGAAATGATGAAGACAACACGTACACCCAACCCCTGGGCCATTGGAATTAACCAATTAAGCTTAAAATCTCCGACCCGGCCGGGAATACAATACAATACAATAGATTTATTTTGTCTGGCAAGATTAAGGCCATTAGGCCCTCTCTTCCATCTAACCAGAAAAGACAGTTTTTACATGTGTAAAATTGAAATAAGTACACTTACAATTGAAACATCTTGCAACTACTAAACAATACAATATTAATATTAAAAAAGGAAAACAAATAGGAGAATGATGAAGATGATGAAGATGATGATGATTATTTACACAATTATGACATGATTAGCTAATTTCTATTATCCTTGATAATAACAGTGGGATTATATAAAGTCTCTAGTTTGAGGGAGGCTAAATCTACAATATCTCCATAGCATTACTTAGTAGGTAGCGGTGACAAAGTTGCCTAAAACTAGCAGGCGAAGCTCCTCTGACAGAGACGGGCAGTGCATTCCATTGTCGTGCCGAAGAAATAACAAATGAGTTTGTGTATCGTGTGGTGCGGTGAGGTGGAATAGATAAGAGTGTATCAGATTTTGACCGTGTTCCAAAACTGTGATTGGATGAGAGGTGGTGAAATTGACTGTACAAGTAGGGAGGTGAGCATGAGGAGAGTATTCGACGAAGAAGGCATAAAGCATGAAGATTACGGCGCTGTTTGAGTTTTAGCCAACCGAGTTCATCGTAGGCAGGTGTAACATGGTCAAAGTAACGTAGGTCACATATATAGCGAACACAGGCGTTTTGCGCGCGTTGTAGTTTGTCGTTAAGAGTAGTAGTCAGGTCGTTGTACACGGCGTCACAGTAGTCGAAGTGAGGCAATACCAGAGTGCAAATAAGGCGTTCTTTTAATATTCGAGAAAATATGTTGCGGAATCTTCTAAGTGAGTTGAGTGTCGCAAATACTTTCCTGGAGATGCTGGTAACCTGCTGCTTCCAAGAAAGATGTTCGTCTATCATAACGCCGAGATCTTTGACAGATTGACTGAAATTAATGGGTGAATTTTGTAGGTAAAGTTTTGGTAAAGTGAATTTGCTTATAGTTTTTGAACAAAGCCGAGGATGTGAAATTATTATAGCTTGAGATTTTACGTTATTTAATCTAAGTCCATGCATGTCAGTCCAGTTACAGATTTCTTGTAAGTCTCTATTGAAATTTTTAATTTCGTCGGTTAGTCTTTCCGGTTCACAGTGCAAGTATAATTGTATATCGTCAGCGTACATGTGGTGTCTGCAGCTGTTTACCGACGACGTAATATCATTTATATAGACAGAAAATAGAAGCGGTCCTAGGACAGACCCCTGTGGAACACCAACCTCTACGGATCGCCAGGATGAATATTCATTGTTGTTGTTTCTTACACACTGCAGACGACCACGGAGGTATGAATTCATCCACTGAAGACTGTTTGTCGAGAACTGGAGTTTAAATAGTTTGGAAAGAAGTATGTCTATGTCAACAGAGTCGAAAGCTTTAGAGAAATCAAGAAGAGCTAGTATGGTAACTTGTCTTTTGTCCATCGCATTGCGAATGTCGTCTGTAACCTTAAGTAGTGCAGTAGTAGTGCTGTGGTTACGTCGAAAACCAGACTGGTGTTCGTCAAGAATATCGTGTATTTGCAAGTAGTTGGAGACTTGTTGGTGTACAATGAATTCTAGGGCTTTTGAAAGGACCGATAATATGCTCACAGGTCTATAGTCAGTTACGTCTTCAGGCGGTGATTTTTTAGCGAGCGGGACGACAACGGCAGATTTCCATAAGGAGGGATTCATGCCAGTCATTAGTGAGTGGTTAAATATGTGGGTTATAGTAGGTAAAATTATGTCAATTATTGTCTTAATAAGTTCTATTTCTATGTTGTCTATCCCTTTGGACTTCGATTTTATTCTAAATATGGCTTGTTTAACTTGCGAGGGTGTCACATGTGAAAAGTAGAATTTTTCTCTGTCAGGTGCAGGGGAGTTGTAATTGCTGTATAGTGTTCTATGTTTCCTTTCTCTGTCAATGGTATGTCCGGGAGTGGTAAAATATGTATTGAGGGAGTCGAGGGATACGTCAATAGGATGGTCGTCTCTTTGTTTACCTATTCCCATGTGTCTTAGTTCTTTCCAAGCCATAGCAGGTCTAGTATTTTTATTTAGCAGGGTATGTGCATGTCTAATTCTAGCGTTGCGTACTGACTGCGATGTTTTATTTCGTAGCCGTTTAAATGCGTCAAAATTGTCTTGTGTCGGTTGTCGCTTAAACTTTCTATGTGCTGCATCTCGTCTTGCCATTAACTCCTTTAGCTCTAAGTTTAGCCACGGTGCTGGGGCTCGCGTTACCCGTACTGTTTTCGGCGGGGCGTGTCGATCATAGAGCGCTGTCAGATATTCGTTAAATATGTTTACTTTAACGTCAATGTCGTCAACTGTTAGTATATGGTGCCATGGAACATCTAGTGCGTCTTCAGTGAACATACTGTAGTCAATTTTAGAGAGATCTCTGAATGTAATAGTCCTTGGTTTTGTCTTTCGGGTCTTTAAGGAGTAGGATATGTATATTAGGTCATGAGCTGAAATTCCTGGTACAGATGTCTGTCCGTGTTGTAGTACTTTGTCTGTATTCTTGACAATCATTAAGTCGATTGTCGTGTGTGACGTGGCGGTGTGGTGAGTAGGGAGTGTTTGCAAAATGCTCATATCGCAAGATGTAGTCATGTTTAAAAGCTGCCGACATTCGGCATTGTTGTTTCCGGTGTCTGTGTTAAAGTCGCCCATGACAATTACATGTTCATATTGCGGGAGTACGCGTAACAAAGCATTTTCTACGTCCTCCAAATGTCCAATCGCAGGTGGCTTGTACACCACACAGACAGCACATTTCTGATGGGCTACGATTATTTCCAAGAGCAGGAACTCCGGTCTTCTATTGTATTCGCTATCTGAACATGCAATTATCGTAGGCTTTAAACTGGTTTTGACTATCGCTGCTACACCTCCTCCCCTCTTTCCAGCTCTGTCGTTCAGAAGTAAACAGTAGCCAGGTATGTTGAAAGTCTTCGAAGGGATCAGATCATGAAGCCAGGTTTCAGTGAGAAGGCAAACATCAAATACGTCTGGGACAAGTTCTTTAAGTTCGTGGAAATGGGCAGACAATGAATGTACATTTAGATGGGCTATATGGAGACCTTTCGGGAAAGAGGAAACTTTAGCTAGTAGCAGGTCTCTAGTTGAGTGAGAAGGAAGGGGGGTAATTCCAGGAGGGGTCAGTGGACAGTTGTCACAAGGTCGTGTTCTGTTTGTGGAGACCCTCTGAACCGAAGGCCAGTACGCTGACCGTTCAGCCAACGAGTCGGACAATCGGACAATTAATATATTGCTGTACTACAACTGACATTGCTAGCACCTACCGAATTACAGCATTAATAAGCAACGAATTGTAAGATGTTCCTAACTCTCTTACTAAATTTACAAACACATAAAACTGCATTTAACTTAAAAAATCTGAATATCTGCATTTAACATGAACATTATGAAAATTAACATTCATTAAATAAAATACACAATCGTCGAACCCTGGACTCACACTTACTTCTTACCTGCTTACTTACACATACGTTATTTGAAGGGCGCCAGCTACCACTCAGTGCAGCAATAATAGAATGAGAATCTTGACTATCTCTAGGGTGTGGGGTAATAAGCTTACTTTTGACAACATACCATATAAGTTCTGGGAAAAGGAGATTGGCGTTCTGTTTCCCCATTCATTTTGAGGTTAAGATATTTTACTGTCATTGAAATAAAACTATGAATTCGTTTGATAGAACAAATTATATTTTCCTTAAATAATATATAAAAAATAGTGAGTCTTGTTGCGATAAAACAGATGAGAATATGAAATTATGACATTGCAACTGAAAGAAACTAGGCATGAATTTGAATTCTTCTTGACCGGACATTTAACAATTTATACGAAATATTTCCCTCACTGATTCACTTGACTGTACCTTCAACACTTTGAGTGTAATTACGACGTATTCCTTTGATCTGGTGTTTACTGTAGATGTGTCACGCCTAACTTGGTGATACATCCTTGTGACTGCTTCTTCTCCATATCATCTGACTTCTTTGTAAGTCAATATGGTATTACCTCATAGCAGGTGGTATCCCTCTCTGACTCCATGGTAAGCCCTTGCGTCCGTGTCTTCAACTAAGTAACCGACCAACTAACTTTGGCCTCACTCTCTCAATGACCAATGATTAATGGCTCACTGAGTCTTCTCCATCTCTCGTTCACACTCGTTGACTGACCGACTGAGGCCTCTTCATCTCGTAGACTTCTTCACTGTTCAGCTTCCGTTTAACTAATGACTGACGCTACAATATGCATCCACCTTTTATAGACGTTGGTTGACACAGCTACGTAATCTCCAGAAATAACAATGACATACTCCCACAACGCCTCAAACTGTTGCATGTACTGGTGAAATCCCCCGGGGCTCCCTAAGAAACTCAAAGGAACAGAGCTCAGTGCTAAGTGAGCACGATGACGTAGCCATGACGTGGCGATGACTTGGCAGAATCGCCAGTAGTGCAAAATATAACAACGTCACATCCACATCTGATATATCGAAACTCTCACTGTACAGGTATTTAATGTTAATCTACATATACGTATATATGCATACACTCAATTACAAATACGCAAGCGACAAGCAATGCATAATCGAATTGAATAATAATTATAACAAAATAATAGTAATCTCACAGATAAAATAATAATAATAATACGGAAATAATAATAATAATAATAATAATAATAATAATAATAATAATAATAATAATATAGATATCATCTTGTAACGGGATTTGAACCGTTACAGAATGTATGGAATATTACTGACGAAATATATTACAAGCAAGTGTTATTTCATGCTATGAAAAGCCGGATTATTGACTCGAAAAACTTCCAGCGACATAGTTGGACATAAAAATTCCAAGTTTTACTGCCCCAGAACTATACGGTACTAACTTAAAACAAAATAACTTTCTGAGGAGCTCCATTTTTTTTGCTAGGTGCTTTACGTCGCACCGACACAGATAGGTCTTATGGCGACGATGGAGCTCCATTTGAAGTAGTTCCTGGTGAAATACAGCATTGAATGATGACTCGCACGAAGAATGATTAATGTAAGTGTAAGATAATTCCGTTTAGAATTAAAGAAATATTTAGAATCGCTGGAACAATACAGCACTATTTGTAGGTGATGCAGTGTTGCCAGATACTTCGAGTAGAATTCACCGTCACATTTCTGAAATTTCCCTCGTCTACTTGATTTTTTCCGCAACTCTTTAACATTACATCATCCTACTGGTTCCTCGATATATTGAATAAAGTATAGCTATACGAAAGACCAATCAAAACACCTTTAATTAGGGGAACATGATGGTCAACAACTTGAAACGCAACGTTGTGCAAAGCGGATAATTTAACTTCAGCTTCCTTAACTTTTTCATAACACTTTTCATTAGTTTCTTTTTTTCACTTTTTGATACGAATGCACTGATTGGCGTTGTAGCAGAAAACGCTTTGAGTAGTTTACTATGTTTTTGACCCTGGCTATGTTTATGCAGTTCATTTTTGCCACATGATAATTCGACGTCACATTTGAACTTGTAATTATTTCCGGCTCCGGGCACTTGCTTTAACCACCCCTTAAACCTTTCATCACCAGCCCATTCTTCTTGAAATCTCTTCTTTCTCTACAATTCCCCCACTTATTCTGAAGATAAATCAACCCTAACCTTACGTTTTTTTTTAGCAGTAGCTTTTCCTTCATTCGTTATTAGACCTACACTGTGTGTCTGTCTGTTAGGTCATCAGCCCAGAGGCTGGTTGGATCCTCATTTTGATACTATTTATTATTTATTTATTTAGCGTATGGCAACACATTGGAATATATAACAATATATAAATCATATACTAAAATAACTAGGGCCTTATTACTATTAGACATGAAACAGAGTATACAATGATAATGTATGCGCTTATATAGTGAGAGTCAATTTGTCCATCCAGTTAACAGCATCTAGAGTCAACGATAGAAAGTCCTTCAGATCTCCCGAGTATGACGTAATACTACACTGCTGCACAATGTGTTGGGTGGTCTGGGGAGTCGCTCCACAAACACAAGATGGATCAGAAATTTTGCTCCATTTGTAGAGGAAGTCATTACATACTCCATGGTTTGTACGAATCCTGTTGGCAGTTTTCCACGTACGTCGAGGCAGATCAAAACCAGCTGGTTTAGTTTGGGTATTTAAAACAGTTGTAATGTCTGGTGGTGCATGTTGGATCCATTTTTCTTCCCAATGATCATTTATATTGAAGCCCGTATTGAAAAGTTCAACAGCAGATTTAATTGTTGGATGTCTGGATTTTAACCTGCCAGATATTGCACTTGGAATGTAGTCATGAATTGGAAGGTCCGGATGATCCAATATTTTCTTATATTCACGTAACAAAGCATCCTGTCTTCTCAGTGCAGGTGGATGAATGTGACTTAAAGTTGGAAGTCAAAATGTTGGTGTAGTTTTTAGACATCCTGTGATTGTACGCATTGTAAGCATTGAGCTGGATGTCCAGTTTACTGGTATGGTTTATTGGTTTTTCTTTGGTGGTGCTGTTTGAGGATCCAACTAGACCTACACTAATGAAAAATATTTACCATTTTTGAATTAGATCTATGAAGAATGAACAGCACAATAACCAGAGAGCTCTCTACAGTCCCAGCGAACGTGTGAAAGGTATTCATGTGACATGAGATAATATCCATATGCAGTAATTACTGTGCAGGGACAGCGGGTTGCTGAGGCACGGGCCAACATTGTCACGCAAACTTATTGGGTTTGAATAAAAAGTATCAAAAGTATCATCATATTAACAGGCCAGTTCACTTTGTCTAAACATGGAAAGAAATTACGTATGTGTTATTTAAAATACCTTCATAAGCTATAAACATAAGTAAGGCGCACTGGACACTTTACGATTATTTCCCTTTTTCCCCAACATTTTCTTAACTTTGTCGATGTTTCTCTCGTCCGTGGGAAATCCCTCAATCTGGCAACAGTGGCCTGATGTGTTGCGACATTATTTCCCAATAACGCAGTCTAGCACTGTCATTAACAACGGCAATGGCACACAAAGAGGTGACTATTGAAAAGCAGAAGTACACAGTGCTATGACTTTATTGTTCAGAGTATAGTGCATATATATTGGTGTTCTGTGGTGCACACAATAACGTCTGTGTGACAACTACAATACAAGTGTGTGTTAGGAGGAAACAATACACTTGTGTTACAAATTACAGAGTGTCCGAGAAGTCCCCGTACCCCTAGTTTCATACGTTTCATATTATAGTGGAGTACTTACATATAAAAACTATGAATCCAGGGAATCTGTATGTGCAGCATCATGCCTTACACAGAGTTCTATCCGTCTCCAAGTCCTCATTGACATCTTGCGGAGCATCACAGGAGTTATGTTTGAGAGAACAGATAAGGAGTTCAAAAACAAGAAGGATTTCAGAAATTGTCAAACAATTTTATCGTGATGACAATGAAACTTTTGTTGATGTGAATGTGTTTGTACGTATAATCTTATTATTTCTTGTACCGTATGTAAACGAATGGTTGTTAACTTCTTGATGTGATATTGTTATCTGTGCCTATTAAGAGCCAATTACGTCCGCCTGCGTGGTGTAGTGGTTAGTGTGGTTAGCTGCCATCCCCGGAGGCCCGGGTTCGATTCCCAGCTCTGCCACGAAATTTTTTCTTTTTTTTGCTAGGGGCTTTACGTCGCACCGACACAGATAGGTCTTATGGCGACGATGGGACAGGAAAGGCCTAGGAGTTGGAAGGAAGCGGCCGTGGCCTTAATTAAGGTACAGCCCCAGCATTTGCCTGGTGTGAAAATGGGAAATCACGGAAAACCATTTTCAGGGCTGCCGATAGTGGGATTCGAACCTACTATCTCCCGGATGCAAGCTCACAGCCGCGTGCCTCTACGCGCACGGCCAACTCGCCCGGTGCCACGAAATTTGAAAAGTGGTACGGGGGCTGGAACGGGGTTCACTCAGCCTCGGAAGGTCAAGTGAGTAGAGGGGGTGGGGGTTCGATTGTCACCTCAGCCATCCTCGAAGTGGTTTTCCGTGGTTTCTCCATTTCTTCTCCAGGCAAATGTCGGGATAGTACCTAATTTAAGGTCACGGCCGCTTCCTTCCCTCTTCCTTGTATATTCCTTCCAATATTGTCATCCCCCACAAGGCGCCTGTTCAGCATAGCAGGTGAGGTACTCGTCCTCCTCCTCCTCCTCCCCAGATGTATCCCCGTAACCCAAAGTCTCACGCTCCAGACACTGCCCTTGAGGCGGTAGCGGTGGGATCCCTTGTTGAGTTCGAGGAGAAAACCAACCCTGCAGGGTAAACAGATTAAGAAGAAGAACCCATCACAACTCTTATGACGTTATATATCATTCTGTCTGAGTTATTATTCTTTGCCTATTTTTCATCAAAATGATGATTTTGAGTTTATGAGTTCTACACCGATGCCGGAGCAAGGTACATCATTAAGGCTGGGTCCCTTAAATTCAAATGAAATAACTGTTATCCACCTATAACCCACTATGATTATTATAATATTAATACTGACGGTGAAGAAGCACCCACTTACGCTACTCTGCAATTCTTAAAAAAAAAAAAAAAAAAAAAGGAACTACACGTACACAATGAAAAAATAATTTCAGAAGTTGATAACAGTGGAAACGACAAAAACTACATACCCGAAACAGATGTATCTTCAGAATGGGAAGCAGATATAAATTTTCCTTCAATTGTAAACCAGGCCGAACATGTGTGCAGTAAATAAACATCACACAACAAAGAACATGAAAACCGAAATATAATTGCGACGAGACGCGATCTGACGTCGTCGAGGTTCGCGGACAAGTACGGTGACCACTCGGCCAGCGTTCCGCTTGACTGCGGTGTCACTCTCCAAGTATATAGGCTACGCGTTGCATTAGAATTGAGGATTATCGGGCGAGTTGGTCGCGTGGTTAGGGTTGCGCAGCTGTGAGTTTGCATCCGGGAGATAGTGGGTTCGAACCCCACTGTAGGCAGCCCTGAAGATGATTTTCCGTGGTTTCCCATTTTCATACCAGGCAAATGCTGGGGCTGTACCTTAATTAATGCGACGGCCGCTCCCTTCCTACTCCTAGCCCTTTCCTGTCCCATCGTCGCCATAAGACCTGTCTGTGTCGGTGCGACGAAAAAGCCAATTGTAACAAATTGTAACAGAATTGGGAATTCATCAATTTTTCGGCAATTATTAGGTTGCAGACCTGACATATTAAAATAGAATTAATTCGCCTTTAAGTGTTCTATTACTTCTACTTGGTCCAAAGCGGATGCTGCGTCATGACATTTGACCTTTTTTTTTTAATTGAAAGCGTATTGATCTAAACTCTACCGAGCTCGATAGCTGCAGTCGCTTAAGTGCAGCCAGTATCCAGTATTCGGGAGATAGTAGGTTCGAACCCCACTGTCGGCAGCCCTGAAGATGGTTTTCCGTGGTTTCCCATTTTCACACCAGGCAAATGTCCGACTCGTTAGCTGAATGGTCAGCTTACTGGCCTTCGGCTCAGTAAGTCCCGGGTTCGATTCCCGGCCGGGTCGGGGATTTTAACCTTCATTGGTTAATTCCAATGGCCCGGGGCTGGGTGTTTGTGCTGTCCCCAACATCCCTGCAACTCACACACCACACATAACACTATCCTCCACCACAATAACACTCAGTTACCTACACATGGCAGATGCCGCCCACCCTCATCGGAGGGTCTGCCTTACAAGGGCTGCATTCGGCTAGAAATAGCCATACGAATTAATAATAAAACCAGGCAAATGCTTCGGCTGTACCTTAATTAAGGCCACGGCAGCTTCCTTCCCACTCCTAGCCCTTCCCTGTCCCATCGTCGCCATAAAACCTATCTGTGTCGGTGTGACGTAAAGCAACTAGCAAAAATAACAAAAGATCTAAACTCTTCTACATGAGTTACTGTTGAGTGTCCTCGAACAGGTACATCGAAGCTCGTTGAAATCGGTTGGATGCAGGGTCTGGCGTCTCCTTGTTAGTGCCGAGGTTACGGATAGTGGAAGCCTTTACATTTTACTCGCCCAAGGGCTTTCGTCGCCTATTGCTAAGTCTACATAAAGGGTACATTTTAATATGGATATGTTTTTGGGATGAGGATCTATTTGGAATTAGCGTAAGCAATTTAGCGTCGACAAAGAACCGACACCGTAAAGAGACAGCCAGTGTACGTCATTTGGATGGAAGAACGATGCTACAGTCTGTGACAATAAAGTTCGGTGAATAGTCCTGTACTATCAACATAGATGTACAATGCACGACAGTGACCTTACTATCCTTTGAAATAGTCCCCTCCCATAACTATGCACTGCTGAGATAAGCGATACATGTCCTGGAAACTTTGCGAGAAGGCTTCCTTTGGGATGGTGTTCAAAAGCCTCGTCACGTTTCGTTGGATGTCAGGAATATCGTCAAATCTCTCTAGCTTCAAAGCGAGTTTGAGTCGTGGGAATAGGAAGAAGTCTGGAGGAGTGAGATCTGGCGAGTATGGGGGATGTTCAAGTTGCACCACCCCCTTTTTTGCCATAAACTGTTTGACGATATTGGCTGTATGTGGGCGAGCGTTGTCATGCACGAAAAACTATGAACCTCGTTGTGCGTACTGGGGTCGTACCCTGCGTAGAAGTTTCATGAAACGGGTCAAAATTTCAATGTACCGTGCAGCATTCAACGTCGTTTCTTCAGGCAGGAATTCCTTGTGGACATTGCCTTGACTATCGGAAAAGGTGATGAGCATCGTTTTGATACGTGACTTTCGGCTCTGACCTTTTTCCGACGAGAGGATCCCGGAGAACGCTATTCCATGCTTTGCCGTTTCGTTTCAGGGTCGTACCTGAGACACCAGGTTTTATCCTCAGTAACAATACAGTTCAAGAAATTTGGTGTCGCATTCGCCGTTTCGACAAAATCCGGTGAAGACTCTAAACGTGATGTGGCACAAGACGAGAACACATTTTCCTCTTCCCTAACTTCTGGGTAACGATTTGTCGCACGGATTCACGGTTAATCTGCAGTTCATCCGCTACCATGCGCACAGTTAATCGCCGATCGTTCATGATTAATGTCCTCAACTTCTCAATATTTTCGTCACTGACGGCGGTCGCCGGTCTTCCGCTACGGGGGCTGTCAGAAACACTTTCCCGGCCTCCTCGAAAACGGGCGAACCACTCCTACACACACTTCAAGGACAGTGCTTGATCTTCATAAACGCGTACCAGCATCGCATGCGTTTCTTTCGGTGTCTTGCCAAGCTTTAAACAAAACTGTACATTGATCTTTTGGTCGTTCATGTTTCAGCTCGCAGTTCAGAACCAACGCACTAAACACGCACTGTGTCAAACAGGCCTTACACGGCACACACACGATGCTCAACTGAGCAACGTTGGGAGCAGGTGGTCAAAACCTGCTGATACGCAGGTGCAGTGTTGTGTGTCGCGAGTGTTGCCAGATCGACCGTTCTGACTTCATTCACCAAACTTTATTGTCACAGGTTGTATTTTGACGGAAGAAAAGGCAAGTTTTTGGAGATGATGATGGTGGTAGTATTAAACCTATAAAGAGAGGCTGTTAACAAAGCAATGGCGAATAATTTCAACGGGAAAACATTAATTGAAATTCTGAGCACTGCGGAAGGAAGACCAAATTCTTTCTTTCGATTAATCGGATCTCTTTTATTTTTTTTATTGACAATTTGCTTTACATCTCACCGACAGAGATAGGTCTTACGGCGACGATGGGATACTAAAAGATTAGAAGTAGGAGGGAGGCGTCCATGGCGTTAATTAAGGTACAGCCTCAGCATTTGCATGGTGTGAAAGTGGGAAACTACGGAAAAACATTTTCAAGTCTGTCGACAGTAGGGTTCGAACCCACTATCTACCGAATGCAAGCTAACAGCTGCTTGACCCAAACCGCACAGTCACTTGCTAGGTCCGAACTCTTTATCTCGCCGGTGGGTTGAGTGATTATCTGTAGGCCCTATATGTTGTAAGAGGTTACTAAGTGGGGAACAACGAAAGAATCTGTACTCTCTCTCTTGTCTTCTAAGCCCCAAAACCTACCCATGATTCTATGTTTTTCCGTGTAACGGAGACGATTACTTTATATCTTTTTATTTAACATCGGGAGTGTCCTCGGACATGTTCGGCTCGCCTGGTGGAGATCTTCCACTTTAACACCCATGGACGGTATGCGCGTCCACATCCCATGGACGAAATAATAATCAGCACCACCACCACTCCCATTTATCACACCAGACAAATGCCGGGATAGTACCTAACTTAAGGCCACGGCCGCTTCCTTCCCACTTCCTTATCTATCCCTTCCAATCTTCCCATCCCCACAAGGTCCCTGTTCAGCATAGCAGGGGAGGGAGCCTTGACGAGGTACTGGTCCTCCTCCCCAGTTGTTTCCCCGATCTAAAGTCTGACGTTCCAGGACACTGCCCTTGAGGTGGTAGAAGTGGGATCCCTCGCTGAGTCCGAGGAAAAACCAATCCTGGAGGGTAAGCAGATTAAAGAAAGAAAGAAAGAAAGAAGGAAAGAAAGAAAGAATAATAATAAAAATTAACTTAGGATATTAAATCAATAAGCTTCCGTGGCTCAAGCGGCAGCGCGCCGGCCTTTCACCGCTGGGTTCCGTGGTTCAAATCCCGGTCACTCCATGTGAGATTTGTGCTGGACAAAGCGGAGGCGGGACAGGTTTTTCCCCGGGTACTCCGGTTTTCCTTGTCATCATTCATTCCAGCAACACTCTCCAATATCATTTCATTTCATTTGTCATTCATTAATCATTGCTCCAGAGGAGTGCGACAGACTTCGGCAGCCGGCACAGTTCGTATCCTCGCCGCTAGATGGGAGCTTCGTTCATACCATTCCTGACCCGGTCGAATGACTGGAAACAGGCTGTGGATTTTCATTAAATCAATACATTAAACCTGTGGCGTTCAGCAAGTAATGGTGAGCCGCTGCAAGATCCGCAAGCCGTAATCATTGTTTTACTTGTTATCAGATGTCCCTTATTTGTTTTTCATAGGCACGTCAGGAGAGTGCACTACATCGCACAGGGGAAGACATGTTTACTAATAACTTCTGACACTTCCTCGATTTATGTGTCATGAACTATACACACAGTGTCATAGCAGCCTATCAAGTGAATGGAAGGCCATTACAGATATTGTGCCTGCCCTCATAACTGTCGCCTTTCATGATCGCCAGTAGGCAGTAAAACATTACTTCGCAGAATGATTGCGCTAGCTGCAGCCATGGTCACTTCTCTTCACCTGGCGTGTAAGTACATTACTGGTTCGTATCCACTTGAGAGAAAGGTCTTAATGTGCTCTATTTAGAAGTGGGATATTATTTCTTATATTTAAAGTAATTTGCCTTTATAAAGGATGCCTGGTCGAGACGGTGCGTTCTTGGTTCACCAGGAAGGGTTGGATTCTCCGACAAGAAGTCGAGAAATTTCGATACGAGACATCCACTTATGGGAAGGAACTTAGTCCTCTGGCCCACTCACAAGAGAGAATTGTTTGTTTTAACGTTTCTCCAAATACTGTAAATTTTAAGAGACACCTGGATGCCGGAAGTTTGTCCCGCAAGTGTTCTTTAAATTTTCGGAATTGTCGCAAAGCAATTAAAGCTAGATTAAGAAAAAGAAGAACAGACACGAGATGGTAATGAAAAAAAGAACATGATGGGGTACACTTACCACTATACTAGTATAATTCCCAAATATTATCCTTTATTGACTACTTCTGGTTCTATACCACTGTCTTTTAATTTTTAGTCTAATTCCATTTTTATATACAAATTCTATTTTCTGCAATTTCAGCGGGTTTTTTAATGCTGCTTTCTATACCCACTAATGTTAGAGACAACAGAAGGATGTCATCTGCGAAAACTAGACTAGAATTTTCTTTATTGAGGCATGGACTTGACATATTCTCGTCTTCATATTCCAATATACAGTATCTATATAAATAAAGTTGCATAGGCACGTCAGGAGAGTGCACTACACCATTCAGGGAAGACATGTTTACTAATAACTTCTGACACTTCTTCGATTTATGTGTCATGAACTGTACACACAATTTTGCCAAATTTTCAGATATATATTTGCTTTAGCTCAACTCAAGATTGTATCAGTGGTTTTTAGCTTTCGTGTCTGTTTGTCTGTTCCACCATCACGACGAAACGACGGGATAGATCTTGACCAAACTTCATATAGTACACTCATCCAGGAGTAGGTTTTGATATGCGTATGATTTAAAAATCACTGAATAAATTGGGGGTTTATAGGGAGTTCAAACGGGTTGTTTGATATTTTCTCATACATTATTGATTTTATGTAAATTTGTAGACTATCTTCAATGTCCCTTCATTTTAAATATTATTTTGTTATTTTCAATATTTCGCTTACTATTCAAATGATAGAGAAAATTACTATTTTCTACGGGCTTCATGCTCTGCATCGAGTGATGGACACTCTCGCAGACCGACAACGAATCTACCGGTTAACATGGCAACGTCTCTGGCTGCTTGCCAGCAGGGAAGTAAAATAATGCAATTCTCATCATCATTTCTGTAAAGTCGTGGTTATTCGTTGGGTAGAAGGCGAGGGAGACGTCAAGTGCCAAAAATGGAATGAGACTAATTAATCAGTATGAAACTTTCTAATTTAAGTTAATGTCTATTTTCATTGAGAAGCTTCCAAGAACAGCTGGAACATGGATATATCCAAATCCTACATTAGGTGAATTCCAATTCGACCATGTGCCTATATCCCAAAGAAACACGAAAGAAGTCACGAATATCAAGGTAATAAGAAGCGAGTAAGTTGACTCTGTTTACTACTACCTCTCTAAAATTAAACTCAAATTCCAAGCATACACAAAGCACCACGGAAGAAGGGAGTATATAACGAAGTATAACATAGACTGAACAGTGCGCAAGAAACAATCGAAAACATTTGAGGCAGAAATCGAAATTAATCAACATGGTAACTGGTAAGGCTTATCTAAAGAAATCAATGGGGCAGCACAGAAAACATTTAGCCTAGAAAAAAATAAAAAGACACAATGGTGTAGCATGCGAAGGAGTATTTGGAGCATGAACAAAGCAAACGCTTGGACTGATATTGGTAGAGGAATAGGCTGGAGTGGAGATTTTAAAAGTATGGAAAACAATAATAGGAAGTGTTATGAAGAGACTTAATTTTTTGTAAATTGATTTTATTACTTGAAGTTTCCGAGCCAATTTATGATTGGTCGGATGATTATGTATTGTTGAAAATTGTTACGTATGTAACAGTCAAGTTTTTCATCAAATAAGTAAAATATATACATACCCAATTCAATAAAGTATTGTAGACACCAAGTTCTTTTAGTTAAAAATCCATAAAAAAGGAAGATAAATATGGAATTCAAGAGAACAAATTGGGGCAAATATTCGTTCATAGGAAGATGAATGAGGGACTGGAATAATTTACCTAAGGGGAAGTCCGAAACATTTGCAATTTAAAAAAAAAATCATTTCAGAAAAGACTAGATAAACAACTGGTAGGGAACCTGCCACCTGTGTGACAGTCTTAAATGCAGATCAGTGGTGAATGAAAGTCAACATTTCTGCCATGCCTCAAGGAACAGAGTCATTTGTTACCTTTATCAAAATTGATATTTAGCGCGATGGTAGTAAAAGTCGTTTGTAGTTGCAGGTGGATCTCTCGAGTGTGACCTGCGCAGGTGCAACCTGGCCAATATTCAGTATTATTTGGAGCTGGATTGTCGGCCGATACGAGAACCTGGAATTTGCTGTCCTCACAGCTTCGATTGCAGTGATATGCTGAGTGCGTATTAGTTTCATTATCTTATCGCTCTAAGACTACAATATAGCTTAACAACAGTTTTGTGAGAGGTCAAATAATTATCCATAAGGGAAATATGACTGCCTTCAACACTTGAACCCAGGGGTTAAAAAATCCTTTTATGCTTGGGCGGTAGGTACCAAATATTGCATTTTTAAATTTATATTTTACTTTATAGAATATATATTCTGGTGAAAGAAATTAATTGTCCCCGCTACTCCAAACGATTTCTCTATTTCCTTTGCTGGCAAGATGTAGTGTTTACAGTGCACTATGTCTTCTGGTATGGGCTAGAATAAAATTGTCACTTTCATTGACCTGTCTCAGTCTTATACTTGGCTTTGACAATATGAAAGTGACTGAGGTATGAGTGACACTAGTAATGCCATTCCTTATGCAGCCAGTCCCTGCTATGAATGGTCTGAAAATGTTGCTCATAGGATCGGTTGGTGCATGCATTTCAGTGGGCTTGGCAGACTGATGTGCAAGAACAACTTCTGGCTCAGTGAGGAAAGCAACGGGAAACTACCTCACTCCTCATTTCCCTAGTACGCCTCTTCAGTGACACCTAGGCCATCTATGGCAGCTAATGGTGAACCTGTTGAGGATCCAACCAGCCTTCGGGCTGAATACCCAACATACATACATACATACATACATACATTTCCGTGTTAAGTCCCTTGTTACATCTCCTTCTTCTTCTGCCTGGCCATTTCCCAATTTCCTTGGAGTCGGTCAATTTGAGTTTAGAAGGCGAGCGCTCTACCGTCTGAGCTACTCAGTCCGTGAACAAAAGTAGACATCTAAAAAAAAGTACATGTAGAATACACTTGAAAGAGTACGTCCTTTGACGCATATGGGACATACCAGGTGTATGCATACGATTTTGCCGGTTTTTGTCGTGAAGAAAACACGTAATTTTCAAGGGAAAATCATTTTTTGTTTATTAAACATATCGGCTATCGGCTGCTACACACTTCGCCAATCTTTCAGATAAGTTATGAATACTATGCCAGAAAAACTGCTTGTCTTTTGCGGCAAACTATTCATCGAGCCATTTTCCAACTTCCTCGAAATTGCTGAAGTGCTGCTCTGCGAGCGCGTGCCCCATTGATGCGAAGAGGTGACAGTTAGATGGCGCCAGGTCGGGGCAGTAGGACGGGTATGGAAGGATGTCCCATTCAAGCAATATCAAGGTATCTTTCTCTGGTTTTGCTGTGTGAGACGGCGAATTGTCGAGTAACATTATCACTTTGCCATGTCTTCTGGCCCATTCCGGTCGTCCTCCGATCAATGCATGATTTAAATTAATCGTTAGTTGGCGATAGTGTTCAGCATTAACTGTTTCGCCAGGCTTCAAGAGTCTTCGCACTTTGATGGTCTACCAGAGCGCACATTGAAATCACCACGTTTAAATTGTCGAAACCATGTCTCGCATGTTCTAATCGATGGAGCATGTTCACTCAACACCACCTAAATATTTGTAAGGCCTCTGTATGGTGTCAATATTAAAAGGAACATGGCGGACTTTTGAGGCAATGTCTTGTGAAAGTGATCCTTAATTTTGTCTTACAGAATATAATAACGGTCTACAAATGTTGTGTGCCTAATTTTAGGGGAAACTACAGTGAAAGTAACAAAGTGCAGATTTTTAGATTTCCGAAAGATGAAGATCTAGAAAGGAAATGGATATGTGCAATAAAGCGCGAGAATTTCGTTCCAACGAAGTATTCAATGGTAAGTAACTAAATACTACAGTAGGTTATGCATTTTTATTCGCAAATGTTTTTATTTCATACTGTGTTGATATATTCATATAATCAAGAGATGGTAGTATAAGATATCTGAAAAGACGGCTGTTAGGTTAGACGGGATCTAACCTCCAACATGCATGGTGAAATGCGTTCAGGCTAGGTTAATTGATTGTCTGTAATTGCAGGTTTGTGAAGTACATTTTAATCCGTCCGAAATAAGGAAACATACAGAGTTTCAGTGTGAGGATGGACAGCTTATAACTGTACTACTGAAGGTTCCACGACACGACTTAGCCCCAGTGCTGTTCCTTCTCTTTTACCAAATTATCCAGCGTATTTGAGTAGTTCAAAAACGTACCGAGAAGGTCCTGAAGAGAAAAGGAGAAGACGAGAAACTGAAAATATCCACACAGCAATCGGGAAGAGTGAAGTAGAATATAATTTACACAAGAATAGAATAACATTTTCTAATTTCACTGACCTGAAAGGCAAGTTAAATAATCTTAACGTAGGTGAATCATGGGATATACTTCATAAAGGTATAAGTATAGTAATAGTTAAATTGTGTTGAACCCTGAACTTGAATAAATTAGTTCATTAGTTATCAATGAAACTTTGGAGTTGGTATACTATAAGAACATCAAATTAGACAGTATTGGTAACTTTCATTTCCCACAGTCTGTAAAGGACCTAGATGAAATTTCAGTGCTTCTTGAAAAAGTTGACACGTTAAGTTCTGAGGTTCACAGTGCAAACAGCACTAATGACATTTTAGGTTTAGCAGCATATCTTTTGAAGCAAGTCAGCATGTTAGAATCGAGACTATAAGAACCACTTGAATTCATGATTGAACAGATTGCACTTTGGTCACACGAGAGGAGGAGTTATAGTTCTTCCTTTCTGATTTTATCTTCAATATTGCAGTCCATTTCAACCCATTGCTATGCATACCTCAGACATCTCAATTTATTGTATTTGCCTCATCCATGTACCATCAAGAGGCTTTGTTATTCTTTAAAAGAAGATCGTAGAATAGAACAGCATGATAACAATTTCCTGAAGTACATAAGGGACCAATTTCCTGGCAATGATAGTGATAAGTTCATTGCGCTTATGATATATGAAATTCATGTTAAACCATTAATGGACTATAAAGGTGGTAATGTTGTTGGCAAAGCATTCAATGATGAGCAATTAGCAACAGGTGCTTATTGCTTTATGGTTTCAAGTTTGTTATGAGACTTTAAGGAAGTAGCTCACATATTACCTGTAAAATCGATTACTGGAGAATATTTGAATGGTGTACTAAGAAAAGTCATTGTAGGATTAGAGGAAACAGGATTTAAAGTTGTTTGTGTTGTTAGTGATAATAGGCCTGGAAACAGAAAATTCATGCAATTATTTTCACCTGAAAATGAATTGAAATGTGTTTATCCGCATCCTACTGACGAGAGCAGACCACTGTTCTTTGTGTTTGATAGCTCAAATGTATTCGCAATAACTGGTTAAATCGAAAGGATGAGAATATGTGCACGAACTTCCCTGATTTTGAAGATAAAAGTGCAGTGCAGTATGCTTCTTTTATGATCTTGAGCATAAAAAGTTCGTAAAATATGGCTATGGTCTGTCTCTCAAAGCATAAAGTCCTTCATCATTTGAAAGGCAGAATGTAAAATTAGCTCTGCAAGTTTTCAACGACATTGTTATAGAAGGGCTGAAAGTGTTAGGTGAAAAGTGTAACCTACCATATTATAAAGAAATAGCCTCATATATAAAAATAATAATAGATCGGTGGGCTGTTGTCAATGTCAAAACACCAGGTAAAGGGGCATGGCTCAACAACAGCATAATGTCTCCAGTCTCTTCAAATTTAGAGGAAGGACTTCAATATTTGAAGAAATTCCTGCTGTGGCTAGCAAAGTGGAGAGATCTAGGTGGAAAGGGTTCATTATCATCTGAAACAATGGCTGCTTTGATACTGACAACTGAAGGGTTGTTGATGTTGATAGAATATTGTTTGTCAAAACTTAATTTTTCGTATGTCCTATTAGGAAAATTTCAGACAGACATATTAGAGGCAGTGGCGGCTGGTGGTTTAAAAGTTCAGTGGTGCACAATTTTTACCATTGATATAATATGAGTACAGGCTAATTTTCAAATCCAGGTACATCAACAATATTTTTTATTATTAAAAATAAAACAAAAATTTTACATTTCTATTTTCAGGAATATTACTACAACCCAGTAACATTTTTTCATTTAAGAACTCTTTTACCACATTGGAATGAAACACTTTGAGGTAGGCCTAGCCTAATTTCGGTATCGTATCTGGTTTCGAAATTAAACGTCGCGTGGGCCTACCCATTCGTTTCACCTCGTATTTTTCTTCGGCAGTCCGTTGCGGAAACGGCCCAGACATTAAAGACCGCACCGGATTCATCATCTCGCAAAATATCACTAACTGATAAAAACGTACAATAATGACACACGCTGACACGAATGTTTACACAGTGAAATCAATAAGCTACTTAGCTTGTACGCACATAAAAATGTTCACAACTATACTGAAAGAAATGGCGGTTTTTATTTTCAAATTTAAAGCCATTAATTATATATTCAGCCACCGCCGTCTCAATCTCTATATACTGCCTGCTCTATGCCGCGAGAATTGCGTTTACAGCGACATTGCAGATGGCAGCACTTACCGCACCCAGAGCACATGTTGGTTAAATGAGAGTTGGTCCGTAACACCAATATAAAATGAAAAATAATCCTTAACATGTTACTAATTGAGAAGATAATGCACATAAAGAAACTAACATTTCACATTTAAGCTTGGTTTAAGATATAGAAACGTAAAATATATAAAATCTTACCAGTCACAGTAGATATATTAGGATCATCCCATGCTTCATAGTACATACCAATTTCAGAATTTTTTCGACACGTGTAACGGAGCACCTTTTCCGTACTTTTCTTACTGTTATTTACCAGCAGTGGACGCAAAAAAAGTTTCTGTCGCTATTTCGCTGACCGTTTGTTCATGAGCAGTTTTCAGGATACGTTTTATAGCACATAATGCAGTGCGTGCGTTCGTCATGTCATTAAATCCACCACCCACTCTCACTGAACTAAATAGAGCTTCTATTGCGTCTCCAGAAAATCATCTAGTGAGAACATAAAATAACCGATTATTTAACAGATAAGACACACATTCCACTATAGATTTCACAGTTAGCGAGACAGCATCTGCCGTCTCATTAGACAGACACTTCAGTTTTTCACATTCTGATTTCAACCGAATTATGTTAACGTACTCGATGAAATCACCATCAACCATTGTAAGTATTTTATCTGCTGGTGAATAGAAATGCACACAATCTGGATCGTTTTGCTGAAAGGCATTACAGTAATCATTTCTGGACTACAAGGGATAGATCGGAGACTTTTAAGCCTTTAACGAGGGAGTAGGCAGCAGGACTAGAGAACTTCTTTGAAAGTCAGATTACAAGAAAACACAATAGTTTATTCGCGAGAGTAGCAGATTTTACAATATCTGTGCCGCATACACGTTCAACATTGACCACGCAAACGAACTTGTCACTGGTTCGGTTTTAAAGGAGCCGTACCTAATTAACCATTTAATCAGCGATCACTGTTACACTCCTCTCAATTGGTCTGATAGTTTTACATTCAGCTCAAAGCCTTTCCTTCACTAATTGGGAAATCCCGACAAACACAATCAACATTTTCCATTTAGGCTACCTGTCCAGAGTACTTTGTGACGGAGCTGATACTAGACCAGGAGTCCTGCCATATTCGTAAAAGTTTAGGATGCTATTCCCCACGCCACATAGTACCGCGTGATTTGTTCAGATTGCCCAGATTTTGTCTTGGGAAAATTATGGTTTTGATTTTAATAAACGGTCGTTTTTTCCATTAAATTTACCTGCTTCCTTTACTTTATTCAAACGATCAATTTCTGGGTTGTCTTCGAATTGTCTCTGTAGTCTTTTAATTTCATTGTGGATAGTCATCAGCTGTTATCGCAGTCTCAGAATTCTTGATCGGAGCCTTATCACTGCTGTCATTCTTACTCGTTGGAATATTGACTTGGATTGATACATCGCTGTTCAAATGAATTTCGTACTCGTCATCCAATATATTTTCTGCGCTTGAAGAGCTTGTTTCATCACAGATTTCTTCCGAAGAAATATCTTGTCGCTGTCTGGTCTTTCGTGGAGCTATTTTTCTGGTTTGAAGGTTATGAAGATAATTTGAATACCGACTAGGCACGCTCTTTGGCTTCAATATATTTTTCTTTTAGCTTTATCTTCTATCTCCATCTCTGACATTCAGGCTACAAACACGGGAATAATCGGATGGAATCCATTGATCACCTTTGGTTGATCCTTGCCTTGATATAGCGTTAAGCCAATTTTCCCAAAGTTCTTTACTTGGGGGGATAACAGGAATCCTCGCGCCTGAAGAATGTGGATTACCTGCTTTGATATGCAGAGAGGAACACAACAATTAATCATTTTAAAACCAGAGACACACACACAAATGGGTGCGTTAGCTGGCGCCCCTAGCGGAGGTTCGTGACACCAAGAGCTCACGCCGAGAAGCATGTTAACCGCATAGAGCAGGCAGTATATAGAGATTGAGACGGCGGTGTATTCAGCCACGGCCGACTTGATGCGTCGCTCTAGCTAGCTCCTTACCGGCCTTGACAATCGGGTCCACGTACTGTAATCGGAGTAGTTACACAACTCGACACGTGGCGCTGGCGGCCGACCTATTTGCGTTAGAAATGCATACTTCTTTATGGAAAATATATTGACGTTGGTTGCCGATTTATCGTAATTTAGAGCTATGGAGAATATTACATGGGTTAATACTGTTAAAATGATTAATCTTAAAGGTTACGTTCGTTGATATTTGCCAAAATGATGTCGTGAAATGAAACTGCGGGGAGATGACTTAGTCCAGCTGACGTTCTGATATTGACTCTGATTGCCGATGTATCTTAATTTAGGGAATAAAATAGTATGTTACATTGACTAATATTGTTAAAATGATTAATCCTAAAGGCTACTTTCATTGATATGTGCCAAAACAACGTCGTGAAATGAAACTGCGGAGGATGGAGTAGTCCAACTGACGTTCCTTAATTGTGAGGAATAATAGTAATCGTTTTTATTATCATGACATTTAGATACATAGCAGAACTTACCACAATGCTTTTGTCTTCTGATGTTAATATCGAGATTAAGAGTCATTGTTCAATTAGAGTTTTAAAATTCTTCAAGCGCTGCTCTCAGGAAGGAGGCTGGACAAAACATAAGAGTCTTACTTTTTCCATATTCGTTGTATACAGAACATAAATATTTTGACTCAAACATGTTTAAATGTTAATTTCATTATATATAGTTTCAGATTATATTTCATTCATACCTTTCACTAGAATATTAAATACCGGGCAAGCTGGCCATGCTAAATTCAGAAAATAAATTTTACTTGAAATGCAGTAGGGTGGAACAAGTTGGCCGCGCGGCGTGGAGCTGTGAACTTGCATCCGGGAGATAGTGGGTTCGAACCCCACTGTCGGCAGCTCTGGAGACGGTTTTCCCTGGTTTCCCATTTTCACATCAGGCTGTACTCAATTAAGGCCACGGCCGATTCCTTCCCACTGCTAGCCCTTTCCTATTCCACGGGTGTCATAAGATCTATCTGTGTCGGTGCGACGTAAAACAAATAGCGAAAGAAGAAGAATTTTAAATAAAAATTCAGTGAGAGAAAAGTATTTTGAGTAAATAAAATGTAAACTGTTCTCTGCTCGATGATGATGATGATGATGATGCTTGTTGTCTAAAGGGGCCTAACATCTAGGTCATCGGCCCCATTGCTCAGGTAACAACACTTCATACGCTGGCCTTACCGTCATAGCAGTAGTGATTCTTACTTGTCAATGTTTAAATGTTAAAGTTCAGATTATCTTGAACAAAAATGTGTTGTGTCATATGGCAAATACGACACCGCCTAAAGGATTATTCTATGAAAGAAAATTCATGGGTAAAAATGATTAGCGGCCACTCACGGAGGCCCGGGTTCGATTCCTGGCCCTGCCACGAAATTTCAAAAGTGGTACGAAGGCTGGAACGGGGTCCACTCAGCCTTGGGAGGTCAGCTGTGTAGAGGGTGGTATCGATTCCCACCTCAGACATCCTCGAAGTGGTTTCCCATAGTTTCCCACTTCTCCTCCAAGCAAATGCCGGGATGGTAACTAACTTAAGGCCACGGCTGATGCCTTCCCTCTTCTTTGGATATGCCTTCCAATCTTCCCATCCCCGACACAAGGCCCCTGTTCAGCATAGAAGTTGCGGCCGCCTGGGCGAGGTACTGGTCATCCTTCCCAGTTGTATCCCCCGACCCGCAGTCTCACGCTCCACGATACTACCCTTGAGGTGGTAGAGGTGGGATCCCTCACTGAGTCCGAGAGAAAAGCCAACGCTGGAGGGGTAAACAGAGTAAGAAAAGAGAAAGAAAGAACGAAGGTAAATACCCGACATAGAAACGGAAAACTAAGACGTAGTTTTGTCCTGGTCTACAGAGAATTCGTAAAATGATAGTGTCCCTTTGCTTCTTTTTCCTGTTCGGAATACAAAAAAGGCACACAGCAATATATATTCGAATATTTCCTAACACAGTTAAAGAAAAGCAAATCAACACACCATTAAAAAACGAATTAGCACATAAATTAAAATCCTTGTTCAGGACGAAGTTACAGCGAGAAATCACTTTGTTCTTGTTTCCATAAAATTTCTGCTCGAAGTACGAAAAGGTGCACAAGAATGTCTCAAATTCCAAGATTTGTAAACACAATTTTAAAAAATATAATCACCACACTACACAATAAAAAATAAACTCACTAGCGCATAACTATCAGATTTCATTATCAAGCCAACAAGCACCTCATTGCGAACACATTGCTAACATTTACGACAGCAAAACCAAAAAATAAAACTGGAAATGCGGCAATTTGCGGTATACAGCATCCTGTCAATGGGTAGTAGGCCAGCGCTCCAGCGGCATTATGGTGAAACTTTCCAATTACAGCTTTATGCTGGGCTTCACAAGCGATTGTCAAGGCCGGTATAAGGAGCGCAGCGAGGTATCCAGTCGGCCGTGATTCAGCAGATGAACTTCCATCCAATGTCGCTAGGTGACATCCCTGTTCTATAACAGACTCTCACATTGAGCGCCAACGGTCTCTAGCGACTTTGCTAGTAGTTGGTTACGTAGGAGCACGGCCGACTGGATCCCTCGCTGCGCTGCAAGGAGCATGAAGTCGGCTGTGGAAGGAGGAGCCAGGTTGAAAAACCTCCATTTAAGCAATGTATAAGAAGCCACGCCTATCTTTTCCTCTTCCCGCATACCTCTCTAGCAGCCAAAAAAGCACCCCTCGATCAGCCCTGCGCACCCCTCTGGTAGCCCAGGTTTCATCCTACCTCAGGTTGACTCTCTGCTACAAACTTTTCGGCTCCTGCAGTGAACATCTAAGAGTTAGTCAATATTTGCTCTTTCAATCTCTTGAAAGGTTTGTCTTGCTGAATTAAAATACAGTAGGCCTAGTTGAGTAATCCAAATTATAAAACTTTACCTAAAATAAACATAAAAAAATTAATTGGGGTAGCGCAAACCTGCAACCTTATGGAGAAACCGCCCCTAATTAGAGGACAGGTTTGGGAAATACAGGCAGCTTGCAGGAGGGCAGTATAATATTTCTGTGAGGCAGTTGTTTGAAGTTGAAAATAAGTTAAGGTTACCGTCATCACTGACTCTAAAGATAAGATCAATCAATCAATACTGATCTGCATTTAGGGCAGTCGCCCAGGTGGCAGATTCCCTATATGTTGCTTTCATAGCCTTTTCCTAAATGATTTCAAAGAAATCGGAAATTTATTGAACATCTCCCTTGGTAAGTTATTCCAATCCCTAACTCCCCTTCCTATAAATGAATATTTGCCCCAGTTTGTCCTCTTGAATTCCAACTTTATCTTCATATTGTGATCTTTCCTACTTTTATAAACGCCATTCAAACTTATTCGTCTACTAATGTCATTCCACGCCATCTCTCCGCTGACAGCTCGGAACATACCACTTAGTCGAGCAGCTCTTCTTCTTTTTCTCTATTCTTCCCAACCCAAACATTGCAACATTTTTGTAACGCTACTCTTTTGTTGGAAATCACCCAGAACAAATCGAGCTGCTTTTCTTTGGATTTTTTCCAGTTCTTGAATCAGGTAATCCTGGTGAGGGTCCCATACACTGGAACCATACTCCTGTTGGGGTCTTACCAGAGACTTATATGACCTCTCCTTTACAACCTTACTACAACCCCTAAACACCCTCATAACCATGTGCAGAGATCTGTACCCTTTATTTACAATCCCATTTATGTGATTACCCCAATGCAGATCTTTCCTTATATTAAGACCTAGATATTTACAATGATACCCAAAAAGAACTTTCACCCCATCAACACAGTAATTAAAACTTGGGGGGAGATGTGGGGAGATTGAAGTAGATGAGTTCTCTGAGCCGCCTCCTCAATCCTCTGTCTTTTTTGATTTTGATAATTCATTGTGTAAGAGCATAGATGTACGTGTAAGTTTACAGGATATTGAAAACTGTAACAATGACATGCCAACTTTAGTCTACTTAGCAGGATATTGTTGCTGTAGTGTCTCAAAGTATTTGAAATGTGAACACTGTAAAGGAATTCTTGTTACTGAGGACTTCATTGATGCCGATGATGACGCATATAATCTAATTAGAAATAAGAGTACGGGTAGGCTTTTGTTCCCTGAAATGTTTCTTATCAATGTAATAATACATAATTTATATTTAGGGGTAACAAAATTATGTACGGATTTTGAAGCACAATTTCTTTTAGTAAATGATCATAGGGAGGTTTGCATGAAACAATGAAAGTTATTCATGATAAATAACTTTTTTGGGAGCCAGATATGTGTAATAACAGGCATACATCAGAATGTATTTGTAGAAAACTGGTATGGACTTCAACAAACATTCTTTTGAATAATTATTGTAGGAAGAGAGGCTCCATGTCAAGGAATGTATTGACGAGGAAGAAACTTGTTATCTGTCAACAGAACAGAATTTCATCCAAATCTGCATTTATGTAAATAAGGGTGTTGTTGCTTTCAATTCTTTTTTTGTGTGGGTGGGGGACGAAATAAAACATGTATTATGAATTTCGGTATTCTGCCATTCCCTTAATTTCTGAACCTCACTTTAATTTTAGCATTGCTTATAAACCTTGTGTATCAACTATCCCTGATTTTTTCAGAAATAGTTTCCTTTGAAGGTGTAAGTTATTTTTAAATGGAAGAATGAGGGTTTGGAGTCATTGTTTTGACAGGTAAGTAACCAGATCAATTAAAACATATGTTAGGATACCATAGTGATATTATGATGATTACTTCTATTTTCAGCCATCTTGGTTTTGTGCTCAGGCCTTATATCTATGTGGTGTTGGTTTACCATATATTTCTACCAGCAAGCGATGATTTTCCACAGCCTTTTCCTTTTGATTAAATAAGAAAAGCAATGCGTGTCGCAATGTTCTTTTTCAGGCATGAACGTCGACATGATCACTGAACGATATACAATGCAGACGGTAGTATTTGGCGGACTGTACTTGTGTGTGTTGGTAGGTTAATGTCAGACAAACAAACTGATATATGTGTCAAATTTATACGCTGCGTACTGTTTGCTAGCTACTTTTCGAAGTTCGCTACATGAAGCTTTGAATGCCCGGAAAAGTTCAACCTATGTGAATGGACGTTATGAAACATACAACGATGGATAGGAGAAGGGATAGTACATCAGATCTTACTGGAACATGTGATATGGTACATGCAGGGAGATTTTGGAGCCTATATACATCCACGACAAGAGCTGGAGAGGGCAATTCTTTCGTTCAATTCTAATCTATTCTATCATTAAATTGGAGGAGGGCTGTATGTCTTGACATCGGAGACGGTCTTAACTGCTGAAGATCTTAACTTAGTTCACTCCGCATCTGAGTAGAGCACTACTCAAAATTAGTCTCATTGAGACCTGGTTAACTCAATGGCGAGAGTTAAAGTCAACGAGAGACCGGTTTTGACTGGTATAGGACAGGAGAAATTTTGTTATGTATTTAGTTACGCTATAATTCTGTAATACGGAATCATAAAAGTGTATTCTCTCCATGAACGTAACCTAAGGGGTTTTGCTATTAAAATTTGGACTCATTACAACTTTATGTAAGGAGTACTGAGGAAGTGTTAAAGTCAGGAAAGTCATTGTTCAATTGGTGAGCTATGCACGAATCAGAGACAGGACTGGTACCTACAACGAGAGATGACGACGCCAGCACGAGAGGTCAATCAAACATCAGCTGCTTCATAGATCGTGTCTAGATAACAGAGTCTGCACATGGTGAGCTAATGGCATAATTACTGCAAGTCTCCGCGCAACAGTTCAGTTTATTAAATTTTATTTCATTCAATTTTTCTTTTGCTTCCGTAAGTTAAGAGTTCGTAAATACGCCGTCACGTTTTTCATTCTAATAAATAGTTATTTAATTGGTTATTGCAGAAATTCTTATTAACGATCCTTAGTTTCCAAGTTAGTGTGTACTTAATGGTTAGTATTCCATCACCTCACCTCTGGGAGTATTTATACTCTCATTACCTATTATTATTATTAATTGTCACCTATCGTCTTCAAGCCATAAGTTTGAAGGCTGGCGCCCATGGGATATTGCTTATGGAGAAGTATATGAGCAAGTATGTATTTATATTAAAATTAAGGTGACCCGGCACGTCACATATTGTCGCACATCTGTGGGCAAGAGTGGGTACGTCACACTTTTGAACAAACCCTGTATTTTAGACAGCTGGGGTAATGGTACCGGTTTTCTCTCTGGGGTTGGCCGATTGCTGCCTTCGACGTGTTCCCAACCAGCCCTTGGCCTTAAGTTTATCAACAGACCAGAAATCCACAATTTAGTTCCGGTTACTTGTTGGTTGTAAGCGATCACATGCTCACGCATGCGCACTATATTGCGACTTGCTATTGTTCTTTAAAATCATCACAGTCATTTCCATTTTCACTTATACCAACACGAATGCATTTTTCGCTCGTAGACTAGGGCCTACTTCATTGTATTTTTGTTTGAGTTCCTGTATCTTTTATGTTTTTCATCCCGTAATTTGTCGTGCTGACGATACTACTTAGTGATTTCTAAACGACTTCCGTTATCAGGCTCTATTGTAGATTTTACGTTTTTATTTCACTACTTCAATAATCATCTTTCCATGTAGTAATTATTATCATCGTGAAAACTTCTGATACCGTAATTAAAGTATTCGTTTGTGAACGCAGAAATAAATCACGTTAAGAGGAAAAGAATCGCCATTATCTGCTCATGTGTGCGTGTGTTTCTTGATACATCTGTTCATATTTCACTTCTCTTTCGAAACTCTCAATCTTCTCACATTTCTCATTTAACCACTTTTCTCTAGCTCTGTCAGTTTCTCTTGTTAACTCATTATTTAGCTTTCTGTACTGCTTTTTGTCTTCTTGTGTTTTAATTGCTTTCCAATTTCTTCTTTCTTCCATTTTCTCCGACATCTCCTTTGTTACCCATTCTTTTCTGTTTCTTCGTCCTTCTCTTATGCCAAGTGCTTGTTTTGCAGCCTCTTTCATTCCGTCTCTAATTGCTATCGAGTATTTATTTATGTTTCCTGTATCTACAGTGGTTTCCACCGTTTCGGTAAAAGTCCTCTCCATCTCATCACGGTTTTCTTTTTCCTTAAGCTTTCCTAAGTTTAGCCTCTCTCTAACTGCACATTTAGTGGTTTTATTTAGTTTCAGTTCCACCTCAGCTACCACTAGGTTGTTATCTGAGTTTATGTTTGCTCCCGGATAAAACTTAGCATTTTTCATCCCACTTCTGAACCTCTTTTGTATAATGATATAGTCGATCTGATATCTTTGATCATTCAGTGGAGATGTACAAGTATATCAGCGTCTTTTGTAGTGTTCAAATAATATATTTCATATCACTAACTACTTCTCTTTACAGAATTCAATTAGGGACTGTCCTCTATTTTTCTTTTCTCCAACAATTCCCTCTTCCTCACCTTTTCCAACTACAGGATTCCAATCTCCTTTAATAATAACACAAGCACCCTTTTGCTCCTTCTCATAATATTTTTCCATCTCATCTTCGGGGTGTTGACTGGTTGGCATATACACCTGTATTAGCACCAACTCTTTTACTTGCCCCTTTAATCTCATCATCATTATCTTGCCATCAATAGCATCTACTTTAATAACCTTCCCTCTGAGGTCGTTTTTCAGTAGAAATCCTGCTCCATTATTCTCTTCTCCTGAGTAGTAAAAATGGTAATCACTACTTGTAATTTCACCACTTCCACCCCAACGCACTTCAGACATACCAAGGATATTCAGACGGTTCTTAATCATTTCTTGCTTGACATTTTCGAGTTTTCCACTTTGTAATAGTGTTCGAACATTCCACATTCCTATTCTGAGCCTGTTTCCTACCTTACTTTTCCTCTTCAGAACAAAATGTTGCTTTACATCCTGATCAAGAGTTTCTCTCGTTGTAGTCCTCTCCCGGAGATCCGACTGATAGAACGCTTTACCTCCGGAATCTTTTACAGCGAGAATCATTTCATGCACTACTAGGGGGAAAATAAATAAATATGGTAGTTTCCCCTTTCTTTCCACATTTAAACTAAGGAGGAGAATCATCCTCAGTCCCCCAGCACTGGTCGGCTCGCTGATCCATTTTTCCGCTGGGGCTGGATATCCAACCTTCCAATAGGTTGCTCAGGTTAACCGGGACACCTCTTGTAGGTTACATGTTGGAGTTGGAGTGAAAGAGGCTAGTGGTGGATTCTCTTGCTGAACCCAATATTTAATGTTGCATATGTCTGGCAACGACGCATTTCACTCCCTTTTTGTCCGGAGCCATAAGGACTCCCCCAGGTTAATTCCTGGAGCCGATGTAGTAATAGACCAACTAATTATAATAAGGGTTATAATTGAATATGAATTTTAAGAAAAGTGATTCCAGAACCTCCCCAGTTTCTGGTGATGCGTAACTGGGGGGGGGGGAGGGAGAATTGTACTTTATTCTTATGTATTATGGCTCTTAAATCGGAACGCTGTGGCCGTAGTTGATCTGTTTGTCATTATGATTATGTACCACGCGTTATTCCATTGGGTATATGCGTTTTTCGTTCAACATTTTTCTTAAAACTCCGTCTGAATTGCTGGTGCAGCAAAGTGCACGGGTCCTGCTACAGTAGTGAGAAAAGAAAAGTAACTGTATTGCGAAATTTTAATCTCATTTGGTGTTGATAGGTCAATGGCAGAAACGAAATAAGTACAAGTGCTACTTCAAAAACCATGTATTCGAGCTTGGCGCCCGGCCCAGTGAGGAGGACGTATACGGCCCCTGTCTCAGCGACTGTGTTTGCTTCTACAACAGCACACGGTGAGTTTTAAATCGTCATACTTTTTCAAAGATACGCACAGATTATGTTTTGTTTGGCGCAGTTGGATGTACGGTCTACTGTGTTCGTGTAGGTATACGTATTGGAAAGTTGAATAATGACAAGGAACAAACAAGTGCAAATCAACAAATATATAAGGCACTGGGAAAAAACGTGAATCACGTCAATATTTCGCCCTGTTGTCATTTTATTAGCTGCAGAAATTAGCCAATCAGATCGCTTCGCGGGCGACTTCAGATCGGCTTTTCGAGGCGTTATTGCGAAATCTGCACGTGGCTTATGACAGGCTTCAGAGCGCCAAAGAAGAAATAGGGCCGATTGCAGAAACGGTGTCTAGTTTTAAGCCTTAGACATCGTGTACATAAACAACGTCTAAATCGAGCACGATCTTCCATTGCATAAACAATGTTCAATCGATGTTTAACTAGACATCGCTTAAAGTTTCAATTTTGGTTTGAAAATGGAGACAGAAGTATCTTTCATGCAACTCTTTGCTTGTCACAACCAATGAAATTCGTCGGTGCGCGCGCCGAACGCCAGTCAGCTGTTTGTCTTCCTACACATTACTCAAATATGGCTGAGCATGACTTGCCCCCAGATAAGAGTATCGCTTTCGGTGGAAATTAAATCTCATAATATTATCGACACTAAAGCGACACGCCACCGCACGGGGAAGTGTAGCTTTCATTATAGCGTTGTTGCAGTGAGTGTAATCTACCCGTAAATACAGTAAGTAGCTTTGACGAAGGGACGCTGAAGCAATAGTAATGTGTAACCGAGTGTGTTGTACGGGCGATATAGATGTAGCTTGCATTCTGGAGATCGTAGATTCGAAACGCATCATCGGCAGCTGTGAAGATTGTTTTCCGTAGTTTCCCTGTTTTTACACCAGGCAAATACTAGGGCTGTTATTATGGCCACGGCTCTTCTTCCCCAGTCCTCTTTAAACAATAATCACCACCACTTGCCTTTTCCTATCTGATAGTTGCCGAAAACTTATACAATTATGTATATATAAAAAGCCCATACAACCTACTTAGTTTTCACTGTTGTGTGTGTTTACCTGGCAGTAAATATAAATGAATCCCTCCCGGTTGATGTAAGTGACAGCCCTCTGACGATCGGAACAAGTAATTCTGATATGTATGTAGTCGAAGTGACCTATAATTCCACGGAAATTACCCCATGAATGTAATAAGACATATCGGTTTGCAAGAATTGTATTCAAGTTGACAGTTACCGGACTGTCACTTTGTCGGTCTCAAGAAACAAGTCTCTCGAAAAGCGAAACCTTATTTTAAGATCTATCTCCCCGTATATGACAAACGAATTGCTGCGATTTAGCAGCGGGCGACCCACAGAGAGGCCGTCGGACTAAACTTTCTTCCCGGAATCGTCTCAACATGATAATACAAATTACATATTTCACGGTACATAACCTCTGATTGTGATTCACTCCTTTCATTTGAGTCTAAACCGTGCTCTCGGCAGTGTTTAAACATGAGCGGTTGAACATCGGTTTTAGACAGTGTCTAAGTGATAAGTAACGTCTCTGCAAAGCGGCAGCCATACTTAGGCAGTATTTAACCGTAGACATCGTCTAAATACCGTTTCTGCAACCGGCCCATAAACTTCTCCAGGGAAGGAACTTGAACAAGGACCTCCCTGCTGATAGGCTCGCCCCATAGCAAGCACGCTACGGTGACATTGGCTGAGACCCACGGTGTGTTAGTGATTGATGCTCATTTCTTGGTATGGCTCTCAAACCTGACCAAGCCACGTGCAGATTTAGCAACACCGCCACGTAACGCTCATTTGAATTCGCGAAGCGATCTGATTGGCTAACTTCAGCAGCTGATAAAATGACAACAGAGCGAGATATCGACGTAAATTTTCAAATTACTTATCAGTATGACCAACACTCTAACGCTCATCTACTCGGTTCACGATGTTTCCGACCACCCTGTATAGAAACATCGAAAGGAACACCCAATAGGATAAACACAATGGTAGGTCAGAATGGGAAGAGGAAGAAATGGAAGGGAAACACAACACTGATTTCTTCTCCCGCAGTAACCTGTCATGTGTTCCTTTTGATGTTCCTCACCTCACTTTTTACATTAACTGGAGAGTTAAAGCAAACTTTTTTCCTGGCAAAATTCCGCTGCACAAAAGGGTTAAGATTAATAATTTATTATTATTATTGTACCGGGAGGTACACCTCACCTCCGCTCATTCAAAAGAAGCGCCTTAATGAACTCTATCTATCCAACAGAATGTGAAACTGCTACTACATGAAGTTGGAACTTTAATCAGAAGATGTCACAACTGAAGTATTGAGTAATTGTGTTATTGTGAAGTGGCCTAAACTGACTGGATTTAGTTGCTTTGTGTTTGTTTACTTCAAGAAGTTTGGACATTTATCCATAGATGTCACTACCAAAGACTATGGTCATGCACTCTGGAGCAAAGTAAAAGAAGTTGTTATTCAAAGAAATTTTGTGTTCATAGGTTTTCTCTAGTAAAACAACTTTCATTTGTTTTTCTTATATATTTCAAAGTTCACAACACTTCTTTCTCATTCCGCCAGTTTTGAATCTGGCCAATGGTAATTTTCTGTAATTATTTTTCAGTCTATCACAGGATTCGTTTTGGTTCCCTGGGTGTAACTTTTGAATTTGCCAATACAATTGAGAGGGTGTGTCCGGATTAGTCCAGAATACTCTCGAACCTTCCCTTCGGGTATATAAACTGCGGCTGCTCTGCATACCTTCTCGCATTGATCGTCGTATTTCTGAGTGTGTTTGTTAAGACAGGAGGCGGGGCGCCTCATTCTTCAGCAGGCAGAACATCAGTCAGGTAATGGCCACCAATATTCTATCTTTCTAGCTGTCTCCGCAAACGTATTCGAGGGCAAGGTCCGAATTTCTGACTGTGTAACCGTTTGATGTAAACTTCTTCCTTTTCATGTAAAATTTCATAAAGTCTTTAACTGTAAATCGGGGATGGAGAGTGCGTTACCCTCTCGAGTTCCCCTTCATCCTGGTTTGAGGTGACTACGTTTTCGTAACTGTTTTCTTTCCTGTAGTGTATTAAATTAACTTTCATTCGAGTCACCTCAGTTGCTTGGGATTAGCCCCTGTATCATCGGATCGAGAGGCCTGATAGGATTTTAATACTTCATTATCTAGGAGCGCAAGAGTACGCCTCCATTCAGTTTGTGTTCGGGCCATTTATTTTAACCTGTTCTTTTTCCACAAAGGCCCAGCAGGTTGGGTACTAGATACCCCTGTGTACTGACTTTTGTTAAGTTAATTGCGCCTAGAGAGGCCAGAGGTTTTGGAAGGTTTTGTAATGTTGCCTTAAGCGGGTTGGATAAAATTGGGTCAATATTAGAGAGCATGTAAGCTCTATCCTAAATTTCTGTAATATTGAGGAGTGCCTCTGGAAGGCTGTAAATTTGTTGGAGTAAAGTGCTCTTAAATTGGGATATTCCTATCCTTGTCTAAACATTGAGATTTTGCAATGTTTTGTAAACTGGATCCGGTATCTCAGAATTTGTAAACTAAGGGTTTGAAGCCCTAAATCTGTCAAATTTACTAATTTTGGATCTTCCTAGTCTTCTTTCATGATTGCTATTTGTACCTGCCATGTTGTTATGTTCACTCAGTGAAAAAGATTGTTAAGTTTGTTTTTTGAAAATAAATATAACCTCTTAAAGTTTTAATTCAAAATCTGATATCGTAGTTAGACCTATTCAACGCCCGCACCTTTTTCACCTTTCTGCGATCCACCAATACACGGTAACAATTATTATTATTATTATTATTATTATTATTATTATTATTATTATTATTATTATTGTTACGGAGTTATCAGTGGAAGTCAGCGGTGAAAGAAGGTGCGGGCTGGAATGGGTCTAACTACAAGTTCGAAAGATGAATTAAAATTTCAACAAGGTTATATTTTCAAAACTTAACAATGGTGACATAGAATTTTGAGCGTACAACAAATATCAACAAGTTAAATCAGGTACACAACCAAGAGAAAAATATAAACAGTTTCCACTAGGGGGAAATAACAAAGAAAATCAGGTACAATGCCGCTTTACAAGAAAGCACCAGTTAAGTGGTCTTTACAAATTTTGGGCTACGGGCCCAAATTCATCAAACCTTGAGCTCTCAGCTCACAATCACAAAACACCAAAGGGCAGAAAACCCTTAATTACATGGAGCATTAGCTCCCAACCTTACATTTCAAGCCTCTCTAAGGCACTTTTACCAAAACTCCATAAAGAGCTGACCCGCTCTCGATCTTTCAAGCCTATAAGGCAATAACAAACTTTTACACAAACTGCCATCAAGGCATAATAAAGAAACAGGGGTATCTCGTACCCAATCTACTGGCCCTTAGTGTGCAAAACCAGGTTAATTTAAATGGCCCAAAACAAAAAGGATGGAGGCGTAAATTTGCACTCCTAAAATCTACATTTTAAAACCTAAGTGGCGCTAGACCGATACACAGGGGCTAATCCCAAGCTAGGGAGGTGACTCGTATGAGAAAACTTTAATACATTAAGGAAGAGAAGAAACGGTTATGAAAACGTAGTCACCTCAATTTCAAATGAAGGGGAGCTCGAGAGGGTAAAGCACTCTCTATCCCCGAATTAAAGTTCAAGAAAACTGAAGTTTACCAGGAAAAGGGGTTTACATGTTTAATAGTTTACATATGAAAGGTTTCGAACTCTTCCCGAGAGTTAAACTGCTGAGCTAGCACGAAATAAAGATGTTAAATGGCCATTACCTTGTTGGAGATCTGTTGCCCGAAGAAAGAGGCGCTACCCGCCCCCTGCTACATATCCACACACTAAGCTAGATGTTACTGAAGTGGCCCCGAGACAAGAAAATCAGAAGTTTTTATACCCTCGTGGAAAATTCGAGACCTTTCAAGAATGAGTAGACACCCCCCTCAAATTTTATTGGTAGACTCTGAATTACACATGGAAATGTGAAGAAGAAAGCTATGATTGGAGGAAAATTAATTACAGAAATTACTGATTGGATAAATTCAAAACAGGCGGAAAGAAAGGATTAATATGCCAACCCACAAACCACAGAACAAAATTTAGTAAAGACAAAACTTATGAATACAAAATTTCTTCAAGAGAGTTCATTCCATTGCACCAGAGTGTATTACCATAGTTTTTGGTAGAGACATCTGTTAGAGAATGTCCACACTTCTTGATCACTGAAAAACAAAAGCAAATCAACAACACACAGTGACATCTTCTGATAAACAGCCGAGTTAGTTCAGTTGTCAAAGTTCTGGGTTTCTCCAGTAGAGAAGTTTCAATTGGCGCAAGATTTGAACTTGCGTCGTAGAGGTGTACCGCCCGGTACAATTATTATTATTATTATTATTATTATTATTATTATTATTATTATTATTAAACGGTGATTTACGCGGAACAGAGAGGTAAAGAAGCGTGAGGGTTGAATGGCTGGACAAAGCAAGAATTTAAGTTTGAGTATACCTGTTAACATGTGAGAAATTTTAATTTTCTTCCTTTTCACACCAAAAATAACAATATAACCAGGAACAAGAAGCGAGAGGAAAGCTCAGAAAAAAACGAATAGAGCCCTAGGATCAGAAATGTTTAAAATTGTGGAATACAAACTCCAAAGGAGAGTTCGTTAGCTCTTTGACAAGGGGAGCTCGAAAGCTCAGAGATCACGCGCAAGAAATAGCTCAACAGTTCAGAGTCATTCGCTTTACATGAGCACGGAAGCTCACACCTATTACAGAATTTCACACCACAAATTTGAATTTACACACCGTTACATAACGGGTTAGGCTAAGTTGTACGGCTTTAGGAAAGGTATATCAAAATAGCATTTAAAAGAAGAAGGCATAGATTCTGATATCATTTGCAAGGTAGATATCGAACCCAGCATTTACATTTATAAAATATTACCACGGTCTTGAACCCAGGAGTCCATTTAACCAAGTTTAAAATGATGCCCTGAAATGAGCTAGGAGGTTACGTTATAATTTCTTAAGTAGCAATAAGTTTCTTGAAAAATAGCCGTACACTCGTTGTTTACAGGATGGGGGAATGCACAAGAAAATAGGATCTACCGATCGATAGTTAACAGGAGCAGAAGGCCCACGCTACACGGATGCAAAAGTGGAGAAGAAAGGAAGGTAAATTGTACAAAAAAAAGCAGAAAATCAAAATGAATGGAGAAAAACCCAAGTATTCCAGAGAAAGTATTCACATTACCTGATTGGTCTTAAGGGTCGACGAAGCAGAGGCTAATCCATACTACTCGGTGACTAAGAAGAGAAAGATGTTAACATCTGAAAAGAAGATATTAAATTTTACTCTCAGGAAGCTGTCACTAAAATTTAAGTTGAGAGGAAGTTTAACGAGATTAAATCACTCGCGCTTCTTTATATTTTACAAAATCCCATCAGGGCAAAATTAAAAGTCCGGAACGGAGAACGGAGGCCTACATTGAATTTAAAGTTCACCAGAAAATGCCCTACGTTAATAAAATTTAAAAGTGATCTGAAAATTACATTTTAAAGGGGGTCATATACATATTCCCTCAGTTCACATGCAGATAAATCACATAGTTGTTATTCTGCCTTCCTTATAACTGTTTTCTCACGCGGACCGATCCTCACATCTCCATCGCTTCCCCTTTCAGAGGAACACTCCTCTCAGTCGCACAATACAAGATTCACTGACGCCAGACAAGACCCAGAATCCAGCAAAACCCGCCCTTGAAATAGCTACCCAGCAGAAGTTTCCAGACGGAAAAGAAAGAAAATGAAAGATAAGACATGATTGGGTGATAGGATTCAGGAGAGAAGCAATATTATTGGGATTAGTTTAATAGTATGGATGGCAACACACACACAAAAAAAATACCGATTACATGACCAAACGTAACAACACAAATTTTCTTGATGATTATTAAAGTCTTTAAACACTAGGCTGCGCTAGTAAATTACCAGAAGAAACATCTGTTCCTTAGAGTTTAAAATTCTTCTATCAGAGAGTTAATGAGTTTTGAGGTAGATAAGTTAAGTGAAGATACAAGCAGAAGCGTTTATTGAAGGGTCCTCTATCTTCCCTACCCGGTGACGCAGATGTGTCCGATATGCTCAATAGGGGCAGAATTTATCACTCGGAATATTTTCCCCACGATAGGTTGGCTTTCCTTCGGAGATTATTAGTATGGGTCTCTCGCCTCACCTCCTGGTGCTCCATCTGTTCCTCATTATAGCATAAGAAGGAAGATGGGAAGTTTATACAAAAAAACAAAAATACATTGTTTTAGAATAAATGTACTGTATAACATTCTATTCTTTACTTTTTTAAATTTCCGTTGTCGCTGTAATGGAAATGGTAGTTCACTATAACTGGAAGTTATAGTGTGTGTTGTAATGTATGCGAATCGGGAGAATGTCCATTATAATCGAGTTCCTTATATCCAAAGTTGACTGCAATTGTAATGATTGTGACGATGTTTGCTTGTCTTGTGGGAAAAACCAAAGAAAATGTCAGCCCTTATTAACATTTATCTCTGGAGAAAGAGAGATAACATCTTGAACAACGGAGTGTTGGATAAAGAAAGCAAAGGGCTCTAAAAAGTGAAATACAAAAGCGACGACCTAGGTCTGGCAAAACTAACAGGTTGTCGTAGGACGAGACAAAAAAAGTCGAGCAAGGCAGGCTGGATCAAAAAAAAAAAGATTGGGCCACAAATGAACGGAAGCTATACTAGATTATTGGGGTTGTCGAGATGGCGGTGGATCTGATGACCTAGATGTTAGGCCACTTCGAACTACAATCATCATCGAGATGGCCTCGTTATGAGCTACTGAGAGGTGGTGAAGGTATGAAGCCTATTTGTTGAAGGAGCTGAAAATGTTAGCGCTCAGTGGACTCGATCCCACTAGAATCTTTAGCAATTTCTTTGGCAATGGGTAACTCATGAAGGCAGTAAAAAATAAGGTAATAAGTAGGGTTCGGAAGTTTATCACCCAGGAAGTACAAAATATGCAAGCAAATATGCCCTAAAAACTAGCTAAACATGACCTTAAGCATTTTAGGGATTTCTAGCAAATATTACTAATATAAGAGTCCGACCCCATGGCTAAATTATTAGCGTGCTGCCCTTTGGCCACAGAGGTCCCGGGTTCGATTCCCGGTAGGGTCGGAAACTTTAACCATCATTGGTTAATTTCGCTGGCACGGGGGCTGGCTCTATGTGTCGTCTTCATCATCATTTCATCCTCATCACGACTCGCAGGTGGCCTATGGGCATAAAATCAAAAGACCTGCACCTAGCGAGCCGAACATGTCCTCAGAAATTTCCGGCACTAAAAGCCAGTCGCCATTTCATTTTTTCACTAACATAAGACGTGTCCAAAAATGATGACCGAAGATACAGCGGAGACATTTAATCATGCAAACTGACAGAGCTACAGTAGGTAAATTAACACTTTATACATTCATTCAGTAGCATAGCCCTGAGTCGTAGTTCTCATTCTGTTAAAAAAAATGAAGTTCTTCCGTGCAAATTGCTTTACGTCACACCGACACAGATAGGTATTATGATGGTGACGATGGGATAGTAAATGGTCAGGAGTGGGAAGAAAACCGCCGTGGCCTTAATTAAGTTACATTGGTACTGCCCAGCATTTTCCTGGTGTGAAATTGGGAAACCACGCAGAAACCATCTTCAGGCCCGCCGGCAGTGGGGTTCGAACCCACAATCTCCCGAAAGCCAACAATGAACTACTAGCATGATTTTTAGTACTTATCAGAATACTTTCGTACATCATCTCTTTCTCGGTATCATATCCTCTAAGCCTGCTACCTCTTTCGAGAAAAGAAAGAAGATTACATCTACTAAAGTATTTTGAAATCCTGTGTTTGAAAATCGACGCAGATAACATGTACGTTTTTTTAAAAAGGCGCTTCATCTTAAAAAATGCTCAAAATATTACCAAATATGACCTTATATCGCTATAATGAGCAAAAAAACGACCAAAGCAAAAAACCGGCCGAAATATGCACTTATATGCAACATCAAATTGCTTTAAACGGGATCAGGGACGCATCATTCGCAGTTACTTTTCAGAGTCGAGATATAATTGCCTCAGGAATGAGATATGAGTTTTCCTTAACATCCGAAACTTACGAGGGAACACATACATGTGTTTCACTGGGATTCGGTTGAAATTACGTAGGAATATTCGTGGGAGGCAGTAGAATGCTAAGGTGAAAACTGCATGTGCCCAGCGCAAGTTTAAACGCCAAAACAGAACAAATAAATAGTTGTAAAATTAGAAGTGCCGCGGGAGTATCGGGGTGTGGAAGATCACGGCAGATCAGCTCGACACTGCCCGGTTGGCTCACGTCCGCTGCTTCGCTCCTCCCTACCTCTCCGCCACACGCCGATACTCCCGCGGCACTTATAATTTTACGACTATTTATTTGTTCTATTTTGGCGTTTAAACTTGCGCTGGGCACATGCAGTTTTCACCTTAGCATTCTACTGCCTCCCACGAATATTCCTACCAAATTTCAACCGAACCCGAGTGAAACACATGTATGTGTTTCCTCGTTAGTAATAAGACATGGGGGAAAGTTATTCGTGTCTATTCTTTCATTTTATTAATCTGTTGCATCCTTCTCCTCAAATATTATGCTTATATAACTGTTAGAAATTATTGAGCAAAAATATAGTGCGTTTCAAGCTAATAGTATGATGTGACTTTCTTTAAAAACACAGGTCGTACGTCAAGTGCTCTGCGAAGCAGTGCCCAGAAAGTAGGCAACCCCCACTGGCCAAAGGATGTGTTCGTCAGTACTTCACCGACAGCTGCTGTTCGACTGGTGTCACATGTGGTAAGAAAGTATTAAAATGAAGAATAGTTCTCTGTGTGGATCAGTGGTGGAGGCCTGTCCTCTGGATTTTAAGATGATTTCAAACACGATAGGGATAGTCGGATGTTTGAAAGGCGGAAAAAGATCCTTTTGACACTCCATGTCGTACGATGTCATCATGTAAAAGGATCTCTGGACCTACACGGTGTTTACGCGTCAAAATTAATTACAACTCAGTGCAACAGGGATCCACTTTCTGCCATCTGTAGAGTAGAACGGAACATCAAAACTGGCACACATGCTTAGATGGTGACAACTGTAACTCCATATACAGAGTACTTCTTATAAACTCTGACCATTCACCCAAGGAGCCAGACTGACATTAAATAAATAGCATTATTTGTATTACATCCCATGTCCGGCCCCGCGGTGTAGGGGGCAACGCGTCCGCCTCTCACTCGGCGGCCCCGGGTTCGACTCCCGGTTGGGTCAGGGGTTTTTAATTGCGAAAGATTAATATCCCTGGTCTGGGGATTGGGTGTTTGTGTCGTTCTTAACGTCGTCCTCACATTCAACACTCTACAATTCTTCAGGCTGAACGAACGGTAGAACGAAAGGATTCGATCTCATATCGGTGCATTTGCAGGCACGTAAACGAAATCCTGCGGGACAAAATTCTGACACGTCGGCGTCTTCGAAAACCGTAAGAGTAATTATAATAATAATAATAATAATAATTTTGTCAAAATCATTTGCTAGATTTATTCTGCTATGAGATTTAATTATGAATGAGGAGTGTCTATACAGACAGTTTAATCCATCTAGGAGCTAGAAAATTGTACTCCCTCTATCGAAATTTGGGCCCCTGCAATTATTTTTTTGAAAAACCTCCGCTCCATTTATATGAGCCCATTCTAATGAAAAACCTTTCCCACTTAATCCACAGTTTCAAACAAATCGAGTGTGTCAATGATTCGCATTAGCGGCATTAACCCGGACTACAGTGATTGTGCTGATCTCGCGGAGTAGGTTTCCATTATGTCCGTTGCTGTGGTTGGCGAACAGTTTACAGGTCTAGAATTTGTTGATTAAAAATGTAGAACGAAACTCACTGTGTAAAGTGTGATGCCTATCTGTGCTTCTCCAAGGAAAATCTGTTTCAGGTATAATCACATGTGGATAACGTTGAAAAATTACCTGCTTTATACAGATTAAATAGTACGCCTGACTGAATATTTTTTAAATATAAATTGCTTCAATTATGTTAAAAATGGTCAGTAGTATAATTTGTTATCACTTTTCGGTATTCTATCCCCAACGAATTCGTTAAGAACCATTTTAAATATTTTTACTTTTATCATTCTTTTGTGTCCAATAATGGGAAAACCTGCTCAATGCATACCTGACCAGCACAATTCTGGAAATAAGACAGAAATCATTTTTGAAAGCATATTTTTTTTGCCAGCTCCATGGTCTCGAGGTAGCGTGCCTGCCTCTTACCCAGAGGTCGCGGGTTTGATTCCCGGCCAGGCCAGGAATTTTTACGTGGATCTAAGGGCTGGTTCGAGGTCCACTCAGCCTACGTGATTAGATTTGAGGAGCTATCTGACGGTGGGATGGCGGCACCGGTCTAGAGAGCCAAGAATAACGGCCGAGGGGATTCGTTGGGCTGACCACACGGCACCTCGTAATCTGCAGGCTTTCGGGCTGAGCAGCGGTCGCTTGGTAGGCCAAGGTCCTTCAGGGCTGTAGTGCCATGGGGTTAGATATATTTGTTCTATATTCCAGGCCATGGACCCATTTAAAAATGTACATTAAAAAATTACGAACGGGTTTTCAGGTTGGAAAGAGGTGAGTTTTGAAATAAAGCTTGTTTCTCTTCATTTTCATGAACAAAGTTTAAAGTATGAGGAACCGAGCTCGATAGCTGCAGTCGCTTAAGTGCGGCCAGTATCCAGTAATCAGGAGATAGTGGGTTCGAGCCCCACTGTCGGCAGCCCTGAAGATGGTTTTCCGTGGTTTCCCATTTTCACACCAGGCAAATGCCGGGGCTGTACCTTAATTAAGGCCACGACCGCTTCCTTCCACTTCCTAGGCCTTTCCTATCCCATCGTCGCCACAAGACATATCTGTGTCGGTGCGACGTAAAGCAAATAGAAAAAAAAGTATGAGGAAAGAATTTATCTCGATGTCCATGACTATGTTCCTGTTACGTACTGCACCGTACGAACGGCTTTTTATCATACAACCTATGAACAAATTACTGAGTGAGGAAATTCCTCGCGTCTTATCAGAATCTCATCTTGTAAAGTTGTTCTTTCTTTAATGGCGACCGTGATCCTGTCTTCGGTATAATACTTAGCCATGGCAGTCATCTCAACTATAGACAATAGCTAATTACGTTACGCTTCATCATATCTTATGGAACATTTTATATCGAATGGAAAGGTCGTAGTTATTATTACGGCTATCAGCATAACCATAATTCTTTTCGAGAGGACGAAGATAATTTTAAAGTCGAGTGATTTAATGGATAATGTAGCGAAACTAATAAATATGTGACAAAGATAACTCAAAGTATCCTCGCCAGAGAGTTGGTGGCCTGGTTCGGACTGTGTAGCTCAGGGCCTCTCAGGGTGCATGCGCGTGGTGCATGCACTGTGCACGGTGCAAAAGACGACTTCGCTTGCAGACCCCCCACTCCTCTTTCCCTACACCTGCCTCACCCGTTCGGCCTGTCTCCGCGTTCCTCACCTTCACTGCTGTTTCTCCCCCACTGCGGAATGTTTACGTATGGTGAGCGCAGACGCTCAGTTGTAAGAGACAAGGTTACCAGTGTTATTAAAAAAAACCTTCTTCTTTCAGTTTAGTTGGAGGGTCCCATTTCCGAAAGGCGCTGGACCAGGGTACTAAACAACTTTACAGGTGGTGCACGGCATGCTGGATATTTGTCGGCATAGGCTATACTGTATATTACGTTTGGTTTGAGTAGTGTCCTTCTCTAGCTCTTCTTTTCCTTTTTCCTTGCAATTATACCAGTAATGTCTGGAATAAGGGATCGGCTGACAGCAATTCTGAGGTCGTTCTTTAAATTACAATCAGAATTACTAGCACGCAATCTAGTTTTCGTACAAGTCAAAACAGAAAACCTTTCACATATACATGTGGAACCAAACATAGAAATAATCTTAGCTGCTTCTCGATGTAGTTTAGGAAAATCTTCCTTCGACAAATTCTGGTAGAATTCGGGCAAAGTCTTTGTATGGAAAAACAGATCTTTTTGACGATCATCGTTTTGCAAATCTATTAATTCAAATTGTAAATCAGGAGATACACTTTCAACTGCTACCGAAAAGGGCTTTAAAAAGACATCAAGCATTGGCTGCAGGTCAGTAATATCCTGTAACGAGAAACACACTTTAAAAAAATAAAAGTTATGTTTTTAATATATGAAATTACTTTGGAGTACCAAAAGGGACGTATTTACATAAAGAGGTATTGTGGACGAATGTTTTCTAATTGCATGTTACGCTTGTACACTTAAAATCATTTACTTTTTTTTTTTTACAGTTGACGGTATACCGGTACTTTACCTGGAATCGGTCGCTAAATTCGCTTTCAAGGGATTGTAGCACCTCGACGTACTTTTCAAAGCGTGCTCCTTCCCGCACAGATGCTTTCAAACAAAACCATAGTAACGTTTTGAGTAAACCACTTTGTAAAACCTAGAGTATTTATTAAAGATTATAATATGTATATATCTTACCTAGCTCAGGGAAGTGTTCCGTATTTTTTTCCGAAAGGTTGTGTTTGAGGAGTTGAAGTTTCTGTTGGAAAGCCTTAATCTTGCTGACCATGTCGTTGATAAGATGATTTTCTTTTTGGAGTTTCAGACTTAGATCATTTAGAAGAGCCATAATATCTGCTAAAAATCCTAAGTCAGCTGCCCATTCAGGGTCATGTAAAAGTGGCTCTGGACGTCCTTTTTCCACCAAAAACTCAGCAACAGCGTGGCGTATTCGAAAAAATCGTAAAATCACCTTTCCCTTGCTTAACTACCGTACCTCTGCATGGTAGGGGATATCGGGATACTCTTCCTCAAGTGAAACCAAAAATTCTTTGAATTGGCGATGAGTGAGCCCGTGAGAACGAATATAGTTCACGATACGCACAACTACGTTCATCACGTCTTGAAGACCGATAACTTTTGCACAAAGAGCCTCTTGGTGAGCAAAACAATGAATGGATGGCAAATTCGGCATATTAAGCTTCTTCCGCAGTAAACCAGTGAACCCTTTTACTTTACCGCGCATTGCTGGCGCATTGTTGTCACGGAAAATAGCTTTTCCCAAGTGAGTCTTATTCCTTCAGCTGCCATTTTGACCGCGTCTAAAATATCCGCACCGTAGTGTCCTTCAGTGAAATCATATCTAGGAGCTCTTCCGTGACATGCAGGTCGTCTACGCCACGTAAAAAAATGGCTAACTGGGATGTGTCGCTAATATCCGTTGACTCATCAAGTGCAATGGAATACGCTAAGAAGTCTTGAGTTTTGGCTGCCAATTGTTCACGCAAATTCCCTGCAATGTCGCTGATTCGTCGAGTTATTGTCATACTGGACAGTGGTATTCTGCTGTATACTGGAGCTAATGTAGGGTTCATTGTTTCTACTACGTCCAACAAAAAACTCTTTATTAGTGGCCCTTCCATAAACGGCTTCCCAGCTCTTGCTAGCCGTAAAGCAACTTTATAACTAGCTCGAAGAGTAGCGTCACTACACCCTTCATCTTCCTCGCCCTAAATTAGATATATTAAAGAAGTGAATTAGAAATACAGGTACATGTTTGAGAGGAATGTAAATATAATTTTAAAAAATGCAGAACCTGTAACCAAACTGAAAATGTTACGATACTGGAACAAACCTCATTTGTTAATATAAGTAGTATAATGGGAGAGTTCGGGCGCCTCCTCCTCCTCCCGCCGCCTCCTCCGCCGCCTCCTCCTCCGCCGCCGCCCGCGGGAAATTTGAATTTTGGCGGGAAATTTGAATTTTGGCGGGAGATTTGAATTTGTAAACAAAGCCACGTGCTTTTTGACAGCTGTCATCGACAACAACGCAACGCTAACCTCACTGCTGCCATCTTGACGGGCCTAAACCTCACTAGTGCCAACTTAACCTAACTAGCGTGAGGTAAACAAACCCACGTGTTTTTTGACAGCCACGTGCTTTTTGACGGACAACAACGCATCGCTAACCTCAGTACTGCCATCTTGACGGGCCTAAACCTTAATAGTACCAACTTAACCTAACTAGCATGAGGTAAACAAAGCCACGTGCTTTTTGACAGCCACATGCTTTTCAACAGATTTGTAAACAAAGCCACGTGCTTTTTGACAGACAACAACGCATCGCTAACCTCAGTACTGCCATCTTGACGGACCTAAACCTTAGTGGTACCAACTTAACCTAACTAGCGCGAGGTAAACAAACCCACGTGCTTTTTGACAGCCACGTGTTTTTTTGACAGCCACGTGCTTTTTTGACAGCTGTCATCCGCCATCTTTGAGCATGGTGCTGCCCTCTTTCGTCACCTATCATCGGCAGTGCTGCCATCTTGACGGGTCTAAACCTTAGTGCTACCAACTTAACCTCACTAGCGTGAGATAAACAAAGCCACGTGCAGCTGTCATCCGCCATCTTTGAGCATCGTGCTGCCCTCTTTAGCTACTTACCTTTGAAATGTGGTACGTTATCCGCCATCTTGCATCCGAAACCTCAGTGCTGCGCTCTATGTAGTGGCGGCAAATTCCATGTGCTCTTGTTTGGAAACAAAGCCACGTGCAGCTGTCATCTACCATCTTTAATCACCGTGCTGCCCTCTTTAGCTACTTACCTTTGACAGTTGTCATCCGCCATCTTGCATCGCCAACCTCAGTGCCGCACTCTATGTAGTGGCGGCAAATTCCACGTGCTCTTGTTTGGAAACAAATTCACGTGCTATTTTTCTGACAGCTGTCATCCGCCATCTTTGAGCACCGTGCTGCCCTCTTTAGCTACTTACCTTTGAAATGTGGTACGTCACAGCTGTCATCCGCCATCTTTAATCCAGAGAGAACAGTGCTGCAATCTATGTGGTGGCGGCAAATTCCACGTGCTTTACAAATCAACATGCTTTTTTGACAGCTGTCAACCGCCATCTTTAATCACCGTGCTGCCATCTATGTGGTGGCGGTAAATTCCACATGCTTTACAAACCTATATGCTCTTCTGACAGCTGTCATCCGCCATCTTTAATCCAGAGAGAACAGTGCTGCCCTCTATGTGGTGGCGGCAAATTCCACGTGCTCTTGTTTGGAAACAAAGCCATGTGCAGCTGTCATCCGCCATCTTTGAGCACCGTGCTGCGAGCAATTTCGTCAGTTGTCATCCGCCATCTTTAATCTACAGAACACCGTGCTGCCCTCTTTATGGCTACTACCTTAAGCACGTAGTAGCGGGCAATTTGAAAAGTTCTGTTAGCTATCATCCGCCATCTTTAATCACCGTGCTGCCATCTTTAGCTAGATACCTTTGAAATGTGGCGGCGGATAATTTGAAAAATGCTTTTTGACAGCAGCTATCTTTGAGCACCGTGCTACCCTCTATGTGGTGGCGGCAAATTCTACATGCTTTACAAACCCACGCGCTTTTTTTTTGACAGCCATCTTTAAGCAACAGAGTACAGTGCTGCCCTCTTTGTTGTGGCGGCAAATTCCACGTGCTCTTGTTTGGAAACAAAGCCACATGCTCTTTTGACAGCTGTCACCCGCCATCTTTAACCAACAGAGCACTATGCTGCGGGCAATTTCGTTAGCTGTCATCCGACATCTTTAATCAACAGAGCACCGTGCTGCCCTCATGCGGGGTAATTTCGTTAGCTGCCATCCGCCATCTTTAAACACCGTGCTGCCCTCTTTATGACTACTACCTTAAGCACGTAGTAGCGGGCAATTTCGTTAGCTGTCATCCGCTATCTTTGAGCACCGTGCTGCTCTCTGTAGTAGCGGGTAATTTGAAAAGTTCTGTTAGCTGTCATCCGCCATCTTTGAGCACCGTGCTGCCATCTATGTGGTGGCGGCAAATTCCACATGCTTTACAAACTCACGCGCAGCTGTCATCCACCATCTTACATCGCAAACCTCAGTGCTACACTCTATGTGGTAGCGGATAATTTAAAAAAAAGAAAAATTCTACAGCAGCCATCTCTCGACGCTAATTGCACAAGATGGTAGCTATACATGACTCCTTAAAGGTGCTCATGCAAGATGATCGCTATACATAGACGCCCTTGGGATGCTTGCGCAAGATGGCGGTTATACAAGGCTCCTTATGAGGGATGCTTGCGCGAGATGGTGGTTGCTCTTATGAGGCGGCTCAAGGATCCATGGCTAGAGACGCCCTAAGGATGCTTGCGCAAGATGGCGGATGCAAGATGGCGGCTATACATAGCTCCTTATGAGACAGCCAGTACAACATGTGATCAGAACATTGATTGATGTGTTCAGAACACAAAATAAGTAGAATCGAACACTGTACTCGATACAACATGTGATTAAAACATTGTGTGGTGTGTTCAGAACACTAATCGAACGCTGTATTAGGGGATACCTTTGTTTAGATTGAAACATAACAAGACTAGAATTGAACACTGCACATTGATTGATGTGTTCAGAACACAAAATAAGTAGAATCGAACACTGTACTCGATGTCGTTAACTTCAACATGTGATTAAAACATTGTCTGGTGTGTTCAGAACACTACATAAGTAGAATCGAACGCTGTATTAGGGGATACCTTTGTTCTAAGAAGATCAGATTGAAACATAACAAGACTAGAATTGAACACTGCACTCGATGTCGTTACATGTGATCAGAGCAATGATTGATGTGTTCAGATCACTAAACAAGTAGAACCGAACACTGTACAACATGTTAGGGGGATACCTTTGTTTAGATTGAAACATAACAAGACTAGAATTGAACACTGCACTCGATGTCGTTACATGTGATCAGAACAATGATTGATGTGTTCAGATCACGAAACAAGTAGAACCGAACACTGTACAACATGTTAGGGGATACCTTTGTTTAGATTGAAACTAACAAGACTAGAATCGAACACTGCACTCGATGTCGTTACATGTGACCCGATACAACATGTTAGGGGATACCTTTATCCTAAGAACCGAACACTGTACAACATGTTAGGGGATACCTTTGTTTAGATTGAAACTAACAAGACTAGAATCGAACACTGCACTCGATGTCGTTGCATGTGATCCGATACAACATGTTAGGGGATACCTTTGTTTAGATTGAAACATAGCAAGCCTAGAATCGAACATTGTTTGATGTGTTCAGTACAACTTCAATGATTAACATACACACTGTGCACATATCGCATAGCTAAAAACACACTGTGCACATATCGCATACCTAACACTTCAAATGATTTGCTTAGTACGAAAATACAAATAAAAAATCTATACCGCGTAGCTAACTCGTTCATCACACTGCTAAGACGCTTAGTAATTGTGAATACACTCATACGAAAATCAAGAAAGCACACTGTGTAGCCAACTCGCTCGGCACGAAAAAATCTATACCGCGTAGCTAACTCGTTCATCACACTGCTAAGACGCTTAGTAATTGTGAATACACTCATACGAAAATCAAGAAAGCACACTGCGTAGCCGACTCGCTCGGCTCACTCGCTTAGTAATTGCAACACACACGGATAAGAATGTTCCGAGATACTTACATGTTTTTTAAGGGGGGTGAAAGATCATAAATTATATGTACACACATGTTGTCTCCTCCAAGTTGTAAGATGAAATAGACGCAGTACTGCGAGTTTCCACTCTAGCTGGCGAACGGAAGTAGCATGATATCTCAGCAAAAAATAAAAATACGCGTGAGCTTGTAAGTCAGACACAATGATGGATACCGCGATTCAAATCCTGGTAACTTATGCCGTCGGGAAGGGCATCCGGCTAGATCATGTAATGACGATCGCGCAGGCCCCCTCGCCTAGCATTTACGGCTTCTAGTTCGAACCCGCTATCCCCGAAGTAGCGAGAATGATTGAAGAGTGTTTTAGTGTGATTCATTTGTTGGATGGAGGCGTTAAGCTGCCTTCTTCGGTAGGAGTAGGCTATGTCGGGATATCGATTTAAAATCCTAGTCAGGAAGGGCAGCCGGTCGTAAAACTATGGTGTGAGGCGGGGTGTGCAAAAAAGCTAGCAATAAGTAAGGGCTGTTGATGGGGACGTTAAACCTTGTGCAGACTCCTTCGAAAATTATTTTTTGAGTACAAGTGTGTTGATGCTGATTCATTTGTCGGATGGAGGCAATAAGCCTTGTGCAGGCTTCTTCAGTGGAGTAGGCTATGTATCGGTACCGGGATATCTAGTTATAAAACCCGCTACAACAAATTTATCGCGTATACTGCGATTTAAAATCCTAGTCAGGAAGGGCAGCCGGTCGTATAAAACTATGGTGTGAGGCGGGGTGTGCAAAAAAGCCAGCATTAAGTAAGGGCTGTTGATAGGAGGCGTTAAACCATGTGCAAGCTCCTTCACCAGGAGAAGCCTACATGCCGGTACCGTGCAGGTTCTTTCGATAGGAGTAGGCACTGTGTGTGTTTTAACCTCTCCGTACAATCATGATAGTTTACGTTAGGAACTTACATAGGCTAAATGCTACACATTCCGTGGCAGAGCCGGGAATCGAACTCGGTCGAAAATTATTTTTTGAGTACAAGAGTGTTGATGCTGATTCATTTGTCGGATGGAGGCAATAAGCCTTGTGCAGGCTTCTTCAGTGGAGTAGGCTATGTATCGGTACCGGGATATCTAGTTATAAAACCCGCTACAACAAATTTATCGCGTATACTGCGATTTAAAATCCTAGTCAGGAAGGGCAGCCGGTCGTATAAAACTATGGTGTGAGGCGGGGTGTGCAAAAAAGCCAGCATTAAGTAAGGGCTGTTGATAGGGGGCGTTAAACCATGTGCAAGCTCCTTCACCAGGAGAAGCCTACATGCCGGTACCGTGCAGGTTCTTTCGATAGGAGTAGGCACTGTGTGTGTTTTAACCTCTCCGTACAATCATGATAGTTTACGTTAGGAACTTACATAGGCTAAATGCTACACATTCCGTGGCAGAGCCGGGAATCGAACTCGGACCTCCGAGGGTAGCAGCTAACTACTACACCACAGAGGAGGACTATTTCAGAATATTTTACAACCTTAATTGGTACTGTGTTTTAAGAGCTTGAATGGTACTCAGCTAAGAAGTCCTTCGCGAGTTACAAGCCGCTTATCAGCATGTAGTGTCCTCGTTCAAGGCCGAGCCGGAAGATACGTGTACAATTTCAGCTAACACACGCATTCCGCTGCTCGCTCTGCGCTGATACGACTTCATGGACAGTAGAACAAACCTATAGCCTACAGTATGCATGCCTCTCACCCGGTAGTCTCGGGTTCGATTCTCTTGGGGATAAAAATGTGTTTAAATCACATGAATGTGTTGAGTTGTCCTTCCTGATGCAAAACTAGCAGTATCTAACCTCATACACCATAGTTTTACGACCGGTTGCCCTTCCTGACAACTCGGATTAAGAATCTGTTTTGTTTTAAGACTAGTTGTCCTTCCTGATGCAAAATTGGCAGTATCTAAGCTCTTACATCATACGCTATGGTTTTCGGCCGGTTGCCCTTCCTGACAACTCGGATTTAGAATCTGTCGAGAATCGGGGGTTTTACAGCTAGATGTTAAATCACGAACTATTGTTTTACTGCTGGATGCCCTTCCTGACTAGGATTTTAAATCGATATCCCGACATAGCCTACTCCTACCGAAGAAGGCAGCTTAACGCCTCCATCCAACAAATGAATCACACTAAAACACTCTTCAATCATTCTCGCTACTTCGGATGATAGCGGGTTCGAACTGGAAGCTGTAAATGCTAGGCGAGGGACCTGCGCGATCGTCATTGCATGATCTAGCCGGATGCCCTTCCCGACGGTATAAGTTGCTAGGATTTGAATCGCGTACCCCGACTAGAAGAAGCCTGCACATAGCTTAACGCCTCCATCCGACGAATGAATCACCCTCAACACTCTCCAATCATTCTCGCTACTTCGGGGATAGCGGGTTCGAACTAGAAGCCGTAAATGCTAGGCGAGGGGGCCTGCGCGATCGTCATTACATGATCTAGCCGGATGCCCTTCCCGACGGCATAAGTTACCAGGATTTGAATCGCGGTATCCATCATTGTGTCTGACTTGCAAGCTCACGCGTATTTTTATTTTTTGCTGAGATATCATGCTACTTCCGTTCGCCAGCTAGAGTGGAACCTCGCAGTACTGCGTCTATTTCATCTTACAACTTGGAGGAGACAACATGTGTGTACATATAATTTATGATCTTTCACCCCCCTTAAAAAACATGTAAGTATCTCGGAACATTCTTATCCGTGTGTGTTGCAATTACTAAGCGAGTGAGCCGAGCGAGTCGGCTACGCAGTGTGCTTTCTTGATTTTCGTATGAGTGTATTCACAATTACTAAGCGTCTTAGCAGTGTGATGAACGAGTTAGCTACGCGGTATAGATTTTTCGTGCCGAGCGAGTTGGCTACGCAGTGTGCTTTCTTGATTTTCGTATGAGTGTATTCACAATTACTAAGCGTCTTAGCAGTGTGATGAACGAGTTAGCTACGCGGTATAGATTTTTTTATTTTTATTTTCGTACTAAGCAAATCATTTGAAGTGTTAGGTATGCGATATGTGCACAGTGTGTTTTTAGCTATGCGATATGTGCACAGTGTGTATGTTAATCATTGAAGTTGTACTGAACACATCAAACAATGTTCGATTCTAGGCTTGCTATGTTTCAATCTAAACAAAGGTATCCCCTAACATGTTGTATCGGATCACATGTAACGACATCGAGTGCAGTGTTCGATTCTAGTCTTGTTAGTTTCAATCTAAACAAAGGTATCCCCTAACATGTTGTACAGTGTTCGGTTCTTAGGATAAAGGTATCCCCTAACATGTTGTATCGGGTCACATGTAACGACATCGAGTGCAGTGTTCGATTCTAGTCTTGTTAGTTTCAATCTAAACAAAGGTATCCCCTAACATGTTGTACAGTGTTCGGTTCTACTTGTTTCGTGATCTGAACACATCAATCATTGTTCTGATCACATGTAACGACATCGAGTGCAGTGTTCAATTCTAGTCTTGTTATGTTTCAATCTAAACAAAGGTATCCCCCTAACATGTTGTACAGTGTTCGGTTCTACTTGTTTAGTGATCTGAACACATCAATCATTGTTCTGATCACATGTAACGACATCGAGTGCAGTGTTCAATTCTAGTCTTGTTATGTTTCAATCTGATCTTCTTAGAACAAAGGTATCCCCTAATACAGCGTTCGATTCTACTTATGTAGTGTTCTGAACACACCAGACAATGTTTTAATCACATGTTGAAGTTAACGACATCGAGTACAGTGTTCGATTCTACTTATTTTGTGTTCTGAACACATCAATCAATGTGCAGTGTTCAATTCTAGTCTTGTTATGTTTCAATCTAAACAAAGGTATCCCCTAATACAGCGTTCGATTAGTGTTCTGAACACACCACACAATGTTTTAATCACATGTTGTATCGAGTACAGTGTTCGATTCTACTTATTTTGTGTTCTGAACACATCAATCAATGTTCTGATCACATGTTGTACTGGCTGTCTCATAAGGAGCTATGTATAGCCGCCATCTTGCATCCGCCATCTTGCGCAAGCATCCTTAGGGCGTCTCTAGCCATGGATCCTTGAGCCGCCTCATAAGAGCAACCACCATCTCGCGCAAGCATCCCTCATAAGGAGCCTTGTATAACCGCCATCTTGCGCAAGCATCCCAAGGGCGTCTATGTATAGCGATCATCTTGCATGAGCACCTTTAAGGAGTCATGTATAGCTACCATCTTGTGCAATTAGCGTCGAGAGATGGCTGCTGTAGAATTTTTCTTTTTTTTAAATTATCCGCTACCACATAGAGTGTAGCACTGAGGTTTGCGATGTAAGATGGTGGATGACAGCTGCGCGTGAGTTTGTAAAGCATGTGGAATTTGCCGCCACCACATAGATGGCAGCACGGTGCTCAAAGATGGCGGATGACAGCTAACAGAACTTTTCAAATTACCCGCTACTACAGAGAGCAGCACGGTGCTCAAAGATAGCGGATGACAGCTAACGAAATTGCCCGCTACTACGTGCTTAAGGTAGTAGTCATAAAGAGGGCAGCACGGTGTTTAAAGATGGCGGATGGCAGCTAACGAAATTACCCCGCATGAGGGCAGCATGGTGCTCTGTTGATTAAAGATGTCGGATGACAGCTAACGAAATTGCCCGCAGCATAGTGCTCTGTTGGTTAAAGATGGCGGGTGACAGCTGTCAAAAGAGCATGTGGCTTTGTTTCCAAACAAGAGCACGTGGAATTTGCCGCCACAACAAAGAGGGCAGCACTGTACTCTGTTGCTTAAAGATAACGTACCACATTTCAAAGGTAAGTAGCTAAAGAGGGCAGCACGATGCTCAAAGATGGCGGATGACAGCTGTCAAAAAAGCACGTGGCTGTCAAAAAAACACGTGGCTGTCAAAAAGCACGTGGGTTTGTTTACCTCGCGCTAGTTAGGTTAAGTTGGTACCACTAAGGTTTAGGTCCGTCAAGATGGCAGTACTGAGGTTAGCGATGCGTTGTTGTCTGTCAAAAAGCACGTGGCTTTGTTTACAAATCTGTTGAAAAGCATGTGGCTGTCAAAAAGCACGTGGCTTTGTTTACCTCATGCTAGTTAGGTTAAGTTGGTACTATTAAGGTTTAGGCCCGTCAAGATGGCAGTACTGAGGTTAGCGATGCGTTGTTGTCCGTCAAAAAGCACGTGGCTGTCAAAAAACACGTGGGTTTGTTTACCTCACGCTAGTTAGGTTAAGTTGGCACTAGTGAGGTTTAGGCCCGTCAAGATGGCAGCAGTGAGGTTAGCGTTGCGTTGTTGTCGATGACAGCTGTCAAAAAGCACGTGGCTTTGTTTACAAATTCAAATCTCCCGCCAAAATTCAAATTTCCCGCCAAAATTCAAATTTCCCGCGGGCGGCGGCGGAGGAGGAGGCGGCGGAGGAGGCGGCGGGAGGAGGAGGAGGCGCCCGAACTCTCCCATTATACTACTAATATAGAATGCTCTTCTTCAAGATGTTTCAACTTCCTTAATTCTTTCTCTCTGGCGTCTCCTATGATCTCTCAATAATTTTCCGAATGTAGTCTGTTGTGGTGTCTTTCAATAGACGATTTTCTTACGCACGTAATTATCGCCCCTCAGATTAAGCATTTGGCGTTAGGCCTATCGTCACGACAGACAAAAAAATACGAAAGTTCCCAGTTCGATTGAAATGGACTTTCGGCAGTCTTTGCTTTTTTCGAAACAGGTTGCTCCATTATTTTGTTGTTGTCGTGCGCTTATCCATTTCACTGATAAACACGTTGTCTACCACCAAACGCTTCGTCACTCTCAGCACACGACACCATCCGAGCCAAGCCGAGTTCCACCGAGGTGGGCCGATGCACAGTGCACAGAGCCTATGCACCTCGCTCTGCACGCGTGAGACCTTCGGCGTTTGAGAGCCCCTGGTGTAGCTGTTAGTTTGTATTCTGTTAGTGCCTCACTAACTGCAGACCTGAAGATGGCTTTCCATGGTTTCCTCATTTTACCACCAGGAAAGTGCTGGGTCTGTACCTTAATTAAATCCACGATCACTTCATTCCCAGTCCTACTTGTTTCCTAACCGATAGTCGTAAAATAATCTTGTCCATGTTGGAGCGTTGTTAAAACATTAGCAAGAAAATAGTCATTTGCGAAGCAGGCCCTAAAGGCCGCTTAACAGTTCGGGAGAAAACTCATAGAAAGAGTGCTCATGCTTATAATTTAATTCTGTGAGTAATAAATCATTGTGGGATTTCAAAATGTTGTAAGATCTTGAAAGATGGCTCATAATTCCAGGACTTCGGAAAAATAAAATTGTTCTTGTAATATCATGTTTGATTAAATAATTATATGTTATGACATAGCATTACTAAATGGTAAGTCTGGCAGATAAATCTACGAAATCTACTACAATGTGTTCTAAACATCGGCAGACTTTACGGAATGTACACTGAACACAACAACACGGTTCAACCCAGAAGAAGGACTAGAGAACTCAACAGACCGTGAAAGCTCCACATCTAAGATATCCATCTATATATATATTATGAAAATCCACAGCCTGTTTCCAGTCATTCGACCGGGTCAGGAATGGAATGAATGAAGCCTCATCTAGTGGCGAGTATGGGAACTGTGCCGGTTGCCGAAGCCTGTCGCACTCCTCTGGGGCAATGATTAATGAATGACAGATGAAATGAAATGACATTGGAGAATGTTGCTGGAATGAAATATGACAGGAAAATCAGAATACCTGGAGAAAAACCTGTCCCGCCTTCGCTTTGTCCAGCACAAATCTCACATGGAGTGCCCGAGAACCACGGAAGCCAGCGGTGAGTGGCCGGTGCGCTGCCGCCCGAGCCGTGGAGGTTCTTTAATGTTTTATAATAGAAGTTAATTTTGATTTTCAGCAAAATCTGTCCTCACTATGTGAAATGATGTAGAAAATCACTATTTTCTATGGGGTTTATGTTCTGTCGCGAGTGACGGACACATTTTTTTTGGGAGCTCGACAGTGAACCTATCGGTTGGTTTTCTTTTTGGGTAGATTTTGACACTTTCGAGAGATGGTGCCTTTGACTATGGCCGCTACGAAATGACCTAAACCAAACCAAACCAAACCCCATGGCACTATAGCCCTTGAAGGGCCATGGCTACCAAGCGACCACTGCTCAGCCCGGAGGCCTGCAGATTGCGAGGTGTCGTGTGGTCAGCACGACGAATCCTCTCGGCCGTTATTCTTGGCTTTCTAGACCGGGGCTGCTATCTCACCGTCAGATAGCTCCTCAATTCTTATCACGTAGGCTGAGTGGACCTCGAACCAGCCCTCAGGTCCAGGTAAAAATCCCTGACCTGGCCGGGGATCGAACCCGGGGCCTCCGGGTTAGAGGCAGGCACGCTGCCCTTACACCACGGACGAAACGACCTACCTGTGTGAAACCATCGTTGAATGCTTAAAATTGAGATTATGCAAGGTGTCTGAGGCTGCTTCTCAGTGTAAGCCCAGGCTCGGTGAACAGAGAGCGCACCAGTCCCAGTCTAGAGTGTCTGAGGCCGCACTAGGTTTAGCTGGCAGAGAGAACGCCATTCTAGATCTAGGTCGTATGAGACTATTTTTAACGTAGACTTATATTCCTCGACAATGGGTACAAGGAAATAATTTTTTAAAGACGCTTTTAATGCTTGGTAGAACGGTTTTTTCGCAGAGCGAATTCAACTTGCGATTATGTTCAGTGTCTCAATTGGCAGATAAAAGAGGAGGATACCTGTCGGAAAATAAATCTGAAACGTAGTTTTCATGAAATAGCGCTTTAAAGGAAGGCAAAATTTGCGCTAAATATCTGACGTCACACGCATACTCTGTTATAAGATGGCGCTGTGTTGACTTGCGCGCTGAGATGGAGGTTAGCTGTCGTTCTGGATACATCGTGGTCAGTTGTGTGTTATTTCTAATATTTAAGTCTACGAAGCCCCCAAAACTCTACTACGGCCATTACAATAGTGACAGCCTACCGCCAATTTTTATAATGTTGTTTCAACGTGCCACTCTTTAGGATTTCCGCAGACCCCGAAGAGCCGGAAATTTTGTGCCGCAAGAGTTCATTTGTGTGCAGGTAGGCCCCATATCTACCGACACGATGATAACATCTATCTGAGGAGGGATCAAAACCACCACCTTGACCACAGCTCTACTATCAAACCAATTCAGCACAGCAAGACTTTTTCAGCGGGCTAGATGAGGGAGGCTCTGTGCCCACATAATGTATTAAAACATGTTATGTAATTTTCGACAAATTTTCATTATGTCCATCGTTATATCACAACATAGTAAGCAAAACCGTCCACCATTTTTTAAATTTATTTAATCCCTTTACCCTCCAGGGTTACTTCTTCCCCCTTATTCAGTGAGAGATCGTACGTCTATCGTCTCAAGGGCAGTGCCCTAGAGCGTGAGACATTTGGTCGGGGAAATACAACTGGGTAAGTGGACTAGTACCTCGCCGAGGCGCCCTCACCTGCTGAGCTGAACGAAGGCCTTATGGGGGATGGAAAGATCGGAAGGGATGGGTAAGAAACGGGGAAGGAAGCGGCCGTAGCCTTTAGTTAGATGTCATCCTGACACTTGCCTGAAGAAGAAGTGGGAAACCATGGAAAATCATTTGGAGAATGGCTGAGTGGACCTCGTTCCAGCTCTCGAACCACTTTTCAAATTTTGTGGCAGAGCCGAGAATCGAATCCGGACCTCCGGGGCTGGCAGCTAATCACACTAACTACTATACCACAGAGGTGGACGCCACCGTTTATGAGACGACTAAATTCAGAATCAAATTAGAGTAGAAACAGTTCTGCAGGACCAAAATCGCGTGTCAGCGATCAAACGGATTATATGAGGGCGAAGCAAAAAGTAAGTTACAGTAGCTCGCCGTGAGATTACGCTGTCTTTCGTGGTCGTGGCCATTGCGGAGGAAGCTACAGTAACTGCTGATACGCCCATAGGAAGGTTGATGTGGTATCCTGTCGTATTGTGTGTGTGTGCAGAGATGGCTAGGCTCAATGGCGCGTCAACTGGATGTTCACTCCAAATTGGAGGTGTGTGCAGCGATCAGAATTCTATGGGCTAAACGGTTCAATTGCACGGACATTCATCGTGAAATCAGTTGCATTTGGTGAGCGTGCAATTTCTCGCCCAGTATTTTAAAGTGATGTAAGCAATTTGACGTCGAACGCGCGGATCTCATGGACGAATATCGCGAAGACAGGCTCGCAACGTCCAGTGCCGTTGCAAATGTTGATCGTGTGGTTGGGATTATTAGAGAGAATCGGCGCATAACACTGTAGGAAATTGCCGACATGCTGAACATTTCGTAACACAAAGTGTTCTCTCTTGTTCACCAGCACCTTGGATTTCGTAAACTGTGTCAGAAATGAGTCCCACGTCTGCTCACCGATGTTCACAAGGGACAACGTTTCCAATCGTCACTGATTTTTTTTGCTACGGTATTCTGTGGAGGGCAACGTGTTCCTGCGGCGAATCATCATAGAGGATGAAACGTGGGTTCACCACTTCAACCCCCCCCCCCCCCGCAGACAAAGAGAACATCGATGGAATGGGTGCACACCACATCACCACCACGGATGAAGGCCAAGGTCCAACCTTCAGCAGGAAAGGTAATGGCGACAGTGTTCTTTGACATGGAGGGTGTAGTGCACGTGGAATTTATGCCGAAATTCAGGACAATCTACTCTTCATCATATTGTCAAACATTGAACCGGTTGTGTAAGGCAATAAAAAGGAAAGTGGCGGGGAAAACTGAGCGCCGGTGTGATTTTGTTGCACGACAACGCAACATCTCACAATGCCCATCAAACTTCCGAACTGCTGCAGCCATTCAAGTGGGAGTATGGCAACACCCTCCATACAGTCCAGAGTTAGCGCCATGCGATAATCATGTGTTCGGAGCTGAAAAAAGGATATCGGTGGACGACGATTCCGAAATGATGAGGAGGTGGTGATGTCGCGTGTACCCATTCCATCGATGTTCTCTTTGTTTCTGGATGAAGTTGTGGACCCCCGTTTCATCCCCTATGATGATTCGCTGCAGCAAGTCGTTGCCCTCCACATAATAACGTTGCAAAAATGCCAGTGTCGATTGGAAACATTGTGCCTTGTGAACATCGGTGAGCAGACGTGGGACCCACCTTTGACACAGTTTACGAAATCCAAGGTGCTGGTGAACAATGGAGAACACACTGTCATACGAAATGTTCAGCATGCTGGTGGTTCATAGCGCTGGAGGTGATTCCTACGCATCCGAAATAGAAAAGTTGGTTGACCGTTCCGAGAAATTACAGTATCTTGGGGACTATGTAGAAAAGTGAACTTACGTGGTATGTTGTCATAGCAGTGTAGGGGATTTAATAAATGGCCATAACTTGGAAGTGTAACTTGCTTTCTGATTCGCCCTCGTAGATTTTAAGTTTGCTATAGAAACATTCATGTAATCACTAACTATTTGCGTCCATAGCGTAACGGTTAGCATTATTACCTGCCGTTCTCGGAGGTCCGGATTCGATTCTCGATACTGCCAGAAACTTAAGAATGGCAGGAGAATTGGTATGTGGTTGAAATGGAACAAGCAGCTCATCTCCATTAGGTGTGTGCATGAAAAGAACTGCACCACCTCAGGATGAGGACACGAGTTTACTTTATCGCTAAACCTTATGTCTCATACTTGTAATACTGAAATGAAAATGAAAACCTACAACCTGTTTTCCAGTCATTGACCGGGTCAGGGATGTAATGAATGAAGCAGATATAGGCTGCTAGTACGATGGGGTCGCCACTCCCAAAGTGATTTATTAATGAATGATATATGCTATGAAATGAGAATGGAGAGTGTTGCTGGAATGAAAGATGACAGGGAAAACCGGAGTACCCGGAGAAAAACCTGTCCCGCCTCCGCTTTCTCCAGCACAAATCTCACATGGAGTGACCGGGATTTGAACCACGGTATCCAGCGGTGAGAGGCCGACGCGCTGCCGTCTGAGCCACGGAGGCTCACTTGTAATACTATTACCCTGTATTTAATAAATATTTGTTGAAATAATGTAAGTTAAAATAATATAATAAATTGATGTGTATAGAAATATAATTGTATGATGAAAGAAAGATTAAAAGAAATGACAAAAGAACATTTTTATTTCAGACGCTTCACGCCTTAAAAGTTAACGGCAGTCCTCCGCCGATATTTTTGTAACTCAAAGAAGACCTGTCCACCTCTTCCACTGCGTTCGTCACACTGAAGGACTACTTCTCTGACCAATCCATCGTTGACGAATGTGATGATGTAATATGATGTTGATGATGATGATGATGATGAAAAATTTGGCTCTACAAATGTAATTTTAACACTTGTTTCAGCCTCGAACTCAACTTTCGGCTGGGGGGGCTTTGATTTCACCTGTACGAACGGCAACAGTAGCTTTTTGGAAGGTGAAATATTTTCTCCAATGGAGCAGCCATGCAAAAGGTGTATGTGTCAGCGAGGATATAACGGTAAGAATATAGTTTCAGATAACGCTGGTATCATTTGCAAACAAATCGAGGTATCCTGTCTTAGGCAGGGGTCACCAGATTGCACTTACAGTATGCAATGCGCAGGGCACTTCAGTGTTGGATGGTGATGGAGCGTGGGGAGGGATGTTACCAGTCATTGCCTACGAGTCAGCAAACCGAGCGGTTTATGTCGCGTAGCTTTGAGCATACTTTCGGGAGATGAAGGGTTTGGTCGCCACTGTTGGCAGCCCTGAAGATGGTGTCCCGTGGTCTCTCATTTTCATAGCAGACAAATGCTGGGACTATATCTTAATTAACGCCACGTTCGAAAACCTTCGTTGTGCTAGTGTGACATTAAAACCCATTAATGCCCACTGGGTCGAAAAGGACCCGGTGATTTTACAATTATATTAGGAACTGTCTATCCATTTTTGACGTTTGTTATTCTGTCTGCTCCACTCGCTATAATACATTTCGCATATTGTCATTCTTGGTAAACTGCAGGCAATTTGCATTCTTGAGCTAGATGTGGAAGTGTGTTGGTGAACTGAGAAGTCTTCTGCAGCCAGCATGTTGAAAAACGTAAGTACAACTGAACTTGTTTAAGTCTTATGTAATTCAATAATGTGTTCTGTATTTGGATTTTACTGAGATTATTTATCACATATAAAATATATATCAAACCTTATGGTTTAGTTTTAACTGGCCGAATTATGGATGAGTCGAAAACGACCCATTGGACAGGATAAAAAAAGTAACTTTAGCTGAAATTGGGGATTTATGACTATCATGTACTCTTATATTAACTGCCACCCCCGGAGGCCCGGGTTCGATTCCAGCTCTGCCACGAAATTTGAAAAGTGGTACAAGGGTTGGAACGGGGTCCACTCAGCCTCGGGAGGTCAACTGAGTAGAGGTGGGTTCAATTCCCACCTCAGCCATCCTGGAAGTGGTTTTCCGTGGTTTTCCACTTCTCCTCCAGGCGAATGCCGGGATGGTACCTAACTTAAGGCTACGGCTGCTTCCTTTCCTCTTCCTTGCCTATCCCTTCCAATCTTCCCATCCCTCCACAAGGCCCCTGTTCAGCATAGCAAGTGAGGCCGCCTGGGTGAGGTACTGGTCATACTCCCCAGTTGTATTCGCCGACCAAGAGTCTGAAGCTCCAGGACACTGCCCCTGAGGCGGTAGAGGTGGGATCCCTCGCTAAGTCCGAGGGAAAAACCGAACCTGGAGGGTAAACAGATGATGATGATGATGATGTACTCTTATCATGCCATATCATTTTTACACAACTGCAGTTTTTATTTAGGATTGGAACAAATGTTTTAGGAATACGAATTCTACGAACACTGCTAAATTTTGGAATTCATAGTCAAAAGACATCACAGTCATGGAGTAGCATGAAAGTGATTCCGAATATCTCATCTCACTGACCTAATTCTAATCCATTTCTTTTGTTGTTTATAGTGGCCTATTGAGTCATGTAGTAATAGCACTGCTGTTCGGCCCCATGGTGTAGGCGGCAACGCGTCCGCCTGTCACCCGGCGGCCCCGGGTTCGATTCCCGACCGGGACAGAGGTTTTTAATTGTAAATGATTAATATCCCTGGCCTGGGACTGGGTGTCTGTGTCGTCCTTAACCTTCCTTTCCTCACATTCAACACTCTCCACTTCCGCAATTGCACTTACACGCAGGTTCCTTTCATATGGTGAAAGTAGTGGCAAAAGATCTACAGAGGTCGACGCCACGAACAAATATCATTTTTTTAAAAAGCACTGCTAGATGAGGAATATATTCCGGATGATATATCGCCTCCAGATGATCAGAGAGTTGACGCAGATGATGACACTGGAGAAGATGAATGCAACGACCCAGATTGTTTGAGTTGTGGGCTGTTGGAAGCCTCTGCAGAAATTGTTATCAGTGGTGTGAATGTTAACTGTTGAAAATATGCCTCCATGCTTCGCAGTTCCATCGGCAAATGAAGAGGCTTCCTTTACGGATACACGAGGATTCAAGGGGGGCATCAATGTACCAGCATCCATAAAGGAAAGGACAAACGGGATATGAAAATTAGGGATTTAGGATTTCGGAGACATGTAGTCCAAGCCTTGTTAAAAATGTGTGGAAAACCATACCTGAGTCCCAGGCCTCATCAGCATTTTGCAGTGTAAGAGGAGAATTGAAGATACTACCCGAATTCATGCAGCTCAACATATTACTTTCACTGATCAGCCGCGTAGAAGATGAGCGCAGTGCTCCAACAAATTAGTGAAAGTCTGCAAAAACTGCTCCGTTCATTGCATAGCAAATGTTTTGCAGTTTTCATGATGTGTAATTCCCGTGTACTCTTTTGTGAAACCTCAAAAAGTTTAAACAGTGAATGTGAAACAATTTTCAAAACTAAGTCAGAACAAGTGAACTCTGTGCAGCATGCATTGTTTGTAACTTTAATAGACAAGAATGTATTTATTTTGATCAAGATGAAATGAAATGTCGTATGGCTTTTAGTGCCGGGATATCCCAGGACGGGTTTGGCTCGCCAGGTGCAGGTCTTTCTATTTGACTCCCGTAGGAGACCTGCGCGTTGTGATGAGGGTGAAATTATGATGAAGACAACACATACACCCAGCCCCCGTGCCATTGGAATTAACCAATTAAGGTTAAAATCCCCGACCCGGCCGAGAATCGAACCCGGGACCCTCTGAACCGAAGGCCAGTACGCTGACCGTTCAGCCAACGAGTCGGACTTGATCAAGAAAATTCATGTATTTAAAATAATTAGCCACATAATCTTGATAACAACTATATAAGAGATCATGCCAACTGGGTCATTTTCGACCCAGAATATACACAGAATATGCAGTAATTTAAAATTTGTACTAATTGTTATGTTAGAGTCTTTTTTTTTAAATAAGCATAAATGATCAAAATTGATGAGAAAAAAAGTTTCGGGCATAAGTGGGTTTTGAAGCCCTAGCAAAAGGGAGAAAGCAGTGTCCAAGGAATGTTTTGCATATTCTGGCTTAGAGCATATTTTATTTTACTATATATATGTGTGTGTATTACAAAGAGTATACAGGGTGGTCGTAAACTGCGTAAACTGGGTATATGTGCGTTAGAGGATTGGCCATACTATTAAATAATTCACCGGGCGAGTTGGCTGTGCGGTTGGGAGCGCGCAGCTGTGAGCTCGCATCCGGGAGATAGTGGGTTCGAACCCCACTGTCGGCAGCCCTGAAGATGGTTTTCCGTGGTTTCTCATTTTCACCTTTCCTGTCCCACCGTCGCCGTAAGACCTATCTATGTCGTTGCGACGTAAAACAAATAGCAAAAAAATAAAAAAATAAAAATTCGAAAATTTGTATTCGATACCTAGCGCCGTTGTTATTTTATCAGCTGCTGAAGTTAGCCGATCAGATCGCCTCGCAGGTGTGCTAAATCTGCAAGTGATTTAAGAATGGCTACATGGTAAATATGTTCCAGTGGAATTATTGAAATGGTAGTCCGAAAGAACTTGGAGTCCAATATTGTGTGATAACGTGAGAAAAATTGGTGTATGCCTGCTCGATACAAGCCGTGCCCCTACCCTTTAAATCTGGCATTTAGAGCTTTAAAGATGGCGTTAGGACAAAATGATAACGGGGTTTGAAAGAGGAGAAATTGGGGGATTTTTATGGTTAAAATTGAAATTTAGATTTTTTTCGTCAAAAATTGTAACATTTTAGACATGACTCTACTTAAGTCGTAAGTCCGCGAGCTGGTTGGGTCCTTAAACAGAGTCAACAAAGGGTATCGTAAACACAAAGGCTGTGCTAAAATGAGACGTTAAAATCAAGATGAGGAGCGACGTAGTTTGCTATTGCTTTCCTCCGTGAGCCAGAAGAAAAGTAGTATTTCAGCAAAACTCGCCCTATGGGTAATGCTTTAGGAGTACGATTAAAATCTGTTGTCTAGGAAATACGGAGAGAAAGGTACCGTACTAGTAATAGCTTGTTGAAAGAAACGAGCACGTTCAATGATGCCGCTTATTTCTGAGAACTCTGTATGTTTCAGGTTCCATTACTGAACCCTGGTGTGTGGATATCTACTGTGGTATGGAGCTGCATTACCCAGAGTACATAGCCCAGGGATGTGCACCGATCTATGACTCAGAGCATCACTGCTGTCCCAACGGCTGGCGATGTCGTGAGTCTAGTCCTAACGATCAAAACCTATGTTTGAAAATAATAATAATAATAATAATAATAATAATAATAATAATAATAATAATAATAATAATAATAATAATAATAATAATAATAATAATAATAATAATGTTATTTGCTTTAGGTCCCACTAACTACTTTTACGGTTTTCGGAGACGCCGAGGTACCGAAATTTAGTCCCGCAAGAGTTCTTTGCGTGCCAGTAAATCTACCGACACGAGGCTGACGTGTTTGAGCCCCTTCAAATACCATCGGACTGAGCCAGGATCGAACATGCCACACAGGGATCAGAACGCCAGCGCCTCAACCGTCTGAGCCACTCAACCCGGCTTTGAAAATGTGAAAATTAATTCTGAGTTATGTGCTTGCATAGAAAACATACCATATCCGGCTCCATGGCTAAATGGTTAGCTTGCTGGCCTTTGGTCACACGGGTCCTGGGTTCCATTCCCGACAGGGTCGGGAATTTTAACCATAATTGGTTAATTTCGCTGGCACGAGAGCTGAGTGTATGTGTCGTCTTCATCATAATTGCATCCTCATCACGACGCACAGGTTGTCTACGGGAGTTAAATCAAAAGACCTGCATCTGGCGAGCTCTAACAGCCATACGTCATTTTTTCATAGTAAACATAGAATATGCTTCATTTAGACAGTTTCATTGCTGTGCATATAGTAGTATGAGTTGAGATAAACACATATTTTAAATTCCCAAATTTTTTATGTCGTTCACTATACCCCTCCCAAAATACAGAGCGGTGGAGGAGATTTTAAAAAGTGACGATTTCGAAGTGTATCATTTAGTTAGCTATTAGTAATTACGAAACCAACAGACATTCGGTACGAAGATGGTGAAGATGTCTAATGATAGAGCATTGGACGCCTTACATTTACATAACATAATGGTTTGAATTACAAAAGAATAATACGACACGGAAGAGACCCATATTTGAAGTTGCAAATATTTTTGAAAAACCAGTGATTTGATCAAATATCAATTCAGTCTCTTCATGTAGGGGACCGTTAGAAAGTTCTCTGTAAGTCCAAGATTATGGTACCATAATGAATGCCCCACGACCGTTAGGGACAAAGTTATTCCGGGGTCGGAAATGTGAGAATTTCTTGATTTGCTTCACATAAAATTTTGAATCTTATGCCCAATATAACGGTTTCATTGCCGGAGACTTAGGGCAATTAGGACAGAAATTACACGGTGTAGGATATTTCGAAAATTACCCAGTTTTTTAAAACCTTACCGTGCTATATCTTTAGAATGAGGGATTCGAATAGATTTTGGACTGTGCTAACATAACACTTCTCAGACTTCAGCCTTACAAATTATAACCACATAGAACCTTACGACTTACATACCGGGCTGGGTAGCTCAGGCGGTTGAGCGCTGACCTTCTAAGCTCAAGTTGATGGGTTCGATCCCAGCTCAGTCCGGTGGTATTTGGAAGTGCTCAAGTACGTCAGCCTCGTGTCGGTATATTTACTGGCACGTTAAATAACTCCTGCGGGACAAAAGTTCGGCACCTCGGTGTTTCGGAAAACCGTAAAAAGAAGTAGTTAGTGGGACGTAAGACCAATAATATAAGTTATACGACTTACTGAAGCGCATGCGCTGACTGGTTTGGGATGGTACGATAACTATATAACTAGCCATCCATGTCGGTAGGTTACCAACCACTAAGCTAGAGTTTGTCATGAAAACTCTGCAGAAAAGTGCCTTACCTGCCCCCATTCACATTCTTTTGACATAAATATGTCTTATGGCTGGAAGAAATCTGAAAATTGTGTCACAAAATTAACGATACAAAATTTGTCGCCGTATGTTACCTATCTACGTTGCCTGAATGGTCGGCGTACTGACCTTCGGTTCGGAGGGTCTCTAGTTCGATTCCTGGCCAGGTCGGGGATTTTAACCATCATCGGTCAATTCCAATGGCCCGGGAGCCAGGTGTTTGTGCTGTCCCCAACATCTCTGCAACTCACACACCACACATAACGCTATCCTCAACCACAATAACACGCAGTTACCTACACATGGCAGATGCCGCGCACCTTCATCGGAGGGTCTGCCTTACAAGGGCTGCACTCGGCTAGAAATAGCCACACGAAATCATTTATACCTAGCAACCGTACAGGCTGTGGTGTGAAGTACTGATGGATGGCCATGACTGAGAGACATAAGAAGGCTCTTTTATCAAAGAGGCCTCATCTCATCATACATTAGAGAAATTATTTTATTTCTGGTAATTTCATAGGTCTTGAGTCAGTTTACCCCTTTTGATACATCGAATCCTTAACTTGTCGACGCCATATTCCATACAGATGTCTCTTGGAAACGATTCGATAGATGTCAATAAACTAATTGTTATCAATTTGAGGTTCATTTATTGAAAGAGAGAATTATTATTTATGTACATTTGATTTTGATCTCTTAATTTCTTCTATGAGTTTAACTGAACTTTTAATATGCCAATAATAATATTAATAATAATAATAATAATAATAATAATAATAATAATAATAATAATAATAATAATAATAATAATAATAATAATATCGCCTTAGCTACCGTGTGTAAACATTTCAATTTGACGCCATCTGGCTGTCTGCTCGTCAATTTCGACGTTCCGTTTTACTCTAGGCCCGCTAGATGGCAGACCGAGCAAACCGAAACTCTCTTGGGCGTCTATGGCTGAGATTGAATGAATTTTGTCGAGTAAACACCAAACGTATCACCAGAGATCTTTTACATGTCGACAACGTACGACATGGAGTGTCGAATGGTTTTTTCTGCCCTTCAAAAATCCGACTACCTCTGCTGGGTTTGAACCCGCTATCTTGAGATCCGGCTCTGAGTTCTTACTGTATCTAAAGAAAAGGTCCTTAAAAACGAATTTAAATTCTCATATCTGCTTTAACCATCCAGAAGTGTAATAGTGTATAAGTTGCTGTGTTCCATGAACAATTGCAATTTTGTAGCCTATAAGTGTTTTGTCTGTTCTAACCTCACTCTCGCCTAGGGTAGGTGTTTCCGGAGTTTTTCTTGCATAGTTTTGCTTTGTGTGGAAGAAGAATTCGGGACGTAGTAGGTAGAAACACTTACATCTACAGTCAAGGGACTGAGTCCTAGCTTATTCGGTTGGTTTTTAAGAGAGTCTAATATGAATAATCCATGTAAGTAAATTTACTTGCACGTTCATGAATCCTTTCTCAGGGCAAAAGTTTGGTACTCTGACTTTCGTGAAATTTATAGCAATCGTAATTGCAGTTATCAGAATTAGTTCCGGCATATACAGAACAAGAATTAAAGAATTCCTAGGCCTCGCCAGCCTAATGCTGTTGGTGTCAGGAGAAAATAAGATTCCACTCAAAGGGGCCGGCCAAGAAAGTTACTCCAAATTCCTAGTATGATAAGACAACAAGATTATATTTCATAGTCCGAATTCTGAAAAAATGTTAAAATAGACTTTCACATTTCTAAAAAATAAAAAGTTATTTCAGGAAGAAATATTTTGAATTGTCTTCGTTATTTTTGTAACAATTTGATTACATATTAAAAAACACAATTTTAGGGCTTCTTTAATACAGACTGTTCGGGTTTATAAAAACTAAACTTTGATTGTTTATCAGTTAAACAGTTTAAAAGTCAATTTGACTATTTGAAAGAAAAAAATTGTTAATTTCAGAAAATTTTGTCTTCGTGTATTGTAGCTACTGAGGAAGATCGTGTCACTGGAGTTGCAGAAATGAAGAGGATGAAGGACAACAAAATCATTCGTAAGTAACTCGTTTATATTCATTCAGTATATTACATTTTTTATATCTTCTGGCGAAATGCAATTGCTGGGAAATGGCCCACTTTAGAGGGAGAAAATGGCTGAATAACTGTAAAAATGTTGAAAAATCTTTCAAATGATGACAGAGAGTGTCGAAAGGAATTTTTGTTGCTATTCTAAAATTTGACGACTTCTGCCGGGTTTAAACCAAGATCCATATGTCAGCAGTATTGCACTGATCCACATCCACACGGTGAGCTACAAAAAGTAGGTTGAGAAGAAACATAATAATACTAATACTACTACTACTACTACTACTAATAATAATAATAATAAAAGCAGTCGTACCTGTGTAGTGAAGTTGGTACACTAGAGTCTAGCTCCTGAGGGAGCAATTGTTTCATGTTTTGACCCATAACTCTGTACGAAAATAACCAGAGCAGCAGTTCAAATAGTGCCGCTAGATATCAGGTTATCCCTCCGTTCCTCAGCACGATTCCACTTGGTAGGCCTGTTACGAGAATAACTTGCGCACAAAAGCAAATTCTTTTTCAGCCTTATGTCATCATTACCACCAATTCAGTGGATTATTCGAAGATGCAGGCGACTCGTAACACTTGCGTTGCTGTAGAGACGAAGTCTCGCTTCGCTCCAAGATCTCGGACTCTCCATAAAATCACATTAGAAAGTTAAAAAATTGCGTTTTATGTAGAAAAGTGATATTTCTATGACGTTTAATAAAGGTAAATAAATGTATCACACAGTGATACAAGAAGAATTCATACAAGTCAGACAGTTGCAACTGGAAAGTTCACGTCCTAGTAGAAATGAAAATACTCCATAGTGTAGGTGTATACATTTACAATAATTGCTTTACGTCGCACCAACACAGATAGGTCTTATAGCGGCGATGGTATAGGAAAGGGCTAAGAGTGGGAAGGAAGCGATCGTGGTCTTAATTAAGGCAGAACCACAGCATGTGCTTGGTGTGAAATCAAGGAAAACCATCTTCAGGGCTGTCGACAGTGGGGTTCGAACTCCCGAATGCAAGCTCACAGCTGCGCGCCCCTAACCGCATTGCTCCTTCGAAGAATGACTTCTTCTTCTTCTTGATCGTTATTGGACTACGCATATACAGCCTCCGTCCAGCCACTGAACCTCTTTAATATTTACAGTTCTTACATTAAGGGCCATTCTGAATATCTTGTTATGCTGTTTAAAGTACATATCTATGAAAGTCGATATAGTAAAACAGTGGGATAAAAATACAGGGGGATACAGGTTACTATATCTTCTCGCCAGTGTGATTTATCACGGCGTTTAACTATCATACAAGACCGAATCACATATAAAGGATGTTTTTAATTATATTACTGCTGTAGATTTATACTGTTAGTTTGCTTTCTTGAAGGAAATGAACCATTGATTCTCCCAGTTGAACTGTAGAATTATACGAGGGTCGAGTCATAAGTCATGGCATCTATTTTTTTTCTCGCGAACAGGAGATAACACGGAACATCTAAGATATGCATTTGGAAATACAGGGCATGTACTTATGCATAGTGCCTGAAGACAAATTCTGACTTCAGGAGATTCTCGGAGGAAAGTGACAGAACACAGGCCATTGGTAAACATTGTTTTATTATGGTATAGACAGCAAATACACAAGACTACGTATAAAGGACAGGTCTCCACTGGTTACAGACCTTCGAAATAATCACTCACGGTTTCCACTATGCGTTGCCAGCGGTGGGGCAGGCGCTGAATACCATTCACTGCATGTGTATCGCTAACGTGTGACACCTCTCTCCGAAATGCTGTTACGATGTCCTCTTTGTTAGCACCCCGTTGTCCACCTTACGCTTCCCGCAGCTCTGCATGGTATTGGTGTGCATTTCTTCCGTGGAGAACTGCTATTTTAATATACGATCGTTGCTCCTGCTTGTTGACTTCCTTTTTGTGACTCTCTCACTCACACACTGAACTTGGTGGCATGCTTAGACCCACACTGTTGTTTACATACACCATCTAGTGGCATCATACGCAAGTACATACCGTACGTTTCCAAATGCATATATTAGATTTTCCGTGTTGTCTCCTGTTCGCGAGAAAAAGAAGTTGCCATGAAATGACTCGACCGTGACTCGACCTACGTATAAGAGGCAAAACACATTTAAAGGCAGTGGAAAACCTAATTTCATTGATTTCTGAATACATTTGTTCCGTTGGTGACTGAATTTCTCACATTGAAAAAAATGGTTTGTTGTACCGACTAGTTTACCACATTCACAAATATTCGATTTGATCACCTTTATTCTAAATAAATGTTCACGAGTACAGGCATGGTTGAATCTTAATCTTATTACCTTGGTTATGTGTCGTCTTGTGCTCGAAGAAACATTCAACTTCCTACTGCGCTACGCGGCGGCAAACTCACCGAAGTTTTCCGAAGCACGCCGATTATATTCTTGCAGCGCTATGCGGGGAAACACCAAACTATTGCTCCCTCAGGAGGAGACATGTAGTTGGTAGTAGTTAAACACTCCATTTCTATGCTCAAGTTCGAAGGATCGAATTCTGTCGCAGTCTCTTTGTTGAAAATACTCTAATAAAAAATCGGCAACATTTAAATAGGCTTTAAGCACATAACATGTACAGGAGAACTAAATAATAAGACTAGAATTCTCCCAAATTAATGTCCACATATCGTATTTATCTCTTACGTGCCATCAAGAGTTACTTTCAAGTTTTAAACCCCCCGAATTTTGTGCTTTTGGTTGAACTAATGCAGTCAACATGAGCTTGCGGAAGTGGTCTGATACTCCCTCACAGACATCACAACGCTATCTGTTACCGGGAATTCTGAGAACTAAGAATCGATGTATATTAGCACCATCAATCTATGGCGTCGCGAAGGTCTGTGGCTGCAGCGAGTGAGAGAACAGAACTATTATAGCATAACAGGTAAGAAGGTAAACAGAAGACACAATGACGTGGGCTGTTTTCCTCAAACCCCCAAACAAACCCAGCGAGTAAGAGAACAGGACTATTATAGCATAACAGGTAAGAAGGTAATCAGAAGACATACTGACGTGGGCTCTTTCCCTCAAACCCCCAAACAAACCCCATAGCGCAACAGTCCCGAAGGGCCATGACCTACCAAGTGACCGCCGCTCAGCCCGAAGACATGCGGATTATGAGGTGTCGTGTGGTCAGCACGCCGAATACTCTCGGCCGTTATTCTTAGCTTACTAGACAGGGTCGCTATCTCGCTATCAGATAGCTCCTCTACTCTAATCACGTAGGCCGAGTGGTCCTCGAACAAGCTCTGAGATCCGAGAAAGAAATTCTTGTCCTGGCCGGGATTCGAACCCGCAGCCTCTGGGTAAGAGGCAGACACGCTACCCCTCCACCGTGGGGCCGGCCTGGTTCTCTCCAGATTTGATTTCTTTTAGTGTTGACTAGACACAGTAAATGTATTTTTTTAGGAAATTTACGCAATACTAGCAGGGGCATAGCCAAGGAGGGGTTACTCCCCACCACACCCATGGAATTTTCACAATAGAAAATAAACAGTAAGTGACAATAAACAAGTGAAAGTCGAGTCAGTGGGTTTGTTGTTTTGAATATTCACAGAGAGATAATTGTAAAACCAACAGATCTCTTGAATCTATTTTCTAAGAGCCTCGATGGTTGGATTTTAGATTGTAATCTGAACATACCATTCGGTGTAAAACTGTTCACCTTGATCATACTGTTCTTGTTCTGTATTTTATTGTAAGATTTTTGTATTGTACCGGTACTGCAATAAGAATATCAACATAATTTACTTGTATCACTGTCCGTATACACTTTTGTAACTCTAACCCCGCCCCCTATACGGTCAATCCAGGCTACGCTACTGATTCCTACAGTCCATAGGTTTATGCACTTCAAGGCCGCTCTCGCTTCTTTTTAATGCTAAGGTTCGTAAATACGTGCCAAAGTCATCCAGGCCTGTTTAAATTCTCATTGGGAGTACTAACTGACTTTTTCTCTTGGAAAAACACCTCTCTCATTCTCTTAATGGCACTCCTTGAAATACCTGTAGCCCTTGACACTTCTTCTTCTTCTTTATCTGTTTACCCTCCAGGGTCGGTTTTTCCCTCGGACTCAACGAGGCATCCCACCTCTACCGCCTCACCTTCTCCGAGCATCTCCTTCACAGCAACAAATCTCCCGGCCTGAGAGACGGCGTTACCTTTACCTGAAAACATTTTAGTAGCAGAAGCTTTGAAAAAATTCTTACTCCTCTTGCCACTGTTACCGGTTGCATTAGCAACATTCTTCGCACTACACTTAGGCCTACGTTGGGCGCGAGACCATACTCATGTATGGGTTTGAACGTTTCGATTGGTGTGGTCTATATCCAGGTTTCACCAACGTTGAGACCACTTTCGGTTCGTCTTTGAAATCGACAAAATCGATGCCCCTAGTCTGTCCATGACTAGGATAGTCGCACAGCTTGGAGCACTGATCACTAGACATCAGATCTATATGCTGTATGGCACCAATATAAACATGGAACTAGGATGCAAAAAGTGGTGAAATACGCACTTATTTTCATGCTATTAAACACTTGTGTGAAATATGAACATAACATTCATTTATTGGACTCACGCGATTTACCCACACTAATACACAATCATTATAATGAATAAACAACTGAATTACAAAACAAAAAAATGAAACTAATTACAGCTGCGGCTGTTCCACTAATACAAGCAATTCGTCCATAGTTTGTGAGAGAGTATTCACTGTTATAACAATATGCACACATCTCGTGAATAAGACACAGTGTGGTAATTAATGCACGTGTTAAATCAATTACTAAGGTTGTAAGAAAATGGTGAGAAAAACACAAATGTGAAAAAACACACTTAAATACACATTCCTTTTTCATTTTACACTGCATGCCCTACTTTTTCTATCCATAATTTGCTTTACATTATTACTACAACAGTCTTCTCCAAGTTTTCTGGTATAAATCTGTGGCGTTTCTCAGTTAAAACTAGCTTCAGTGAGGAGAATAAATCGCTACATGTACAAATGTGACAGGGAGCGAGTATAGGTGTAAAACATTCTGGTAGATCCACATTATCATTACCAGCCAAATATTTGTTCATAGCTACCATGAAGTCGTAACCCGTATTTCGTTTAAGGATATGCCGGACGTTTCTTGGGATACCGTCCAGTCCACACTTAACCAAGACGCAACCCATGTGTTTCTAACTTCTTGATTGATTCTGGTATGATTTGGAAACGTGTCTTGATAGGTGACAGTTCCCTTTGAACCGTTTTATTGCCTAAAGAGTTCACGGCATTAATTACTTTACATTTTCTTGAGCATTACTTATGAAACATGCTCAATAAAAGCCGAAAACAGGCACAATAAATTTGAAATTTGAAATATATGCACTAATCTCAAATATATGCAATTATGCATATATATGCACTATTAAACTTTTTAATTCATCCCATTTCACCTCTAAACGTACTTCCTTGTCGGTTTTAGAGGTCTACATATCGTACATTTTAATACAAATCCGATGTTTACTCATGTGTAACTATTCTGTCTGTGTCGTACTTTCATTTTCGTAAATTTCAACCAGTGCATCGTAGGCATCCGATAGGCCTATGTTATACTGAAGAGTAGTGATAACGTCATTCCTAGTTCTACCATCTTGTTGATTTCAACGTTAGAGCAGATATATGACTATTCAAGGTCGCCCCAACGTCGGGTTGGCGCAGAAAGGAAATCATAAGTATTTCCACTGAATTAAAAAGTGAAATATTGCAATTCTTTTCAAGCGTCATTCACAAGGGAACATAAAATGCCCTAGGGTTCGTTTATAAAATCCGATTTCGCATTCATATGTTCTTGCCTGTCATATTCGAATCATTATCATACCTCTGACTCCTAATGTCCTCTAAAGGTATTTTAACGCAACCCCTGTAAGCCAGAAACCAGAGGATTTCTTACACGTATAAAGCCAAGAAAATGTTCACTAATTTTCACACCATGAGTATCATCATCCGTAGAATTAACAAAATGCACAATAATTGTCATTTGCTCAACCCCAGAAATATCTGGTGTTCATCCAAAATTATAATGTATTATTTAGCAGCTTTCAGTAAATACACTATTTTGTTTGTAATTTGTATATGGACAATGTATTTTTCATGTTTTCCCCGGATAATGATGGGACTTATTTTCACCACGAGTTCTTCTCCTTATATTTTATTCTAACATTCAATCAAAGTATCCAAATAATTAGATGAATTTTAATAAATTCTCATTGTTGTGGTAAATTGCTTGTCTGAAGATCCTCTTAACGGAAGACACCGTTCAGCCAAAAGCTGAATAGCCTAATAGCTAGCCCTATAAGTCGTTCGATCACGTCTTTCCGATGGCGGGTTTCCGCATTTCATATCTGCTCAATCTTTGGGGTTTCTGTAGAGACAGTGTTGCTCGATTTTAATCCTGTGGAGAGCTCCACCGACTTTTGATGCAATTCTAGGCGCGACAAGGCTTTGTCATGACTAGCGAATGTCCTATGTGCCGCCAGTTATAATAGCCACCTGAAGTGAGCGAAATTTTAATGTTTGGAAAAAAGTTTGCAAAAGAAACCAAAAAAACAAACGATATCTTTAATTTCTGAATTGTCCCTACTGAAGTATTACTTCGTCTTTTATCTGCTTCCGTAGCGTAACGGTTAGTGTTATTAGCTGCCGTCCTCGGGGGCTCGGGTTCGATTCCCGGTATTGGCAGAAATTTAACAATGGCAGGAATGTTGGTATTTGGTTGAAATGGTACACGCAGCTCACCTCCATCGGGGGTGTACCTGAAAAGAGCTGCACCACCTTGGGATGAGGACACGAGTTTACTTCATCTTTTAATAGTTTCACCATTGCACAAAGTGTGATTTTAGTTTTTACCAGTAAATCGAGATTAGAATCATCCTTAGGACTACTGTCTTCTTAATCTTCTCCTCCTCCCTAGCGTTTATCCAGCGTAATCGCATGGTCCGTTTTTCTGCACTTTGCGTTCCATTCTTCGGTGACAACAGGAGTGATGTCTACTAAGCTCATAGCTGCCCTTGCTGCATCAAGCCAAAACTTCCTTGGCCGCCCCAGTGATCGACGGTTCTCAGCGCTGTCTGCTGCACAGTACATGGCCATATCATCTCATAGGAGTCTTCCTTCTTTTATCAGTAAATGGAGTCACTCCAAATGCCGCTCTGACATCCTGTTATTTTATGTGGTCCAACTGAGCGAGTCACAATGGCCATCGAAGCATCTTCCTTTCCATTGCATGGAGATGTTCATGATTGTTTTTGTGTGAGTGGCCAGCACTCTGTCCCGTACAGTGCTACTAGATGAACGACCGTTCTATAAATCTCTGATTTCAAGTACAACAGGATATTGCGGTCCAATAGAACTCACGTAACTTGACGCCAGTTCATCCATGTTTCATACTCTGTTCTTTTCATTGGAAGTGTATCGCACTCTGAAACGATAATCTATCTCAAATATTTGAACTTATATTTCTTGTAGGAAGATCAATGCCGTTGATGTTAATGGACTCATTACATTGCTCTTCATACTCCAGGTACTCAGTCTTCTTGACGTTGAGTCACAGTCCGTTAGTTGCCCAAGTGATTTTTCCAACATTGGACAGTTTTTTTGCTAGTGGCTTTACGTCGCACCAACACAGCTAGGTCTTATGGCGACTATGGGATATGAAAGGCCTAGGAGTTGGAAGGAAGCGCCGGGGTCTTAATTAAGGTGCAGCCCCAGCATTTTCCTGGTGTGAAAATGGGAAACCACGGAAAACCATCTTCAGGGATCCCGACAGTGGGATTCGAACCTACTATCTCCCGGATGCAAGCTTACAGCCGCGCGCCCCTAACTGCACTTCACTACAATAGGCAGGAAAATACGCACTTAACATCTAGGAGAAAGGTCGTAAAATAATGAAAATAACATTTAAAAATTATAAAAATTGGAACTAAAATAATTTGTGTATTTTTTATGTATTTCCATCCGTATTTTCAGAAATCAGCGAGGCTTCATTTAACTAAAATAATAGAAATGGTTTAATGTAAGCTTTAAGGTTTAATGTAGATTGTTATCTTTATTATTCGTACAATACATAGACCTATATTTTCTTTCCGCTGATTAATATGTCTACATAATAGCAGAAAATATAGACACTACATAATAACTCAAGAATCGGCAAGGGGAGCTAAACTAGTCAAAAGAAAAGCAAAATAATAACTGGTTCAACCGTTCCCAAATGTACGAACACATGTTTATCTTTATTTGGGACTTCGAAATATCAATCCAGATTTCAAAAAAACTGCACTTTGCCTAACTTCCGGGCTCTAGTAATAAGGCATGCATGATCAGCAGTGTCGAATGCCTTAGTGAGGTCAATAAAATGTCTTGCTGCTGATTCCTCATTATCTAATGATTTCTATAAAAAGGTTGTTACATCATTTTTATGCACCTGAACAGATGCTATGTTTTGGAAGGTAATCATACTGAAATTTGAAGGAGACGAAGAAGAAGAATAAGTGTATTTTCGTAAAAAATTCATAACTTGTACTTTCACAACTATTTCACTTATGTTTGAGAAAGAGGACGTGATACAAAGAGGCCTGTAATTACCAGGATTGGGTTATAATCCTTCTTTAAACATTGCCAATGCTCTCACTATCTTACTTTCCTGTTCCCGTTTTTCTTCTTATTATGAGGTAGTTGTTAAGAATGATAAAAAATAAGTACTTGTTCACTGCTAATGCTATGTTGATGTAGAATACTTCTCTGTCGGCGATTCCTGTAAGAAAATGAATAACTTCGTCGTCGTTATAGCCGACGTAACATATGTGAGTGCGCGCGCTGCGTGCATCGTTTCTTTATTCAGGACATGCTCTTTCATTTGATACCACTCCCACTCGCCTGTGACGTCATCGGGCCTTGATAGCGTACGATCGATAAATGTGTCTAAATGGCCATGCGTCACGCGCTTTAATTTAGTACAGCTTCGGTTCTCGTTGCGTTGGGACGCTGTTCTTGGTGTCAGACAACTCAACCACTTCTGACGCGTCAATTAAATCTTAAATGAAAATCGCGGAATACCGCATTCGTGAAATATAGCAACAAACACACCGGAGTTTCGCAAAAAGTTAAACATTGAAGATGAGCAGAGAAATGGATTGCAAGTACCTCTTAATCTTTCGTAAACGACAAGAGAATGGAGCAGCTCTCGACGATTTCAGAAAGCCACCAGCAGCTGTTACAGAGTGGAAACGAAGTGAACAGGAGTGAGTGAGTGAGTTAGAAGCCGGTGTGAAGATGTATAGCTTAATATTTCCTGAGCTCACGAACTGCATGGTGCGTAATGAAATGAAGGGCTCGGAGATAATAATAATAATAATAATAATAATAAGAATAAGAATAATAATGGCGGGTGGCCTCCGAAGAGGCCTGATGCAGGTCTCTCGAGTTGACGCCGTATAGGCGACCTGCACGTCTGTAAATGTGGGGTCCTTCCTATGATGAATTTTCATGACGAGGACGACATACGCACCCAGTCCCCGAGCCATCGGAATTAACCAATGGCCGTTAAAATCTCCACCCGGCCGGGAATCGAACCCGGGACCCCCTGGACCAAAGGCAGCACGCTAACCATTTAGCCTTGGAGCCGGACAAGGGCTGTGAGATCAAAAATGACTTTCACCTATATCTTATTTCCGTAAGAGCTGCTGACGCCTGAGAAACAGAACCGGTGTTTGACTGTGGTGCCGACCCCGCGGTGTAGGGGTAACGTGTCTGCGTTTTATCGGGTTCTATTCCCGGCCAGTTCCGGGTTTTTTTACCAGGAACGGAGGGCTGATTCGAGGTCCATTCAGCCTACGTGATTACAAAGTGAGGAGCTATCTGAGGGTGAGATGGCTGCCCCGGTCTAGAAATCCAAGAATAACGGTCGAGAGGATTCGTCGTGTTGACCACACGATACTTCATAATCTGCAGGCCTTCGGACTGAGCAGCGGTCGCTTGGTAGGCCATGGCCCTTCGGGGCTGTTGTGCCATGGGGTTTGGTTTGACTGTGGTTCGAGGCATCAGAGCTGATCGTGTCTTTCTCTGTGTTGTGGCAAGCTAACCGTATCTTAAAATGGTGGACAGTTGGCAACTCACCTTCTTGTTTTGTTTTGGTGGTTGAAAGTGAAGGATTTTATACGTCTGATGTCGTGTAGGGAGTTAGGACCTCTGCTATCATACTATAGTGGGTGGTGTACTATTATACAATAGTGATAGGTAATTTGAAGTTCGTAGAGCGGAGTATAATAAGATATTAGCAGTACCGTAGAAAGCTCAGTGTACCAAAGTATAGTAGTGAAATAGATAATGTGAATAATAATAATAATAATAATAATAATAATAATAATAATAATAATAATGGTTCATGTTTGTGGGTTACTGTAGTCACGTCCTAGTTCGTGAACCATGGGCAACGGCTGAGTGGCCTAGTAAGTGGTCCTGAGAGTCGGGTTACCTGTTGTTATGGAATGGAAGTGGGCATCTCGGACATATTCTGAGTCGTGGCCCTCCTTGTGCTCAGGCGGCTATGACTATACAATTCACCGGTGGTCCATAACCCGTTAGAGGAGAGATCCTCACTTGGACTATGTGCAAGTAGGGCAGCATCCTGCTTCATGAATTTACCGAGCTCAGAACACTTTAAGCAAGCCTCGGACCTATGGGAGTAATGGAGTTCCACTCCCATTTGACAGGCGAGGGACTCCTTGGAAGCAACTTGGCGAACGAAATGGAATTCGATGGGGAGCTATCAATATTAATGGGGCTTATGGAAGAAAGAAGGTAGAACTGGCTGAGTCAGCAAAGAGGATGCATCTGGATGTGCTAGGAGTAAGTGATATTCGGGTGAGGGGAGATAAGGAGGAAGAGATAGGAGATTATAAAGTGTACTTGACGGGTGTTACAAACGGAAGGGCAGAGTCTGGGATAGGGCTCTTTATCAGGAATACCATTGCACGCAACATAGTTTCTAGGCACGTAAATGAGCGACTGATGTGGGTAGATTTGTCAGTGGGAGGAATTAGGACAAGAATTGTGTCTGTGTATTCACCATGTGAGGGTGCAGATGAGGATGAAGTGGACAAGTTTTATGAAGCATTGAGTGACATTGTGGTCAGGGTCAACAGCAAGGATAGAATAGTGCTAATGGGCGATTTCAATGCGAGAGTTGGGAATAGAACTGAAGGATACGAAAGGGTGATTGGTAAATGTGGGGAAGATATGGAAGCTAATGGGAATGGGAAGCGTTTGCTGGACTTCTGTGCTAGTATGGGTTTAGCTGTTACGAATACATTCTTGAAGCATAAGGCTATTCACCGCTACACATGGGAGGCTAGGGGTACCAGATCCATAATAGACTATATCTTAACAGACTTTGAATTCAGGAAATCTTTTAGGAATGTACGGGTTTTTCGGGGATTTTTCGATGATACAGACCACTATCTGATCTGTAGTGAACTAAGTATCTCTAGGCCTAGGGTAGAGAAAGTGAAATCTGTCTGCAAACGAATAAGGGTAGAAAATCTCCAGGACGAGGAAATTAGACAGAAGTACATGGATATGATTAGTGAGAAGTTTCGAACAGTAGACAGTAAGCAGGTTCAGGATATAGAAAGTGAATGGGTGGCATACAGGGATGCTGTAGTAGAAACAGCAAGGGAATGCCTAGGAACAACTGTGTGTAAAGATGGGAAAAGGCGAACATCTTGGTGGAATGATGAAGTGAGAACAGCCTGTAAACGTAAAAAGAAGGCTTATCAGAAATGGCTCCAAACAAGGGCCGAGGCAGACAGGGTTTTGTACGTAGATGAAAGAAACAGAGCGAAACAAATAGTTGTTGAATCCAAAAGGAAGTCATGGGAAGATTTTGGTAATAACCTGGAAAGGCTAGGTCAAGCAGCAGGGAAACCTTTCTGGACAGTAATAAAGAATCTTAGGAAGGGAGGGAAAAAGGAAATGAACAGTGTTTTGAGTAATTCAGGTGAACTCATAATAGATCCCAGGGAATCACTGGAGAGGTGGAGGGAATATTTTGAACATCTTCTCAATGTAAAAGGAAATCATCATGGTGGTGTTGCAAACAGCCAAGCTCATGAGGAGGAGGAAAACGATGTTGGTGAAATTATGCTTGAGGAAGTGGAAAGGATGGTAAATAAACTCCATTGTCATAAGGCAGCAGGAATAGATGAAATTAGACCTGAAATGGTGAAGTATAGTGGGAAGGCAGGGATGAAATGGCTTCATAGAGTAGTAAAATTAGCGTGGAGTGTTGGTAAGGTACCTTCAGATTGGACAAAAGCAGTAATTGCACCTATCTATAAGCAAGGGAACAGGAAGGATTGCAATGACTATCGAGGTATCTCATTGATTAGTATACCAGGCAAAGTATTCACTGGCATCTTGGAAGGGAGGGTGCGATCAGTCGTTGAGAGGAAGTTGGATGAAAACCAGTGTGGTTTCAGACCACAGAGAGGCTGTCAGGATCAGATTTTCAGTATGCGCCAGGTAACTGAAAAATGCTACGAGAGGAATAGGCAGTTGTGTTTATGCTTCGTAGATCTAGGGAAAGCATATGACAGGGTACCGAGGGAAAAGATGTTCGCTATACTGGGGGACTATGGAATTAAAGGTAGATTATAAAATTCAATCAAAGGCATTTATGTTGACAATTGGGCTTCAGTGAGAATTGATGGTAGAATGAGTTCTTGGTTCAGGGTACTTACAGGAGTTAGACAAGGCTGTAATCTTTCACCTTTGCTGTTTGTAGTTTACATGGATCATATGCTGAAACGTATAAAATGGCAGGGAGGGATTCAGTTAGGTGGAAATGTAGTAAATAGTTTGGCCTATGCTGACGACTTGGTCTTAATGGCAGACTGTGCCGAAAGCCTGCAGTCTAACATCTTGGAACTTGAAAATAGGTGCAATGAGTATGGTATGAATATTAGCCTCTCGAAGACTAAATTGATGTCAGTAGGTAAGAAATTCAACAGAATTGAATGTCAGATTGGTGATACAAATCTAGAACAGGTCGATAATTTCAAGTATTTAGGTTGTGTTTTTTCCCAGGATGGTGATATAGTAAGCGAGATTGAATCAAGGTGTAGTAAAGCTAATGCAGTGAGCTCACAGTTGCGTCAGCAGTATTCTGTAAAAAGGAAGTCAGCTCCCAGACGAAACTATCTTTACATCGGTGTGTTTTCAGACCAACTTTGCTTTACGGGAGCGAAAGCTGGGTGGACTCAGGATATCTTATTCATAAGTTAGAAGTAACAGACATGAAAGTAGCAAGAATGATTGCTGGTACAAACAAGTGGGAACAATGGCAGGAGAGAACTAGGAATGAGGAGATAAAGGCTAATTTAGGAATGAACTCGATGGATGAAGCTGTACGCATAAACCGGCTTCGGTGGTGGGGTCATGTGAGGCGAATGGAGGAGGATAGGTTACCTAGGAGAATTATGGACTCTGTTATGGAGGGTAAGAGAAGTAGAGGGAGACCAAGACGATGATGGTTAGACTCTGTTTCTAACGATTTAAAGATAAGAGGTATAGAACTAAATGAGGCCACAACACTAGTTGCAAATCGAGGATTGTGGCGACGTTTAGTAAATTCTCAGAGGCTTGCAGACTGAACGCTGAAAGGCATAACAGTCTATAATGATAATGTATGTATGTATAATAATAATAATGATAATAATAATAATAATAATAATAATAATAATAATAATAATAATAAATGATTTAAACCAAGGAAACGCACAGTGAGAAGGAGCTAGGCCAATAGGAAGCCCAAAAAGATAACGATGTGTATAGAATATATATTTAACGATAAAACATAACAACAAGATAAATAAAATCGAAGATAAATTTATAACAAATGGTGAAAGATGAATATACCAGAGTAGAGAAAAATCCGAAAAGTGTGCCACATTTACAAATTGAATATCCAAAAATGCATAAGGAGAAAGCCTAATAAATAATTTACCAACGTACAATAAGTACAAAAACTAAATAGGACAGCAGGAGTAAAGATCAGAGAGAAAAGAACGACAAAAGAAAGGGGGAAGGGAAGTGACATAAGGATAGGGCGGGGAAAGGATTTTCTTCACCGGGTATTCCAAGATTTACCTATTTTTACATAGGTACAAGAAGACATCTGAAATGATTATAAATAATTCATAATTGTCCGTAGCGCATGTTCGTATAGTGATGCAGTCTATGAGCTTTAAAATGTAGCATACCAACTCGAATGAAGAAAATTTGAACTGGAAAGAGGCCGGATGAAAATTTAAAGTCCAAATGAAGATAAATTACAATAAATCTTGCTCACCAAATAGCTTGAAGACAGAGTCCAGATGGAATAGACATGATTTACAAGGGGCAGAGTACTTTGGCACTCTACCACTCCGCTATGAAAACCCGACTCAAATGTGGAGAAGCGGAGTGGGCAATATATAGTGGAATAGAATATTCCAGAAAAGTAGAGAAGGCTACAAGCCATTGAGTTTGAGAAACATGAGGTCACGTGTACACGCAGCGCACAGGCAACGGCGAAGTGCAGCGAGGATGACGTAATCACACTGGTAGAGCACAGGTGAGCGGAGTGCGTGATGCGGCGAGGACGAGCTCGAGGCGAACAGCAGTATGTAAGGTAGGGAAATGTGCTGTAGATACGGCGATCGTAATAGTCGAAATAACATTTACAATCCGTTATTTAAATATGCATTATTATTAATATGCCTGTGGAATGTATATTTATTGACAGGATAGGGGCTCCTCACTATGTGGCGGCTACCAGGTAAGACTTTACTGGTCTTTTATCATCGCTTTATTACTTAAATATACGCCACAGACAAGCGTAGCTAAGAGGTTAGAGTCAATAATTATAGTGAATCGCGTATCTTCAAAGTAGTGCAGGTTTAAGGAGTAACACCGACTGGTGGTTTCTATAAAAACAAGGGTCAATACTTGGTTGAGATACCATTAGGTGAATATGAAGTAAAGAAAACTCCAAACGTGAAGGAAATCATGGGCACATTTTTGTGCTGCTTCTCTTGGCATTTTTATACCCGAAAGAATAAAACAATTATGAACAAAGAACTCTCGTGCAAAGTATGGTATTTTTTTATTTGCAAGGATCTACGGCATATTCTTCCCTTTTCAAAACCTAGCGCAGAATATAAGACGCTTGATTGTGTTCGTCGTGGGCGGTTGCAGAGTAGGCTCCGGCCTACAAGTGGCCACGGCTGGTCCGTGATCCAACAGCTCTGCATTCCGACCGATCAACCGAGTAGAGGACGGTGGCCACGGCTCTACCGCGGCTCTACGTTTCTGTAGACTATTCGGGAAACGGAAAGGGGATGGTCCACACCGGCGGCTGTCCTGAGAATGTTTTTCCGTGGTTTTCCTTTCTCCTGCACTAAGGTGGATGCCGGCACAGTTCTTACTACAGGCCACGGCCACCAACCGCCCTAAGAGGCCCGCCTCCCCCTTCAGAGGATGAATGAAAACAATTTGGTAGTTCTGTTGGGGCGCGCAGCTGTGAGCCTGCATTCTGGAGATAGTAGGTTCGAACCGTACTGTCGACAGTCCTGAAGGCTGTTTTCCGTGGTTTTCAATTTCCACACGAGGCAAACGCTGGGGCCGTATATTAATTAAGTTGAGGGCCACTTCCTTCCTACTCCCAGCCCTTTCCTATCCCATCTTCTTCATAAGACCTATCTGTGTCCGTGCGACGTAAAGCAACTTGTAAAATTAAGAAGTGTAGTTTGCGATCACTTGAACTTTGAAAGGTTTTTCGACTGTTTAACATATTTTTTCCCTTAAATGTTTGTTGCAGAGCCTAGATTGTGTCGATTTGGGGCGTTGAAGTTGAGTGTTGGCCAGAAATTGCTATTCAACCCTACTTTACCCTATTACTGTTCTTGTGTTACACCTCCCATGTTGAGCTGCATCCGACAAATCCCGCTGTCGTCAACTGATCCTCCAGGCTACATGGAGCTCACTGCAAGACCCTTCGATCCTTGTTCGGTGAGTGGAATTCTGAGCTTGAAATTACTTCTGCAATGCGATAACGCAGGGTGGCTACGTTGAAAGATTTTCAAGGACTAATATCTGGCAGTCAAAAGTTAGTGATGTCTAATGGTAGGTATGCAAATGAAAATAGCCATCAATTAATGAGGCACTATCAGGCATCTTAGAAATTTAATCTTAGAAACTTAATCTTAGAAACTTAATCTTAGAAACTTAAAACGTGGCACCGGAGAATATCCCAGAGATTCCTGGTAAAATTGAAAATTCCTAAAGCTGAAGAGTTTTGAAATAGGGGATCAAAGCAAAACAGCGTAAGTACACAAGTGGGATTTTTCCCATCGTTATTTCTTATACTTAAAGGTTTCCTGAAATTATAATTTAATATTTAACATGAAACCTCGAGGCAGGGCGAGTGAAATACTGCGCAAACAACCATAAGCCTTGGATCATGTGCATCAGTATCTATACCACCGATAGAGATTCTGAAACGAAGTTGAGGTCAACAATTCGACCCTCTTTTGTAATTTAGGGCACGATGTGATGCTATTGTTGGGTTAGCGGAAGTTTCTTCACAAAATCCAAGGCTTTGTTGAACTTCGACGCCCCACAGAGCCCAAACCATGCATTTTCGGACATTGGTCCCCTTTTGAAAATATCGTTACTGTTCGGGCAAAACCTCGTATCTCACAATGATTTTCCTATCCATTATTTTCCTTAAGACTGTTCACGCCTCCCAGCCACATATGGATATGCAGTCCATCAGAACAAGTTTCGTTGCTATGCTAACGTGTAAAGGAACATGAACCTTAAGTAGGTCTACATTATACTCTAGGAGTGCGTAAGTAAGTCATGCAAACATAAAATATGAAATAGCGTATGGCTTTTAGTGCCGGGAGTGTCCGAAGACATGTTCGGCTAGCCAGGTGCAGATCTTTTCATTTGACTCCCTTAGGCGACCTGCGCGTCGTGATGAGGATGAAATAATGATGAAGCACACAGGCCTACACCCAGCCTCCGTGCCAGAGAAATCAACCAATGATGGTTAAAATTCTCGACCCTGCCGGGAATTGAACCCGAGACCCCTGTGACCAAAGGCCAGCACGCTAACCATTTAGCCATGGAGCCGGACATGTAAACATATAGGCCTATTCATAGAATGCGGTACGTTAATGTTATATGTTAGATCAGGAAATCAGGTAATAATAATAATAATAATAATAATAATAATAATAATAATAATCATCGTATGGCCTCAGCTACCTTGTGCAGAATTTCAATTTGACGCCATCTGGTTGTCTGCTCGTCAATTTCGACGTTCCGTTTTACTCTAGGCCCACTAGATGGCAGACCAAGTAAACCGAAACTCTGTTGGGCGTCTATGGCTGAGATTTAATTAATTTTGTCGGGTGAATACCAAATGTGCCACCAGAGATCTTTTACATGCCGACATCGTACGACATTGAGTGTCGAATGGACATTTTTACGCCCTTCAAAAATCCGACCACCTCTGCCGGGTTTGAACCCGCTATCTTGGGATCCGGAGGCCGACACTCTGCCACTGATCTACAGAGGCAGCTATCAGGTAGTCATAAAACATTGAGCAAGGCGGAATTTGGTTTGCAGCACGAGCCCTTAAAAGTTTTTTTTTTTTTTTTTTTTTTTGCTAGTTGCTTTACGTCGCACCGACACAGACAGGTCTTATGGCGACGACCCTTAAAAGTGAATACGCTGGCTAAACAGTTAGACCTATTGAAAAGGGGCACACCAAATCAAATTCGGGAATACTTAATTTCTCCGTTAATTTCTTTACGATCGGCTTTACATAGCACTGGCGGCGATAGGGTAGGAAAGGGCTAGGAGTGGGAAGGAAGTGGCCGTGGCCTTAATTAAGGTATAGCCCCAGCATTTGCCTGGTGTGAAAATGGGAAACCACACAAAACTATCGTCAGGGCTGCCGACAGCGAGGTTCGAACCCACTATCTCCCGAATGCAAGCTCCCAGCTGTGAACCGCTAACCGTACGGCTAACTCGCTTGGTCTCCGTACTTATCAGCTGTAACAGAAATTGAATAAAAGTTGTACTGAGTCGGCTTCCTTCTTAAAAGTAATAAAAATGAAGGTTATGCAAAATATAATTTCTGATCCTTTAAACTTCATGCGTTTTAATTGTACGAGGTATAATAACAGAAGTCCACCTCTGTGGTGTAGTGGTCAGTGTGGTTAGCTACCACACCTGAAGGCCCGGGTTCGAGTCCTGGCTCTGCCATGAAATTTGGAAAGTGTTCACGAGGACTGCAATGCGGTCCATTCAGCCTCGGGAGGTCAACTGAGTAGGTGTGTGTGTGTTCAATTGTCACCTCAGCCATCCTAGAAGTGGTTTTCCGTGGTTTTTTACTTCTCCAAGCAAATGTCAGGATGGTACCAAACATAAGCCACGGTCGTAGCTTCCTTGCCTATCCCTTCCCATCTTCCCATCCCCCACAATGCCACCATTAGGCATAGCAGGTGAGGCAGCCTGGGCGAGGTACTGGTCCTCCTTCCTAGCTGCATCCTCGATCAAATGTCTCACGCTCCGGACACTGCCCTCTAGGCGGTAGAGATCGGATCCCTCGCAGAGTCCGGGACATAAACCAGCCCTGGAGGGTAAATGGATTAAATAACAGATATAATCGCGACTATTACATTTATTTTCCTACGTAATTCCTTGACCGGAAATATACCGTTTGGGCATACGGCAAGGGATTTCAATAATAATGTTACTGTTTTTACGTCTCACTAAATTTTTTTATACTTTTCGGGGTCGCCGAGTTGCCGGAATTTCGTCCCGCACGAGTTATTTTACGTGCCAGTAAAGCTACCGACACGAGACTGACGTATTTGAGCGCCTTCAAATAACTTACCAGCAGACAGCCAGGATCGAACCTGCTGAGTTGGGGAGAGAAGGCCAGTACCTCAGCCGTCTGAGCCATTCAGCTCGGCACAAGGGCTTTCATGTCAAAGGAGTGGTATCTAAGCTTTTCCTGGTAACCTTTGTATAACAACCCGTCAGCGACGGGCAGTAGGCTACAGGTAGCCAGATGTGAAAGTAAAATCTGATAAATTGATGTTTGTCTGAAAATGACATTTCTTGCTTGATTATTTGTTGCAGGACGTGAAGTGCAGACCTGGTGAGCGATGTATTGCCTTGGTTCCATGGCGCACCAAGTGTGTGTAGCCCCACGTTCACATGACTTCATGAGTGTAGAAGATCTGATGGACTTGAGATTGGATTTTGTTCGGATCCATCCCGGTGGATAGAGATGATAGAGAACTCATGTAATTACGCACATCTTCCCGTTCATTCTTAAATTATTTGAGATTCTGTGGACACAATATGATACCATGGTAAATGTACCAACGAATACAGAGTCTAAGGATAATTTAATTTATTTTTACACATTATTATTTGTTATTTTCTTACACGCTTTTTAACGTCGTAACGATTCAGTTTGATCTACTAGTGTTATTGGTCCTTACGTCCCACTACAGTAAAAGAACTCCTGCGGGACTAAATTCCGGTACCTCAGCGTTTGCGAAAGCCGTAAAAGTAGTTAGTGGGACGTAAAGCAAATAACATTAATTTGATCTCTTGGCAACGATAGGATAAGAAAGGGCTAGGACCGCAAATGAAGCGGTTGGGTATTAAAGTGGGAAACCACGGAAAATCTTCAGGGCAATCGACGGTGACGGTCGAACCCACCATCTCCCGACTACAAGCTTACAGCTACGTGACCCAAACCACCTAGCCAACTCACTCGCTCTCTATTTACCGCCAACTACGCGTGAGCAGATTATGAGATGGTTCCAATAACACAAATCCACGCTCTACCAAACTGCAACTTCAATATTAGAGTCTCGGAATAAAGAATAACCTAAAAATGCATGTAACTTACTCAAACGTGTAATGCAAGGAGATATTGGAACTGCTTTCCTTCACTATCCTGACATTTCGGGCATCGACTAATGAAATTATCCGCAATTCTTCTTAATTCCCTCGGAGGAAATGAATTTATTCTTTGACGAATGGCGAATGACAAGTAACTTCGTGACCGTTCGTACAGAGCTGCAGGAATTTCTCCAATTACTGAGAAAGCCGGCGAAATAATTTTCTAGCCCATGCCCTTTGTCACTAAGATCTTCTTCCTTTGTAACTAAGATCTTCTTCCTTTGTCACTAAGATCTTCTTCTGCGAGCACTGTGCGTCATCGTCTTTGCTTCTTATCTCGAACATTGCCCTAAATTTATTAACTAATTTATAAATCACAATATGCCTTCGAGTTCAAGGAATTTATCTTTAAATAATCTCATGTGAGCAAGAGCCGATTCTGTGCCCACATTAAATAAATAATCGTTAATAGAATAAAGCCTATAATTAGCAGTATCTCTCTTTGCACACTGCTGTCTAAGTGCAGTTTCAGGACTAATAATGCTTTCACAGTTCCCACAAATCTCGGGATTATCGCCTTGTCGGCCGACATCATGGCTGGAGTGGACCCAGCACGTGAACGGGCAAGTCATATCCTGCTCATCCGGTATTTCTACATAAAGACAACTTTAAATCTCGTTAGTATTTGTTATGTAACGTGTCAATAAATTAACTTTGTTTTCTCTTTCATTTGTGTCTTTATTATTGGTACGTGCAGCTCCCATCCAATGGGGGTGTGCCTGAAAAGAGTTGCACCACCTCGGGTCGATGACACTAGTTTAGCTGTCTCTGTGGATCAGTGGTAGAGTGTCGGCTTCCGGATCCCAAGATAGCGGCAGAGGTAGTCGGATTTTTGAAGGGTGGAATAATTCGACACTCTATGTCGTACGATGTCGGCATGTGAAAGATGTCTGGTGACACATTTGGTGTTTACCGGGCAAAATGCTTTAAATCTCAGCCACAGATGCCCAAGAGAGATTCGCTTTACTCTGCCCTCTAGTAGGACTAGAGTAAAGCGGAACATCGAAATTGACGAGCAGACAGCCAGGTGGCGTCAAATTAAAATGTCTGCACACGGTAGCTGACGCCGTACGATTATTATTATTACTTTATTATTTAACCATTGCCCTCTTTGTTTGTACACAGTTTTCAGTTTCACGATTCTGATCCCACCTGAATACCTCTTCCTAGAGCTCGTTTTTTAGCACAACATTGATATCCCACATTTTTCTTAATAAATTTGTTCTGAATTGATTTGAATTCGATTTTTCTATATTGTTTATGGTTTAATTTAGAATTACCATAGACTACTATATCACTCATATCCTATCCAAGTAAAATCACGTTTAACAATACAAATAAACATTTTAAGCCTTACGTATTGCCTCACACATACATAGATCAAGCAGGTTTGGCGAACGCACAAATTTTCAACATCAGACAGGTAAGTTCTGTAGGTAATTTAGAGAGTTTTGTGTTCCCGTTCTCCTATGCTTTCTTGAATACATCAAGGGCTTCGACAGTGTTGTCCAGAAGATCCTGTGGCAGGTACTTGTAGAATATGGTGCCTCGTCACTAGACATCGCATGTGTAGTATGCTTGTCGTAACTACGAAGACGCACACAGGAGATGCTGTCAATGGTGTACACGGTTTTATTTACAAATTATATATACGTTATACACACACACACACACACACTAATGAACTGCTATCTTAAAAAAAAACTGCTACGAAGAAGACTGCCATCTTAGCATGTCAATCAACTACCAACGCAACAAAATCAAAACATGAGTTCACGCACTTTACTAACGACTTTCACTAGCAGCACTCACTAACAACTCTACACCATCTTTTTATATACCTTGCCTGGCCAGGCTTCTAGAAAAGTATGACACATGTTTTCTCGAAGTTTCTTGAGACTTCAATAACCTATTTACGAATGAATAGAACATTCTATGCAGCTCTAATGACAAGATGCGTTGTTCTAGACTATTACCCTGTGTTGCACAATATTACATTGGATTTACACATCATAATTACAGGTAATAATTAATTATATACTATTAATTACGTGTTCTTACATTAAATAAACTCTTATTGATATACATACGGCAGATGTATCGTGACATTACCTCGCATATATTTTTACACAGGACAGATCATATAACACACAAATAATAAATTATACGACCACGATTTATACCATATGAAGTCAGTACATAAGTACGTAAATAATAATAATAATAATAATAATAATAATAATAATAATAATAATAATAATAGAAGCTTAGTAAACAAACATAAATTTGCAGAGAAACCAACAAGAAAAAATACAGGCTGGACAGAAACACGCAGAAAGGAACACAGTGAAAAAATGAAGAGATATTGGGAAGAAAAGAAGAAGAAACATTGTGCAAAATAAGTTCAAACGCGCTCCACAGCTGGGCACAACGAATCAAAATAATAATAATAATAATAATAATTGTTCCGGGGTTGGTGGATCAGCAGAGGTGAAAGAAGGTGCCGGGATGAATGGGTCTAACTACAGAATCAAAGTTAATTTCAAATTTCAAATGAAGGTTATATTTTTGAATGTTAACAATCAAGCAACGACAAAACCTTAACAACATTTCGCTTTCTGAAATAACAATTTGGAAACAAGACTTGAAAGATCCAAGATTCCAGAACTTTAACACTCTCGGGCTACACGCCCCTAGTTTTACAAAAGCACAATTTGTTCAAAGGGGCAGAAAACCCCTACCACATGGAGCACTTGCTCCCAACTTTTAACCTCAAGCCTCCCAGAGGCATTCTTACAACACCCGAAAAGAGCAGACGCGCTCTCAGTTTTTCAAGCCTATTCAGGGCAATATCAGACTTTACAATTAATTTCCATCAAGGCACAACTTACAACAACGACACGGGGATATCTAGTACCCAATCTGCTGGGCCTTAGTAGAAAAAGAACAGGTTAAGTAAATGGCCCGGAATACCAAAAAGAATGGAGGCGTGTACTTGCACACCTAAATATACATTTTAAAACCTAAAAGGCACTAGGCCGATGCAAGAGTGGCTATTCCCAAACTATGGAGGTGACTCTTATAAGGAAGAAATTTAAACATTACGGAAGAGAAAAATTCAGTTACCAAAACGTAGTCACCTCAAACCAAAATGAAGGGGAGCTCGAGAGGGTGAATCACTCTCTATCCCAGAATTCCAGTTACAAATTTAATTGAGTTTTTACATAAGCCGGCAGAAAAATTACATATTAAGAAATTAGGTTACATTGTAAAAGTTTCGGACCTTTCCCGCGGGTTAAAGATGTTAAAAGGGCCATTACCTTACAGAAGAGCTGCTGGCTGAAAAAGAGGCGCCTCCCGCTTCCTGCTACACGTCCATACACTAGGTTAGATGTTAATCAAGTGGCCAGGAGATGTGAAAATCAGCAGTTTTTATACCCTCGGGGAAAGTTCGAGACCTTTCATGAATAAAACAGCCACACCCCCTTAATTTTATTGGGTCGCTTAAAGTTACACACCAAATCTAAGAAGAAACCTGTGATTGGCTGAAGATTAATTACAGAAATTCTCGATTGGCTAAATTCAAAACTGGCGGAAGGAAAGATAAGTATTGCCAACCCACAACTGAATGAACGAAATTTAGTAAAGAACACACTTATGAATACAAAACTTCTTCAAATAAAGTTCCTTCACTTCGCACCAGGGTGCATGATCATAGTATTTCGGCAGTGACATCTCATGAGAGAATTTCCAAACTTCTTGATAAATAGTAAACAAAACAAGTCGAAATTCACAGTAACATCTTCAGGGGAAAGGTTTAAGTAGGTCCAGTTTTAAGTTCACTGTTTATCCTGTAGAGGAGTACTTTAAGGCGGAAGATTTAAACGTGCGGCGTAGAGGTGTACCACCCGGTACAATTATTATTATTATTATTATTATTATTATTATTATTATTATTATTATTATTATTAAGGGATCTGTCAGAGATTAACCGGTAGAGTCGGTTTCAATAACTTGAGAAACGATACTGCCGGCTTTGGTGCATGTTCCATCTTTTACATGTCTGTGAGAACAACGGAGAATGAAGGAATAAACTCGATGGATGAAGCTGTACGCACAAACCAGCTTCGGTGACGGGGCCATGTGAGACGAATTGAGGAAGATAGGTTACCTTGGAAAAAAGCTGACTCAGGCATAGAAAATAAGAGCCCGAGCTCGATGTCTGCAGTCGCTTAAGTACGACCAGTATCCAGTATTCGGGAGATAGTAGGTTCGAACCTCACTGACGGCAGCCCTGAAAATGGTTTTTCGTGCTCACCCATTTTCACACAAGGCAAAGGCCACGTCCGCTTCCTTCCCACTTCTAGGCCTTTCCTGTCCCATCGTCGCCATAAGACCTATCTGTGTCGGTGTGACATAAAGCAAATTGAAAAAAAAAAGAGAGAGATCAATGCGAACGATGATAAAAGGTGTGGAACTAAATGAGGCCACACAACTAGTTGGAAATAGAGTATTGCGGAAACGATTAATAATAATATTATTATTATTATTATTATTATTATTATTTTTGTTTGTTACGTCCCACTACCGAGGATTTCTGACCTAACGCTTTTCGACAAGGCAGTGATACTGATTCTCGGAAGTCATACCCTACCCCACCTATAATAAAAACGCACGTGTGTGTGTGTGTGTGTGTGTGTGTGTGCGTGCGTGCGTGTAGAGGTATGCTGCCTCGGTTATAATATAACTTACGAATCCGGGGCGATAAATGTAGAGCTTTTGAAATTAATAGTCAGGTTGTAGGGATTCCGACTCCACATAAAACGTGAGGTCAGTCGAAACTATAGCCTCGCTTGCTATGTATGTATTTGCGTTCGTATGCATATTTTCCTCTTGTTAGTCTTTTTCTCACACCCCGATAGGGTCACGGGTGTGAACTGTTTCACTCATATATAGTCTTGGATCTGTTTTACGGATATATGCCCTTTCTGACGTCAAATCTATGTATTCACTGTTAGGTGTTTCTTTGATGGTTGGTAGCGTACTGTGTTGTGTGAATATTAAGGACTGTGTAGGGACAAACAGAAAGTCACAGTAGCCGCGTCATAGAATTTAATGTCAGGGATCGGAACAGCGACCCTCTGGGCCCAAGGTCTGAACGCTGATCATTCAGTCTAGGTGTCAGACAACATTGGTAAATATACATGCGAAAAAGTATATATCATTCATGCTGTGTGCTGGCGGGATAAAAGTGAGGCTAGCCTCAGCCTTCTTTCACTGCCCCATGAATAATTGATAATGCTTGCTGCGGCCGGAGAACCACAGTTCGCCACGATATTTGCATTTCTTGGACATTTCAGAGGATTCCGGAAAGGCGGAAGGGCGACACAGGAAAAGGGAGCAAATAGAATTATTATTATTACTGTATTCTTATTACTATAAAACTGTAACATAATAACCATCCACCTTTGTCGAAGGGTCTGCCCTACCAGGGTACAAATAGCCACATGAAATTATCATTATTATTATTATTATGATTATTATCTATATATTAAAAGTGTTTACTAAAACAGCGTAGGCAAATCTGCCAGTCCATTCCACTGGACCAATTTGCTTCATATTTCTTTTATTCTCTCTGCAATTACCTGTCCGTGAATCTTGCGACTTTGATAGATATCTAAGATCAGCCAACATTGAGTAATCATAAAATAAAATCATTCGATGATCACTCCAATAATTTTATTTCAGGCGAAGGCTTACCTTAACCCGCAATACATCCTGTACTTAACAGGTTGCTAGGCTATTAACACTTTCATTAATATTCTGATGATGATGCTTGTTGTTTAAAGGGCCTAACATCTAGGTCATCGACCCCTAATGGTACGAAATGAAATGACAAATTAAAAGCCCATAAACATCCACTGATCACAGTTCACGAGGAATGAATGGGTGGATGGATATGCATTTAAAACTATCAGTGGAACCGACCCACAGTGCCTCACAATAGTATTACTGACCAAGGGACTGCTTCTATGGCACAATACTGAATCGATGATACTTGTAGTCGAAAGGGGTCCAAAATCCAAGTCAGCGGCCCCTCACAATGTTACTTATCGCTAGGAAAGTAGAACCATGGTATTTGTCATGTTGCGGTACTAATCAAGATTAGCGTAGACTCGCGGTATTTTACACATTATGGTACTACTCACAGGTAATGATTTGCACATGTATTACAGACCTAAGCTGTTTCGCACATTGCGGCACCATTTACCGGCAACGCAAACCTATGGTGTTCATCACATAAGGGTACTAACCACAGGGACTCGCACTATCCCGTGTGTTCCTCATATAGTGGGTACTAATCATAGGCAAGCCAGAACCATGGGTTCCCTCATCCCATGGTGTCGCTCATGTTGTGCTACTAATCACAAACCTATTTGATACCCAACATAGTGGTACTACGCGCAAGTAAAAGCGACCCATGGTGTTCCCCACGTGATGGTACTAATCACAAGCAGTACTAATCACCAGACCAGAGCCGGAACAACCCAGGCTACATTGAATTTGTCTTTAAGAGGGACTACCAGCGCCTTTGCCGAATGGTGATCAACTGGCCTTCAGTTCAGAGATTCCCGGGTTCGATTCCCAGTCGGCTCCTGGATTTAATTGTCTATAGTTAATTCCTATGCGCGGGGACTAGATGTTTGTGTTCGTCTGAGTACATTTCTCTTCATATACATACAACACATACCACCCTGATAACAATTATAGAAATACGCATTATTGAATATGTATCTTCACAAAGGGTTAGCGTCAGAAAGGGCAGCCAGTGGTAAAACTGGACCAAATCATTACCATGTGCCAACGTCAATACATTGGGAAAGGAGCCAGTAAGAAGAGGAGTTGAGAAGTGCTAAGGTTGAGAACACATGGCCGTGGTTTGTAAGTTAGGTGCTGTACTGCCTTTCTTGAGGTGTTATAGGAAGAATCCAAAGATAACCGTATCTAAGATGGTAATATGTAGATTCTAATCTGATCCCTCAATTCGATACCTAATTCGTGCCAGATCTGGGAATAAGACTAGTAAAGCGTGGAGCTTATCTACTAATCCACGTTCTAGATTTTGTCCTTAAATAGAGTGTTATCACGTTATTGAGTTTATCCATAAATCTTACTTCAGTGAACAAGCTGAGTGAATTTAATCAAATTATTGGTTTTAAGGAGATTCCGCGCTTCTAGATAGTCAAGAAATCAATTTAAACTTATAACGAGAGTTCTTTATTGTGCATCACCATAATTTACCCCGGATTTCAATACACTATCAAATCTCAAAATATACACGCATTCATGCACTATCATATGGCAGAACATGCACAGAAAACGGGAAAATATGCACTATCAAAATTCAGTTCCTTTCGAAACATTGTACAACAACTACCATAGTTTCTTCAAACTGTCTTGGTTTAAGCTCACCCGTTTGTCCGTCAGCACATTCTTAAACAAAGAAAATGACCTTTCTAAGTCACGAAAAGTGAAACGTGTGTACTTAAATGAAAATATTTGGGACAAACTGAGGTCTTTGCATTTTCACCACAATACGTCATTTATGAGCTTGACGAATTCAAAGTCAGGATTAGAACGGATCATTTTGCTCAGCTTATCTCTAGCTGCCGCAGCTACTTCTCCGTGCGATGATTTCAGATGATGATGTCTTCAATAACTTCTAAAGATTGCCTGCTGCGATAATAAAGACGTGTGACGAGTGCAAGTTCCAGGTAGGAAATTACAGGAGAGGGTTCGGTATTAAATTAAGTATTAAACATTTCTTTATTGCCCACCCTAGTTTACACCTTCGGTTTACAGGCAATAAAGACAACAAAGGCAAACATACAAACATACAAACATATAATATCTATTTTTTTTTTGCTAGTTGTTTTACGTCGCACCGACACAGATAGGTCTTACGGCGACGATGGGACAGGAAAGGTCTCGGAGTGGGAAGGAAGCGACCGTGGCCTTAATTAAGGTACAGCCCCAGCATTTGCCTGGTGTGAAAATGGGAAACCACGGAAAACCATTTTCAGGGCTGCCGACAGTGGGGTTCGAACCTACTATCTCCCGAATAATATATAATATATATTATAACTCTCCTAAAACTATCTAACTACCTCACTAAATCTACTACGATGCTCCTAACAAGGGCGGTTGTCCTGTCCACATGTTAGGGCACCCACTAGGCTACATACACAAACAAAATCTATTCTATTTTTTAACAAAACAAAGCAAACAAAGAAAAGAAAAAACACAAAAACACACTTACTAAATGTACTACGATGCTCCTAACAGGGCGGATGACCTGTCCACATGTTAGGGCACCCACTAGGCTACATAAACCAACAAAATCTATTCTATCTTTCAACAAAACAAAGCAGAGAGAAAAAAGACAAAAAATAAAAAAACACAAAAACACACTTAAACTAATTTGAAGATGCTGCTGAGGCGGATCTCCAGACCATCAACTGCACCTCGCTTCACTAAAACTTAAATTTCTACTCTCTACAACTACCTAACAAAAAGAAAAGACACACCTGGCTGATCGCGGTATCCTTGGTGATGAGGGAACGCCTTCCTGCCGTCATACCGCTCTCAGCCACACCCGCGGGTCAGATATCGTCCCCACCTAAACCTCTATGACAATGTGTTTCCCTCCCCTTCTCAGTCGTCTGTGAGACAGTGAGCCGAGCGGATGTGCTGAGTGGAGCGCGGAGCAATGGGTATCACGTTGACACAATATAGGATAGCGATCGGCAGATGGAACTGTAAAAAGGGACGTAGTATGGAAACAAGGATGGAGTTAAAGGGTGAAAAAAGGAGGATGGTGGCTATGTTACTGGTGGTGGCGGTGGTGATGGTGTTGCTGATAATAGGAGGAGTAGAGATTAATCCCGGCCCAGGTCCAGTAGGTTCCATTGGATGGGAAGAGTACGAGGCGATTAGAGAGATGATAAGAGAGGCTTGTCAGACGGAGCAAATAAAAGAAATGTTCCGAGAGTTATCCAAGGAATTTATGGACCTAAAATTGAGTGTTAAGGAAGATGTAAAAAAGATATTGAAAGAGGAAGGGTGTAATAAAGATGAATTAGACCTATTGAAGCAGAAGGTAAGAAGTCTGGAGTGGGACCTAAGAGAAACGAAGAGAGTAGTCGAGAAGAGTATACAAGAAAGCGTAAGAAAACATATCTTCATATATGGGGTCCAAGAAGAGAAGAGAGAGTCTAAAGTTGAACTAGTGTACAAAGTGGTAGAAGTGATCCAGAACAGGATGAAGATCAACTTCAGTGAAGTTGATATTGGCGATGTGCAGCGTGTGGGGCGAGTGAAAGGAAAGAGACCAATTAGAGTGAAATTATTATCGACACTGATGGCTGACATTGTAATAAGAAATTCGAGTAATCTAAAAGGAGAGAAGGTGTGGATAAAACGGGAGATGGACAGGGAAGCGAGAGAGAAAAACAAAATTCTGAATAGATATATAAGAGAGGCAAGAAAACAAGGTCTTAAGGCATATATTAGAGGGCAGCAGCTGGTCTTTGGAAACGGAAGGTGGAATCGAGTGTGGGGGTTGGGAAGGCTGAAAAAACTTGATGAACACCAACAGCAGCAGAACGTGTCTTTGGAAACAGTGGAAGTAGCAAGGAAGGGCAGTGACGTAGAAAGGAGTGATATTACGGATGTGAGCGAAGTCCACATCACATCAGGTGCAGGAAGTAGGGATGTGCTGAACAGCAGTGCCAGCAACCAGGTGGGCGGAAATGGAGAGTCCTTGAAGAGTCATCACAACACAGAGATGGAGGAAGCAAGTAATGTGCCACAACTGGTGAGGAGTGCAGTGAAAATTGTGAATGAAGGTAACAGTAGACAGGGTAAGGTTGCATCCTCTCCGAGTAAAAAGAACACAGAAAATAAAATGGAAAAAAGACAGACGCTAAATAAGGAAAGATCATTAAGTTTGAAAGATTTATGAGGAAAGAAAAAAGGCGCAGGTATGGAGAAGGGGAAGGAAGACGGGAGAAAAGAGGATGAGGAGGGATCTGGAGAGGACGCACAGGGAAGAGTGACAAGGAGTAGAGGTGGAAGTGGAGAAGCACAGATGCAGAGAGTGGGAGGGAATAAATAACTAGATGTGGCGACTGGGTTGTGGAATATTGAGGGGTTGATGGGGAAGATAGGGAATAAAGAATTGGAGAAAATAGTAAAGGAGTATGAGATTATTGCCCTAGTAGAGACGTGGTTAGGGAAAGGAATAGAAATTGAATGGAATGGGTATAGAGTAGTCAACGTGATAAAGAAAAAAAGGGGGAAAATGGGAAGAAACCCGGGCGGGATAACAGTTTTAATAAAAAATGAGATAGTAGAGAGAGTAGAGAGAATACAGAATGAGGTAGAAGGGGTGGTGTGGCTGAGAATTAAAATGGGAAATGATGCGAAGGAGGCAATTTGCCTGGCTCTATTATACAACCCTCCCCTTCTTTGTGTGACGAATCGCGGACGTGGAAACCGGACCGTCCAGCGATTCGTCACGTTCTTATCTATTGTCCCGCCTACTAATGTAATCTGGTCGTCTTCTTACACATTGCCTCTCCCATCTTGAACCTCCATTTTCTTTATGTACGGACATGTTTGTTTATCTCACTTTAGGATGGGTCGGTCTTACCCCAGCCTTCTCCTTATATTCCCCACTCCCTCTCTAATTCTCATCTTTTCGTGAGAGGGTTCGGTACAAAACCAAGGTTTGTTAGTTGCTTTCTCATTAACGCCGTGTCACAGAAGTTTGATACATGTTTTGTTTTGTTCGTCTAACATAGACGAAAAAACGAGCCGTCAATGAGCAACGCACAATTTAACGTTAAATTTATAGCAATATATAACTGGTACACCTTATTCCTAGGAATTACAGAGATCGGCGTGTTGGACTTCCGGCTTACGTCAATGTTTACTCAAGCAACAGATAAGAAACTGCTACGTTAACTGGATTGTAGGAGCTCTGCCGTATGTACTAACTTTGGTTGTAATAGGCCTATAGAATGCCAGAAATACACTCTCCGTCTCTCAGTGATAGATATACTGTATAACGTCAAAAATGATCCAAATTCTGCACACAGATATTCATAAAAGACATTATCATGCAAGTTAAGAATATATAGGCCCTATGCGCCTAAGTCAAAAGAAAAATCATATAATCCAATATAAATGTCCTATTATTCGCTATTAAATCCAAAATTTACAAAATATGCATTATGCATAAATTTTCTCCTAAAAAGGCCGAACCATGCAAACGTGCAGGGAAAAACGAACGGTTATTTGGAATCGTTAAACCATAAAACGAATATTTGCAAAGTTTGAGAACTGTAACCAGCTTATTTAAAAACATGCATAAGCATGGAAATCCGGGCTCTGGTGATTAGCTATCAACCCGGGTTGGATCTCGGCTCTGCCACGAAATTTAAAACGTGGTACGAGGACTAGAACGGCGTCCATTCAGCCTCGAGAAGAGAGAGAGAGAGAGAGAGAGAGAGAGAGAGAGAGAGAGAGAGAGAGAGAGAAAGAGGGGAGGGTCAATTCCCACCTCGGCCATCCTCGAAGTGGTTTTTCATCGTTTCCCACTTCTCCAGGCAGATACCGAACGTAACGCCACGGCCGCTTCCTTGCCTATCCCTTCCAATCTTCAGCCTAGCAGGTGAGGCCGCCTGGGTGAGGTACTGCTACTCCTTCCCAGTTGTATCCCCGACCTAAAAACTCACTCTCCAGAAAAGTGCCCTTGAAGTGGTAGAGGTGGGATCGCTCGCTGAGTCCGAGTAAAAAGCCAATCCTGGACGTTAAATGAATTAAGAATGGGAAAGAAAGAAAGAAAGAAAGAAAGAAAGAAAGAAAGAAAGAATAGTGTTTCAAATCGTTCACTTAAATTACATACGATCTTCTGCATTCTTTATCACCATACTCCAAGTCAGGTACAAGTAAATGTAATTTAAGGCTTATTTATTCAACTAATCTACCTACAAAAATTAAAACTTTATCTTTGTTAGGAACTCAAGATCAAGATTATTATTATTATTATTATTATTATTATTATTATTATTATTATTATTATTATTATTATTATTATTATTATTATTATTAAAGATGTGAAAAATGGATGATGAACCTTCAGTTCCTTACGCTAAAGAGTTCCGTCCGAAATTCTTCTCACTGTGTCCTAAATCTTCTGTACATGACAGTAATTTGTTCCCTTGGAAATGAGAGGTTCATAAAATAATGAAAACTTTAGAGGACATGGACATTCTTTGAAAATATCTTTATTTATTCACAAATAGAAAATATAACAAACATTTTGATATAATACAGGTGAATATTAATGTAGACAGTACATTGTCACTTGGACTTTCTTCGTGAAGACTACAAAGAGTATGTCAACTGGCAGCTATCCGGCTTCTAAATAGTCCTCTTGACGGAAAAATGTTCGATCAGAAATGTGATTTCAAGAGTTTTAAAATGTTCATCAATAAGTTGCAGAAATTTTATCTGTTACTCACCTTGGTCCCTCACTTAGCGAGATGTAGGCCTAATTTATTTTGAAATAAAGGTGGTCTACGTTTACCATTATTTCAAACATCATAATTCGAGAAAGTAAAATAATTTGGTTTGTACGAGTGTCCATAGCTCACCACTATCTGAAGAGAATTACGTGATATTCATTGAGATTTCTTGGACACATTATTCAGCACATGTGTCGGATCATTAGATATACTCCAAGCGAACAACAAGCAAGTGATCAAGACCCGAGATACATGCAGTCTGTGTGGCCTTCAAGGTAGTTGACAGGAATGAGCTCTTCGACTGGCATTACAGCCGCTAGGCGCCACTTCTCACGGACCTGAAACACAACATTTAGTACTGCAAAACATATCACCACCACCATCACTAAAATACATTGTTCTTACATGGATATTACAAGTGTATTCTGTAAGGTTAGAAGGCAAATTACACCAGTGGAAATGGAAAGTGTTACACCATGAAGACCTTATGTAATGTAAAAAAAAATCTTATATGTGATTCCTATGCCAAGAAGGGATTCTGATTACAATTTCACTGTTAGGCAAGCACTTTTGTAGTAACACCACAGTCATTTACACAAGCTGAAGCTGGTGTGAATAAGTGATGCTACTACAGTGATGTTAATAATAATAATAATGTTATTTGTTTTACGTCCCACTAACTACTCTTTTAAGGTTTTCGGAGACGCCGAGGTGCCGGAATTTAGTCCCGCAGGAGTTCTTTTACGTGCCAGTAAATCTACCGACACAAGGCTGACGTATTTGAGCACCTTCAAATACCACCGGACTGAGCCAGGATCGAACTTGCCAAGTTGGGGTCAGAAGGCCAGCGCCTTAGCCGTCTGAGCCACTCAGTCCGGCAACAGTGATGTTTTCCAGTAGACTGAATATTACAGCATGCCCAGACGTCGTACACAACTAAACTGTGATTTTAATCAACTGGCCCGTGTAAACCTGTACGTTTGATGAGTAATACCTTTGTAGCTTTGTGTGCACAAGAAACCGAAACGCCCTACTTGTGCTAATTTTGTGAGTTATTCATTCGGTGACCGTTGAAGATTCTCACCAATGTCACCTAGCTTTTCTTCTGTTAAATCTGTTCGTGTGCGCGCATGTTTCCTTATTGAACATTGAGCCAGTGGTTTCAAATTTATTTACAATTACGTGAATCTATGCTCTTGAAAGTGGTACATCACTAGGCAATTGCTGAACAAATGCATCGCTTACCTGTCGAGCCGACTCGAACTTAACATAACTTTTAGCTACAAAAGTACGGTGTTGCAATGGCAACTGCCTCACCATGTTAATAGCCGAGATTCAAACTGACTATTGATGCTATGTTGAACACGTGCACACTCCTTGCAAAGTCAACAAAAACCGCGCGCCTTCCGTACAGCTGCTTATACTGCTAATAATGAGAGTTGGTGTCTGACATTTCTTAGAGGGAGGTCCGTTTACTGCCTGCCGAGGCGGGATAAAGGGAGTGGCTGTGTGGTTGCCATGGAAACGAGGGTGGGGCGACTGCGGTTGCCATGGAGATAAAACTTCAGGGCAGCTCGTCTTGCTGGGAGTTGCCAAACCTGTCACTGTCACTGATAAGAACCTGATTGTTTGTATAAGAGTGATCGCAAATGGGACGACACCGCCTGGCCAGGTAGTCTACAACAGATCACAGCGGTCAGAATGAAGGAGGGAACAAGTGAGCCGGAAGCGAGGGGTAAGAGTATGTAGAAAGGAATGCTGGAATGTGGCAACATCGTGAAATGGCACGTGCAGTGCTCCTCCCTCCAACCTTACCTGTCAGACGCCAACTTTAGTTAAATCTAGTATAGGTCTGGGAGAGTGAAAACACCTCTGGACGGTGTGCGTTTATAAGAGAGACCCTGTATATCCAAGGAAGACACAGCGCTCAGTTTCGTGTGGATGTCGGATATGTTTGATTCGAGAGAGTATCGTTTTAGATATTCAATATCAAACTGACACAGTCAGGTTCCCAGCAAAGTTCGGTTAGGAGAGGGCTAGATATCTAGCTGTCGTCTTAGTTAGCATTTACAAGGTGTTGTTGCCTTAGTCCTTACAAGATATGAAAATGGGAAAGTGTTGATAACATCTTCAAGGGTTTTGATGTTCCAGTGTTTCCCATGAAATCACCGCTCAGATCATCACACCTCCACCACCAGTAATGTCTCCACTCGACTGTGCAACCACGTGCCATGGCGTTCTATCAAAGTAGGAGCGCATGCGAGCCAGGAATCTGGAATCACTGGACTAGGCAACCTTTTTCCAATCATTCACAGTCCAGTGGCAATGATTTTGTGCCCACATTAGGCCCTTCCTTCAGTGGAGTGCAGTCAGCATTGGTGTATTACTGGGTCGTCGACTCAACAGTCCCCTGCGCAGCAGTATTCGAAGAACTGTGTGCTGGGATACATTGGTCTGGTCATCATCGTTGTACCTGTTGGCGATATCTCTAACTACGACCCGACTGTCACTCTAAACAGTGTGCGACAGCCTCCGCTGGCCTCTGACAAGCAGTGAGTCGCTGTCTACACACGGCTGGACGATGCGTCCTTGTTTTCCTATCGTTGCACCACTTTCGATACGTGCTCACAACATCGCCGCGAGAGCAGCTCACAAGCCGCGCCGTTCCAGGGATGCTGGTACCAAGGAGCCGTGTCATCACAATTTACCCTCATTAAATGCGGAGATATCGGCCGCTTTTCTTATTCTAAAGCCGGATACACTACTAACAGCAAACCGGTAGACCTGCCAAATTACATGTTACTCTCCCAGCTCCAGGCGCGCTAACTTTTCCCCGATCGGAATGCAAGACTGGCATCATGGTGTTGAAATCAAATCCAGAATCGGTATAGCAAGAAGTGTGTTTCCGAAATGAAAACATATTGTGTGACCTCCAATTCAAAACTCATCTGTTATCGGTGCTGGTTTATGGTATCGAAGAATGTGCACTAAAGGATTTTCCAATGAAACGACTGCGGACAGGAACTGGCTGAGTAAGAAATGGCATTACTAGTATTACTCATATCTTAGTCACTTTCATATAGTCAAAGCCACAGATGAGATTGAGACAGGTCAATGAAAGTAGTAATTTTGTTCTAGCCCATACCAGAGGACACAGCGTACTGCAGTAGCGGCAATAGCACTTCCCCACCCCCACTTTGTGGAGAAAAAATATTTTATTCCACTTTAGCCGCCTGAAACTGGGAATTACTAAAAATGTATAAATTCTGTTGTCTTTTCAGCTAATTCTTTCTTTTCATTTCTTTTATTATTAAAAAAAATACTTAACGGAAACACGCACAAAATGTCGCTCGTCGTGGCTGACTGAAATGTACAGCGCTACAACAAGTAGTGGAGACCCGCGGAGCAATGTGCAGCATGCTGTGCGATGAAGGGTAGCAGGGGTATATTTTAGCCAAGGACACCCGCTTGTCACGCGCATCCTTCAGTCTGTCAGTCTCACTCAGTAAATACTGTATGTCTGCTCAGTTGTATCCAGTGTCTGTTACTTTCTTCGTGTGTAGATAAATACTAAATTACGTTTTAATTGTATAATCACGCCGTAATTCTATTTAATTGCAATACATGCGTAATGATTGTTCCTTTGGTGAAAGTTTTATTGTATAGACCCTAGTTCTATTATTACTATTATTATTGACATCATAACGAGAATATCAACCTTGAAATGGCAATGGGCAGGACATGTGGCCCGAAGAAGGGATGACAGATGGACCAAGATTGTTCTCGAATGGAGCCCAAGAGATAAACTGAGACCGCGAGGAAGGCCACCGGATCGCCGGGACAAAGACATCCGAAAATCGCCGGAGTTAACTGACAAAACATCGCTCAAGATCGCTGGAAGTGGAGGGGTGTCAATTTTTGTTCTGTACTTAACATCTCTTCAACACGTACTAAACGTGTGTAACACGACCTAATAGGTTGAAAGTTTGTTTCGAAAACTTCGAAATACCTAAGTTTCAGACTTCAAGAGGCCACATCAGTTATTGATAGAACTGGCTGATTGTGATTGTGATTATCATTGCACTAAAGTTTGTAGACTCAACCTTTACAGCCCGGCTCCATGGCTAAATGGTTAGCGAGCTGGCCTTTGGTCACAGGGGTCCCGGGTTAGATTCCCGACAGAGTCGGAAATTTTAACCATAATTGGTTAATTTCTCTGGCATGGGGGCTAGGTGTGTGTGTTGTATTCATTATCATTCCATCCTCATCACGACGCGCAGGTCGCCTACGGGAGTCAATCAAAAGACCTGCATCTGGCGAGCCGAACTTATCCTAGGACACTCCCGGCACTAAAAGTCATACGCCATTTCATATCAACCTTTACATTCGTAAATGTATACAATAAATTCGTCCAGAGAGCATCACAAACTTAGCATTTTATAGCATTTTTCAGTTTTGATATTTACCCGCCCCGCCCACCCGATATTCTTGAACATGGGTACTTTTTGTTATCTATACAGTGCGCGAAACTTTTAGTGATACTTAGGCTTCCCGGTGCTGAATCGGAAGACCTCAGTTATCTTCTAGGTAGGTATTGGCAACCTCTGACACAAAAAATATGAGTCGATTATGCATCGCCGCGAGACATCTGGCGGTATAATTGCAACACTTTAAATACTGTTGTTATTTACACAGCAAAGTCAAAATAAAGGTTAAGCCTGAACATGGGTGAGAAAAATCAAAGTTCATCACAGGAACAATCTAGAACTCCTACACGGAAACGACGGTTTAGAAAATTCATATCGATCGATCATACTACTAATTCAATTTAGATTTCATTTCCATTCAGTTGGCAGTATAACCGGAACCGAGGTAGCTGCCTCCTTACTCATCATCCCCGTAAAACGGATTATTACTAAAAGTTTCGCGGACTGCACATTTTTGGAACCCCCTCCCCCACTTCTAATTCCCAACCGCCGCTACTGGTGTACTATAAGCACTTTTTTTTTTTTTGCTAGTTGCTTTACGTCGCACCGACACAGATAGGTCTTACGGCGACGATGGGATAGGAAAGGCCTAGGAATTGGAAGGAAGCGACTCTGGCCTTAATTAAGGTATAGCCCCAGCATTTGCCTGGTGTGAAAATGGGAAACCACGGAAAACCATCTTCAGGGCTGCCGACAGGGGGGGGGGGGGGTTCGAACCCACTATCTCCCGAATACTGGATACTGGCCGCACTTAAGCGACTGCAGCCATCCAGCTCGGTGCACTTTGTTTCACCAGAAACTAATTTGGGCTCGTAATATTCTTACTGTCACTATTACCAGCCGTCCGCGTTTCCTTGTTAGGTCTCCCGAACTTTAGCAAACATGCAATGGAACATTTCCCATTTTCACACCAGGCAAATGCTGGGGCTGTGCCTTAATTAAGGCCACTGCCTCTTCCTTCCCATTCCTAGGTCTTTCCTATTCCAACGTCGCCATAAGACCTATCCGTGCCGGTGCGACGTAAAGCAAATAAAAAATGGAACATTCACCCACCTGCTCCACTTCCCGGAATACTCTCAGCAGGTTGAGTCCCGCTAACCTTTTAACCTCCTCCTCACTCCATCTCGGATCCTCCATGAGGGTGGCGAACAGGTGTGGGTACTTGGAGACGTCTTCCAGCCCCTGGGGTGTGCTGTAATCATCAAGACAAGGATAAATTAACCTTAGAAATATATAAATACATATATAACTGTTCTATTTTCATATTTTAAAACATCAGAACTAGGTAAGGTTACATTTTAAATTCATCTCTATCAATAATAAATCACTAGCAAACGTCGAAGTATAAGATTATTAAATCACTTCAACTGCAATTTATTTGTGACAAACTGTACAGACGATACACACTGATGCATGGCACAGATGATTTCGATCGGTACAGAACCAAGCAGCTAATTAGGAATTCTAAAAATAAATACATTCGGGAACTGATAAACACTAACAGCCCGAGACGAAAATGGAGTAAATTACGTTAGATATAAGTAAAACCGTAGATCAACATGTACCATGCATATCGCTAGAGGCTTTAAATGATCATTTCACACGTCCAAGAATAGCCTTTACCTCCTTCCCTAAATGTTAACTACTCTTGTTTTAACAGCAGTCTGCGTAGGAGCAATTCTCTTTTAGACATATCATTTCAAATGAAGTTAAAGATGTAATATATACTCTATTAAATCTAATGCCACAGGTAATTATGACATTCACATATCGCTAATTACGAATATCTTTGGAGCTGTTCTGCCAATACTAACTCATACATTTAACTACTGCCTGACGAACGGAGTGTTCCCAGATGTTTGGAAAGATGCACTAATTAGACCCATTTCGAAAGGCTCGAAGTTTTTTTTTTTTCAATTTGCTTTACGTCGAACTGACACAGATAGGTCTTATGGCGACGATGGGATACGAAAGGCCTAGGAGTTGGAAGGAAGCGGCCGTGGCCTTAATTATGGTACAGCCCCGGCATTTGCCTGGCGTGAAAATGGGAAACCACGGAAAACCATCTTCAAGGCTGCCGACAGTGGGACTCGAACCCACTATCTCCCGATTACTGGATACTGGCCGCACTTAAGCGACTGCAGCTATCGAGTTCGGTAGGCTCGAAGTTAGATTCTCCTTCAGATTTAATTAAGGTTCTCATAGAACACAGTCCTCTTTGTTCCCATTACGTATGTAATCACTCGGTCAATACTGATCTGCATATAGGGCTGTCGTCCAGGTGGCAGATTCCCCATCTGTTGTTTCCTATCCTTTCTTTCATGATTTCAAAGAAATTGGAAATTTATTGAACATCTCCCTTGGTAAGTTATTCCAATTCCTAAATGCCCTTCCTATAAACGAATATTTGCCCCAATTTGTCGTCTTGAATTCCAACTTTATCTTCACATTGCGATCTTTCCTACTTTTAAAGACACCACTCACAGTTATTCGTCTACTGATGTCATTCCACGCCATCTCTCCGCTGACAGCTCGGATCATACCACTTAGTCGAGCAGCTCGTCTTCTTTCTCCCAAGTCTTCCCAGCCCAAACTTTTGCAACATTTTTGTAACGCTACTCTTTCGTCGGAAATCACCCAGAACAAATCGAGCTGCTTTTCTTTGGATTTTTTACAGTTCATGAATCAAGTAATCCTGGTGAGGTTCCCATGCACTGGAACCATACTCTTTTATTTTATTTATTTATTCTCCAGATCTACATAATATGTATATGATCCATTTATGTGGAGAAAAAATAACAAATCTTACCTGAACCAGCTCACAAGGAAAAGAAAAATACTGTCACCTGGTAATCAAACAGATTTTAAAATTTTTTTATAAAAAGGCAGTAAGCCAAATAAACATTGCCGCCTGACCCGAGATCAACCATTATTGATAGTCTGTTGTCCGTGGCAGAAAAGTAGTCTGGGAGTATAATAATCAGAAATTAAAACAATAACGCATTGCTGCATATAGATATTAAACAAAAACATATTGCTATGTAGAGTGCGAACTAAACCCATGATACATTGCTGTGGAGAGTGTCTGCACAATGACATATTGCTATGTAGGATACAATAGTGTAAGCAGACGGTATCTGATCATTAAACACGCGGCATGTCTCTTCCGGCCTGGTACATTACTCAGCACAATCTTTTCTGAACACTGACCTTCCTGTATTTTTACTACGTTGCAATCCCAGCTATCTTGTAACCTCCATTGCCGTGTCCTTGAACACTCTTTCTCCTCCCGTTACATTGTTACCTCCACTAACGTGTCGCTGTGCACTTTTTCTCCTTACGTTTCATTACTATTGTCCGATCTTGAATTCCACTGCCTCGCTACGCTTGTTTTCTTTTATCCATACACACTTCACCTCTTACTAATTTAATACTTGATCACTCTTATTTCAACTGCAAATAACACACATCCTCCACTGTTCCCTTTAGCTTCAACAATTTACTTGCTAGTACTGCTTGTTTTTTTTACTTCTTGTTATTACACCTACGTCCAGGTTACTCGTCTTCTCCCACATTTCTTTCAGGCTCAAGCTCCTCCCTTTTACCAAGCCACCTCGTGCTTCTGACTTCTCCCTTTCACTCCGTTTATGTGCACTCGTGACGTCTTGTGGTTCCTCCCCCCCATTCACTCCGTGTTTCTTCCTTTCGTCTCTGGCACCGAACTCCGACCTCAGCTCCTCAATCCTCGCCTTGGACTCCCTCCTCATCTCTTCAACGATAACCTGCATGGCCTCCTCTACTGTGAAGTCTCCTTCTCGTTGCGAGCTCTTTTCTAATGCTCTATTTTCCTTGGTTTTTCCTTTGTTTCCATGCCCGTCTTCATGAACTATACTATCTGTAGTTCGCATTTCCTCCATCCTCTTCCCCATTACCACTTCCTTCTCTTTCTGCTCCATTTCACGTAATTTCGTTACTGTCCAATATTTGGTCCATTGACCATTGGTTACCACTAATAATTGACCGTTGATGTAGGCTCTTAACCCTTGCAATCGAGCCCGGACCAAATGTCTTTTCAGGGTGTTTATATTCTTGATCCCATCCCTTCCCATATCTCTTTTAATCCGAATTGTTGCTCCCTGTACATTATCCGCTCCTCTTAACACTATTTCCGCCATCAGGGTGGAAAACAACTTCACTTTTATCGGTCTGTTGCCCCGTGCTTTACCTACCCTTCCCACATCGTCAATGTCAGCTTCGCTGAAATTGATTTTCATCATTTTTTGGATGACTTCCACCACTTTGTATATAGTCAGTACTTTGTCCTCACTTTTTTCTTCCGGCACCCCATAGATGAATAAACATTTATTCCTGCTTTCTTGCTTACCATCTTCTACTACTGACTTCAACTTTACCATCTCTTCCTCCATCTTCCTTATCTTCGTCTTGAGTGATGTAATTTCTCTCTCGTTGGTTTCCACTTTGGTCATTGTTTCCTCCGTTTTTACTTGTATCCATCGCCTTATATTTTCAAGTTCTTTCACTTGTTCCTTCATCACATTTTTAATCTGTTCAAACGGACAGACCTCTTCTACAACTTCTTTGACCACTTTTCTTATAACCTCCACGTCTTCCCAGTTCATGTTGCCACTGTGAGTCGGACCGGGATTTGCTTCCACACCCCCTATAATTAACAGTACCATAATCACCGCTGCCACCAGTATTGACTCACCCATAATTCTCGTTTCCACTTTACCTCCTTCACTCCAGGCTGTTTCCATCTTCCATCTTCCCTGCCATTTTCCAATAACCACCCGATATTGGTCCACACCAATCATCTTCCTCTTCCCTCCCGTCTTTCTTCCCACTCGCCGCACACACTGCGCTCCCGCTCTACCGGCACTGTCAGCTCCGAACGTCTGCTTCCGTCCGCTGCTTAGGTAAGACTGGAACCATACTCTATTTGTGGTCATACCAGGGACTTATATGCCTCCTTCTGTGCATCTTACTACAACCCCTAAATACCCTCCTAACCATGTGCAGAGATCTGTACACTTTATTTACAATCATATTTATGTAATTACCCCAATGAAGATCTTTCCTTATATTAACACCTAGATACTTACACTGATCCCCAAAAGGAACTTTCACCCCATCAACGCAGTATTTAAAACAGAGATGATTTTTCCTATTTGTGAAACTCACAACCTGTCTTTTAACCCGGTTTATCTCCATACCACTGCCTGATCACAACGTTATCGAGGTCACGTTGCAGTTGCTCACAATCTTGTAACTTATTTATTACTCTATACGGATAACATCATCCGCAAAAAACCTTTTCTCTGATTCCACTTCTTTACTCATATCATATATATATAAAGAAATATAAAGGTCCAATAATACTGCCTTGAGGAATTCCCCTCTTAATTCTTACAGGGTCAGATAAAGCCTCGCCCACTCTGATTCCCTGAGATCTATTTTCTAGAAATGTAGCAACCCATTCAGTCACTCTTTTGTCTAGTCCAATTGCACTCAGTTTTGCCACTAGTCTCCCATGATCCACCCTATCAAATGCTTTAGATAGGTCAATCGCGATACAGTCCATTTGGCCTCCTGAATCCAATATATCTGCTATATCTTGCTGGAATACTACAAGTTGAGCTTCAGTGGAATAACCTTTCCTAAACCCGAACTACCTTCTATCGAATCAGTTATTAATTTCGCAAACATGTCTAATGTAATCAGAAAGAATGTCTTCCCAAAGCTTACGTTACGGAGAAACCCGTAGCAATTTTCTTTAAGTGGGACTATACTAACTTCACACTACAGAACAAGTTAAAATCGAGTGTTGAGTTCAGCGATGTGATTATTCCCAGTTCCCACGAGTAATTTTTGGGGATAGAGAAGGGTTTCTTATGTGCTGGCATTAGACAAAGAGCGATGCGCCACTCGGTGTGATGTCGAGCGCATGTTGTCCTGAGTGACTTGATAAACATGCATACCTCGCCCTTATCTCGAGCGGGCCCGGAGTTAAAAATCTTTTGTTACAGCCCCAGCATTTGTCTGGTGTGAACATGGGAAACCATGGAAAACCTTTATCAGAGCTGCCGACAGTGGGGTTCGAACGCACTATTACCTTATATTTCTCTTTTGCAGTATGTATTTAAACACTTTTAATTTTAAAATTGCTAGGTGTGGTAATTAGGCAAGCGAGCAGTAATCTGTTGGTGACCTCAGGAAGAAAGGTCTGAGAAGTAGTAAAATAGTCATGTATGCTGTGTTTTCAGCCCGAAGGCTGGTTTGATACCTAACAGTTCCGTCATCAGCTGTCATAGATGGCCTAGACATAAAGAAATGAGGAATGAGGTAGTTTCCCATTGCTTTCCTAACTGAGGCCGAAGTTGCTATTACATATCAGTCTGCCAAGCCTACTGAAATGCATCCATCAACTGACCCCACGAGCGACATTTTCACACCATTCAGAACAGGGACTGGCTGCATAAGGAATGTCATTACTAATATCGCTTTCACCTCAGTCACATTCATACTGTCAAAGCCAAGGATGAGACTAAGAATGGTAATGAAAATAACACATTTAATCTAGCCCACACCAGAAGACATTGTGCGCTGTGAACACTAGGCCTCACCAGCAAAGGCAAACCATAGTCATTCAGTGTATATTACTAAGTACGCAGATGTCAATTCCAGACATAGTATTAAAATGGTAAAATATTTGCAAGTCTTAAAGCCTTTGCACAGGAAAATCTAGTTTTTCGAGTAGTATTACAATCAAACCAAAGCCATCTATTTGATATGAAGACAATTTCACATTTGGTTTATTTGCTCATCTTTCAGTATTTTGCATATAAACATCCACTTGGAAATTCATTGCAGTATCTCATCTGCAAATTGGTTTCGGCTCATGTGAGGGATTACAGGACGAAGTGTAAGTTACGTGAAGGGAATATTTGTGAAAATTGCTACCTTTTAAACTTCTCGCCAACGGCCGTAGCCGTGTTGAAACACCGGATCCCGTGAGATTTCTGAAGTTAAGCAACATTGGGCGTGGCCATGATTTGGATGGGTTGCCACGCGCTGTTGGTGGGGGGTAAGGGAATGGAGGAGCGAAAAGTAACTGGCCACCTTACCGCACGTAAACTACGGCTCAGGCACACCTCTGCGGAGGTTTGGACCTGCGTTCGGGAAGAATACACCCTTACCTTACTTTAAACTTCTCCATCAGAATGAACCGAAAATAGAAGGTAATACAAAATTCAGTACACAGTTTACACCAGGCGAATTACGGACGATAATGAAAATGAAAGTATCTGCGAAAACAAAAATTACCTTTTATATTTTGGAACAACAATAAAGCAACAGTACTCTGTAAGTTCCCTGAAAATTAATAATTCCCTGAAAAGTCACACCGCAAAAGCGGTATAGAAAATACTTAAACGGCTGATCTTCGACTCGTGATCCGTTACGTAGATTAAGATATATCAGATCGGTTCATAATTTTGCCATAATTATTTCAACATTATTTTCCTTTCTAAGTGCGATTCTTGGTTCTGTTTACACTTACAACATGAGTTATGATCTAAGGATTGGAAATGAGCGAATAATCGAAGTTATATGATCCTCTTTGAAATAAAGAGTCGCCTCGGTGAGTGACATTTTTATTTCAAACAGTTTGTCTTGAATTTAATTCAGGAATTTTAAAGTAATTTGAACGATCTTTTTGAACTCAATTACAGTATGTCATAAACTAATCTATATTGTTTTGGCTGTAATGTGTTGTTTTTCTTCAGATTTCTAATGAAAGTTTAGGATTCTTCGTAAAATTAAATAATTAACTAACAATACCGTATACAGAAACTGAAACAGTAGAATCCCGCGTAGCCAACCTTTACTCTTTTTTATTCTTTTGCTATTTTGCTTTACGTCGCAACGACACAGATATGTCTTATGGCGACGATGGGACAGGAAAGGCCTAGGAATTGGAAGGAAGCGGCCGTGGCCTTCATTAAGGTACAGCCCCGGTATTTGCCTGGTGTGAAAATGGGAAACCACCGAAAACCATCTTCAGGGCTGCCGACAGTGGGGCTCGAACCCACTACCTCCCGATTACTGGATACTGGCCGCACTTAAGCGACTGCAGCTATCGAGCTCGGTACCTTCACACTTATCGGACATCTTGTTTTATCCGATCTAACTTGAAAATCGCGGAAAATTTTATGTAGTGAGGAGCCAGAGAAACATTTCTGACAATGAAGAATTTGGCAAACAACACAAGAACATTATGTTGCCTTTGAAAGAAATCTCTGGATGTGCATGCGACCTCAGAGTGTAGGTTGCCCTTGATGACCAGTTGAAGTGAGTGATGAAGATATTATAGGCGTTGTTGAGAACGTGAAAAAAAAGGAAGAGAGAGAAAACGAAGCCGAAGAAGGTGGTGCCAAAATAACACACACAATGAAGAATTTAAAGGCTTTGAAGCAGCCTTGAAATACGAGGAGGAACAAAGAAGATACGGCCAGCGCTAATTAATGTGTTACTTCTACAACGAGCACGAGACATGACGGTATGAAAAAAGCCAGTCGAAAGGTAAGCAAAAGGCTATTACAAGCTTCTATAACAAGTTGGTTTAAATCTACATCAATATACTTTTATACTCAAATATTTAATTTTACTGTACAGTGAATGCAAATATCAACAACATCAATAACACATCTGTACAATAATTAGATCTAGAAAATGACGGTCGATAGTATTGATAGGTCAAAACTAAGACATTCTTAAGGTGACTGGGATCAGATACCGAGAAAGCAGAATTATCTACGATTACAAAAATCAGGTTGCAGTGATAATAATCAAGGGCTAGGAAGAAAGAAGCAGAAATCTATCAAAGAGTGAGGCAAGGGTGTAGTGTGTCTCTCTCCTTTTCGGTGTTCATACAGAATTGGCGGGAAAGGAAATAAAAGAGGAATTTGGAAAAGGAATCACAATCCAAGGAGAGGAAATTAAAACTCTGAGATTTGACGATGATATTGTAATTTTATTTCAGTCTGAAGAAGATCTGGAGAAATTGCTGAATTGTACGGATAGAGTCTTGCAGAAGGAGTACATGATGAAATAAATACTACGTACAAAACAAAAGTAATAGAGTGCAGTCGAACGAAGTAAGGTGATGCAGGAAATAGAGTAGGAAAAGAAGTATTAAAGGAAGTAGATGAATATTGTTACTTGGGTAGTAAATTAACTAACGCTGGCAGAAGTAAGGATATAACATGCAGTCTAGCACAAGCAAATAAGGCCTTTCTAGAGAAAATTAATTTGCTCGATTCAGATATTGATATAGGTGTTAGAAAGATGTTTTGTGGACTTTCTTCTGGATCGTGGGATTGTATGGAAGGGAAACATGGACGACAAGTAGCTCAGAAAGAAAGTGTATAGAAGCTTTTGAAATGTGGTGTTAGAAGAAGAATGCTCAAAGTGAGATGGGTAGATCGAATTACGAATGAGAGATATTAAATCGAATTGGCGAGTGGAGAATGATTTGGCGAAATTTGATCAGAAGAAATGAAGTATTATAACACATCTTAACACACCCACGATTTGTTAGTTTTTGAGGGAAGTGTGGGCGGTAAGAAAGGTAGGTGTATGAATATGACAAGCCGACTAGAGTAGATGTTTGATTTATTAGTTACATGGAAATGAAAAGTTAGCACGAGGTAAGGTGCATCACGCCACAACAAGCAATTCACTGTACTGTTTTTTCCTCTTTTCCTTTTAACAGACATTCCCCGTTAATACTAAGTCCCACCGGCCCATTTACTTCGGACTCTGCTGCATTTATTTCAGTTTATGAGGAACACACTTACTAAGACTATACTCACTGGTTTATGCCGTCGTAGCCGGCTCCAATTCCCACGTGCTCAAGACCAGCCACTTCCCGGATATGGTTAATGTGATCTGAAAATTTTAAGAAATGAAGCCAAAGATTAGATTTTATAAAACGTTATATGGAATATACTATCCAATTTTACATTGTTTCCATCGATCATAGTCTCAGACCAGAATATGTAGTCGTTGCGCCTGCGAAAACCTCTATGTGATAATATTGTGGGTGAAATACTGACCCGCAGCACACGTATAATCGAGCGCGAGAATTCTTTAATATTACTTGCACAATATTGAATTTCAAATGATAGAATTTTCCCGCCCAAAATTCTAAGCTGAAACATTTCATATAGTGGTTTTCGCAGGCACAGCGACGATGTACTGTATTTCGTTTGAACATATTATGTTCGCTCGGTTTTTAAAAACCTGTAGAATTTTGAACAGACTTTCTATTTCTTTGTGGATACATTTGTATCTGCCTCTTGTGACAGGTCAGAGCAGAAGTGTAGCTTTAACCGAAGTGTTTCTGTGTCCAACGTTTATTCCCTTTCTCTGCGCAGTCGTGCATGAATTGAGATGAATTTTCGTAGCGAGTTTTGCGGCCGGATGCCCTTCCTGACGTCAACGTGATCAGAGCAGTTAGTGAGTTGAAACGAACGACGTGATATATGATAGTAGGAAGGGCGAGGTTAAAACCCGGCGCCGGTACATAGCCTACTCCTGTCGAATAGCTCAAGGCTTAGTGTCCCCATCGGACGGTCGAAGTACCATCAACAGCGTCATATGCCCTCTCTCCATATGAAGTCCACCTCCGCAGCATAACGGTTAGCACTATTAACTACCGTCCTCGGATGTCCGGGTTCGATTCTCGGTACTATGACAGATTTAAGAATGGCAGGAGGGCTGGTATGATACATGCTCCTCACCTCCATACGAGTTTACTTTACTCCATATGAACACTGCGGAGAGGTTTAGAATTGAATCCACCGAGCTCGATAGCTGCAGTCGCTTAATTGCGGCCAGTATCCAGTATTCGGGAGATAGTGGGTTCGAGCCCCACTGTCGGCAGCCCTGAAGATGGTTTTCCGTGGTTTCCCATTTTCACACCAGGCAAATGCTGGGGCTGTACCTAATTAAGGCCACGGCCGCTTCCTTCCCACTCCTAGCTCCTTCCTGTCCCATCGTCGCCATAAGACTTGTCTGTGTCGGTGCGACGTAAAGCAACTTGAAAACAAAAATAAACAGAATTGAATCCATGCTTTTGACACGCAGTCTAGTGATTACAATTTGCACACTACCACCTCTCTTACCTTGCCGGCCAACGGACTCGAACTGGCTAACCACAATATCAGACTATATAGACTTAACACCTTAACGATCATGGCCACCTTGAGCGGTTAAAGTTTCTTAAGCTTATCCAAGGTAGTTCTAGGGTCACTCGGGCCCGCCCATCCCTTATATGTATTTTGAGATATGCAACCCTACGAACTCGTATATCACAGGCAACCTAAAAACATTAGTACCTGATCATATACAGGGTGGTCGGAAACAACGTTAACCGGATACATGAGCGTTAAGCATAGTCTACTGATAAATAATTTGAAATATTACTTTTTATATCATGTGGGTATTTCTAGCAGAGTGCGGCCTTTGCATGGGAGACCATCCGATGAGGGTGGCGAAATCTGCCATGTATAGGTAACTGCGGTGGAATGTTGGGGACAGCACAAACACCCATTTCCGAGCCATTGGAATTAACCAATGAAGGTTAAAATCCCCGACCCGGCCGGGAATGGAACCTGGGACTCTCTGAACCGAAGGCCAGTACGCTGACCATTCAGGCAACGAGTCGGACATTTGAAAGAAATAATTCGCTATCTCACTCAGTATTACTTTTTTCAGGCTTCTTGCCAAGTTGACTGCAGTCTGAATCCTTGTTGAGGCATTTGGCAGTTCTGAAATAAAGAATCGCATCGGATGCTCTTCAGCTATGGTGGCCTTAGGCATGGAGAGTCATACCCTTTGTTTCGGATTTCACGCAAGGCAGAAAGTTCCGTGGGTATGATAACGATGTCAACACTTACGCAGTATAAAAATTCCTTTCTGTTTTTACTGAACTTATAGTATGGATTATATGTTGGAATATAACTTGATCGTTGAAATGTAGGCGGAAAGGTTGGGGGTGCAAATAATCCCACCTACTCTCCAGTATGTGATGAGTACCTTCGCATGTAGAGAGTTATGTGAGCATTTATGGTGGCTAGAATTCATAAAGCCACCAACTTTATCTGTAGCCAATGCATGTATGATTCGTTGGTGAAATATTTAGATCAGAATACATAAATAAATTGTCTTTCCATTGGTTTTTACGTCACATCGACTTAGACGGGTGACGATGGGAGAGGACAGGGTAAGGAATGGGAAGGAATCGACTGTGGCTTAAATTCTTCTTCTTCTTCTTCTTCTTCTTCTTCTTCTTCTTCTTCTGTGCGAATCGGTCACCTAGGACCACGTGGAATCTACATTTCTTGAGCTTCCTCCTTGCCCAATAGTTCCTCATTTTCATCGGATGTTGTAATTTCTGCTCCTCCGACAAAGTACGTCGTGTTGGTTTCTTCTCGTCTTCCTCAAATCCCCTTGTGTGAACAATTTTCTTGATTACATTTCTATCCTGCAGATTTGGTGATCCTGATTTGATGAGGTCTTTTTCTACTTGGTAACACCATTTTGATCTCATACGTTTGTTTGCAAAAGTTTGTGTATTTGATAAGTAAGTCTGTTGTTATTCATTCTTTCCAAATGGCTTATAAATTGAATTCGTCGCAGTCTCGTTGTATCATTAAGTTATTTTGAAATACATTTCCGAGTTGGGGTTTGGGGTATTGTATTCCATTTTTAATTCTTGGCCCTACGATTTTTCTCATGATTTTCCTTTCTTTAACCTCTAATTGTTCCTTTAAATGTTTATGATGTAGATTGAACATTTCTGAAGTATAAAGATCTTCAAGTTTGATCAATGTTAAGTAATGACGAAATTTACTGTTCCAGGACAAGCATTTTTTGTTAAATATTCTTTGTGTGTTTGAAAGCAATTTCCATTTTCTGAATTGTTGAAGCTACTGATTTATTTTCATTGCCATTTTCAGCGATCCATTCACCATAGTACTTAAATCCCTTTACTCTTGCAATTTTATTCGTATCGATGGTAAGGTCAGGTGGAGCACTTTTGATACATGTCATAAATTCAGTTTATTCATATGAGATTTAAAGTCCTATTTTTGCTGCTTGCTCATCCAGTACATCAATCTGTTTCTGTGCTTCAGACACGTCTTTGGCAATTAGTACCATATGATCAGCAAACGCTAGATAGTCGATATCAATACTTTTAATTTTTGGTCCTAGTCGGTGGCATGGTGCACCTGCTTTTCTCCACTCTGACAACTTTTTCAAGAGCACAGTTAAACAGTTAAGGGGGGTGGAGACCATCACTTTGACGTACACCTTATTTATTTCAAACTCATCACTACATCCACCCATAAATTTTATTTAATTATTAATTATTTTAAACTTTATTTAGACTCTCGGCAAAATATTGAGAGGAATATGATCCTGTAAATACGAAGAGTGAATGCTTTTCTGTAGCCTAACCTGCACCTCCAGTTGAGATGAAAATAACCGTACAATTTCACCAATGTTGACCATTAACCAGTTCAATGAACAAGGCTACAGGTTTGCTCGGATGAGTGAGCGTGAAGAAATAAGTGTGAGTGCTGTGTCCTCTTTATTTCTTCATGTGCACGAGGTTTATGTGGGAAGTAATCATTTTAAAGGGAAAGTTCTAGTCTGGTCCGCCTCTGTGGTGTAGTGGTTAGTGTAATTAGCTGCCACTCCCGGAGGCCTGGGTTCGATTCCCGGCTCTGCCACGAAATTTGAAAACTGGTATGAGAGCTGGAAAGGGGTCCACTCAGCCTCGGGAGTTCAACTGAGTAGAGGTGGGTTCGATTCCCACCTCAGCAATCCTGGAAGTGGTTTTCCGTGATTTCCCACTTCTCCTCCAGGCAAATGCCGGCATGGTACCTAACTCAAGGCCACGGCCGCTTCCTTCCCTCTTCCTTGTCTATCCCTTCCAATATTCTCATCCCTCAGCAAGGCCCCTGTTCAGCATAGCAGGTGAGGCCGCCTGGGCGAGGTACTGGTCATTCTCCCCAGTCGTATCCCCGACCCAATGTCTCACGCTCCAGGACACTGCCCTTGAGGCTTTAGAGGTGGGATCCTTCGCTGAGTCCGAGGGAAAAACCAACTCTGGAGTGTAAGAAGATAAAGAAAGAAAGAAAGAAAGAAAGAAAGAAAGGAAGCTCTAGTCTGACTGAGGAATGGAGCTTGTAGATTAATTTTTGCCGAAAATTAAAAATTTGAAAATATTGCTCATATACAGAGTGCAAAAATTCGGCAAGCCCTCGACCATGCCATTCTTCGTCGACAATGAAGTTATGTTGGTACGAACGAAAATGTCCAATGCTACCTGGTTTCCGAGTTGCAGAGGTCAGAACTTGAGTACCTGGTGGCACTGTGAAACTAAATACCGTGATACATATTACTTTGACATGATGGCGCTATGTAATTGTGTGACTGAGTGGCTAATTTATCTGCCCCTAAACATTAAAGTTCCGTATAGGGTACCGTACGTTGACGTTTTCATATTGTGACCTCTTATCTCTTTTGGTGATATGATTCTCCAATCGAAATAAACACAAGCTTCTCCGTAAATGTAAAGGAAGGGAGGTAGGCCTCCCTCAAAAAAATGTACAGTATACAGTTGGTATAAAAGAGGGAAGGGAAGGAAAGGGGGAATTGTAGAAGGCAGGTCTTCGAATGTTCTAAGGGGAAGAAGATTGCAGGCAAAAGTCTCTTCAGGATCAGCATTCAGGACAGGTGTCTGTAAGAAATCGGTACGGGTCACTGCAGGTAGAACAGCAGAAGGAAGATGAGAAACAGGGAGCTGTTGCTGAGAAGTGTGGAAGCAGGGGAAGGGAAATGTAGAGTAGAGGATAAGAAAAGACAGGTGGAACAGGGTCATGGGGAGGGGGGTGGTGAGAAAAGGTAGGAGGAAGTAACGTCTGCAGCTGTCAGGAAAGATAGGGCTGACCAAGAGGGGAGAGGATCAAATGATGTGGGTAGGGTTGAGGCTCTGTTCATGGGGAATTCCATTGATAGACATGTGGGGGAAGTGTATGGAGGAAAGAAAACCAGGGTAGAGTGTTATCCAGGAATTAGGTTGGGGCAGATGTTGAAGAAAGTAGAAGAGAAGGACGAGGGAAAGGAGAAGGTGGTAGTGTTTCACGTTTGTACCAACAACGTAAGGCAAGCAGGTATACAGTAAGTACCAACATAGTTGGGGATGTGTGGGATCTGGCAAATGCAGCACTGGTGAAGTTTAAAGAAGTGTAGATTGTTATCAGTGGAGTACTGTGTAGGAGGAGTACTGACTGGAAGTTGATTGGGATTTAAATGAGACTATGGAGTGGGTATGTGGTAAACTAGGATTGAGATTTCTAGATCCTAATGGGTGGGTAGGAGATAGGGATCTGCGCTCAGGTGGCATTCACTTAAACCGCAGTGGTACGTATAAGTTAGGCAATTTGTTTAGAAGGTTTATAGGGAGGTACATTCAGATATTTTACAATTTCATAATCAGATAACTCCGAAGTCGGATCATTCAGGGCAACTGTAACAATTATGATAATCATCCTCATCTCATTGCTAAGCGCATATAATGTACAATTATAAAGATATGGATTAGCACATTTCGGCAAAACATTTCCGACAAATTATATTTCAAAATGGTATTATTCATTCCTCAAAATGATTTCATAGAACTAAATAATAATTTCTGATGTTTATGACTATTTTATACTAAATATTTGCAATAAACAAAGACTCTAGTAATTTAAGAAGTTCTTTGCCGAGATTCGTTCATCATCAGTTTAGAAATAAAATTTTTCACTGCACTCAACTTGAGTATCTGAAAGCCCGTTTGAAGTATAATTTGGTCTACTGTTACGTGTTCATCGTTCCCCATCTGTACCCATAAAAGGTATCAGGAAGGGGTAAGGGAACTCGAAGGCAAGGACAAGAAACAATCTGAAACGGAATGAAGGGATCATAAGTGAATCTAAGCCGATAAAATTGTTTGCCGTCGCACTACAATGCAATAGCGCCTGACCTGTAGCTTAGGTCGTAGCCAATAGAGGAGCATTGGAAACAGTGTTCTGTTGGCCATCATTGCCTTGCCCTTGAATTTCGTTGGAACGTGCTATATATACAAGACATGATCGATTAGCTGAAAGTCTATTTGAAGGTCGATGAAGTGGGGGGCATATGCATATTATAGTATACGAGGAAAACAGAACATAGACCATTCAACTGGAACAACATACATCACCAATGTGTTTGTTAAGAGTTCACGATATAGTTATTCAAAGGGTAACACGATTTGTGATAAAGTCACATTTACCACAACATTCCTTATTTACAGGGTGATCGGAAACAACGTGAACTGAGTATATGAATATTAGAATGTTGGTAGGTAATTTGAAAAGATTACGTCGATATCTCGCGCTGTTGTCCCTTTATCAGCTACTGAAGTTAGCCAATCAGATCGCTTCGTGGGCGAATTCAAATGGGCTTTGCAAGGCGGTGTTGCTAAATCTGCACGTGGCTTGGTCGGGCTTGAGAGCCACGCCGAGAAATGAGCATCAAACTCTAACATACCGTGAGTTTCAGCCAATGCCACCGTAGCGTGCTTGCTGTGGGCCGAGCCTGTCAGCAGGGAGGTCTTTGTTCAAGTTCCTCCTCTGGAGAAGTTTATTTCTTCTATTGGCGCTCTCAAGCCGGTCATAAGCCACGTGCAGATTTAGCAACACCACCACGTACAGCCCATTTGAATTCGCCCAAGAAGCGATCTGATTAGCTAACTTCAGCAGCTGATAAGGAGACAACGGCTCGAGATATCGACGTAATCTTTTCAAATTACCCATTAGTAGGACCAACACTCTAATACTCTGTTCACGTTGTTTCCGATCACCCGGTAAATAAGGAATGTTGTGATGAATGTGACTTTATTGCCTTGCCTTGTAGTGCGACAGCAAACAATTTTATCGGCTTAGATTCACTTATGATCCCTTCATTCCGTTTCCGATTGTTTCTTGTCCTTGCCTTTGAGTTCCCTTACCCCTTACTTATATCTTCTATGGGTACAGATGGGGAAGGACGGATTTTCCGACCACCCTGTACACAGAGAATGTTTGTAGAACTTGCATGCAAGGCTACTTTATGACCTACCCACAACATCGGCGATGGTCGCCGTTGAATTACAGGTGATGAAATACGTGTAGAAGTTGACCATCACGATCCCTCCGTTTAAGGCCTGAAACATAAGTAAATAGCCTACTATTATAGCTATCTCAGAATAATTGTGCACTTCATAGTTTCAACTGATTTAGCATAGCTTACATACCAATATAATGAATAGATAGGCGTGTATTCTAAAGAAAATAAGAAAACTACTCTACATTGATGAATGGAAAATTCATTCTAGACACTCTAAACCCTTACATGTTATAAAATTCGTATTGGTCCGTGGTGGAATTTTAGTGTGTAAACATTTCAACTAAAAGATTAAAATTTCCACCTTTCCACCACTTCAATAATCTTTGATTATTCTTACGTTACAAGAACATTACTCTATTTAAAAACGGTACATGTTTCCTTTTATTTTGAAAGCATCTTCAACAGTGTTTGTATTTCAAGATTAAAATACATACAAAGTACAGGTTTCATAGATACGCAAAATTAACAACACATTGTTAAGAACATGTTGTCCTAATCATGGACAAGGCTTAAAAATCAGTAAATGTTTGAGTCTTGGAACATGAGACATATCTTGTTCGTAAAGGCACGTCACATGTGAACTCCACTTAATCTTCTGTCTTAGAATTTATATTAATGACCTTCTGAAGAATAAGGAGTTACAACTATATACAATTATGCAGCGAAAGAGCGTTCAGCAGGTCACTTGCTGTGAGTGGAAATGGAAATGGACCAATCGTGTTTGATGTAAGAGAACAACTCCATGTGCAGTTGTTGGATCCAAATCCCGTGTCATCTCCCACAGCTGACTCACACCTGATTACCTGTGCATCAAGTGGATTTCACTTGTAACGTGCCTTTACGAACAAGATATGTCACATGCTCCAAGACTCAGACACATATAGTTTTGTAAGCCTTTTCCACGATTAGGGCAAGATCTTATTAACAATGTATTGCTAATTGAGTGTATCTATGAAACCTGTACTTTGTGTGTATTTCAGCCTTGAACTATGAACACAGATGAAGAGGTTTTCTGAACAAAACAAAACATATACTGTTTTTAAATAGATTAATGTTCTTTTAATGTAAGAATAACCGAAGATTATACAAGTGGTGAAAAGGTGTTTTTGAACTTCTTAGTTTAGTTTTATTTGACACTCTAGGCCCTTCAGACCAAATTAAGTTTCTTAGAAATACACAGGAAAAATTTGGTGAGAAATATGAACGTAAGAGACGAGTGCCTGAATCAAGAACCACTGATCAGTATCATTGAGGGCAAATAACTACGAAGTTTGGGACATTTCATACAAATGGAACGAAGGTGGGAACCAAAAATATTCGAAGCCAGAACAAAGGGAAGAGGGCGACCCACGTTCATTTTTTCTGAATTCACTCATAAAAGAGGGAAAACACGAGATGATGTGAAACTATTACATTGCACAGGATTTCTTATAAGAAGTGCCCGGAAGTTCCAGACGCCCAAATGGGTGTAAGAGTGAAGAAGACGACGAAGAATTGATAGTACAGTACTTGATTACTTGCAAAATATAGACGATATATTTTTCCTCGGGTGGGAAGACGTTTATGTAGGGAGCTTTGTGTCACTCTGGTTGGAACTTTGAGTGTTATAACGAGTGTGTATGTTCCTGTAAAAGTCAGAAGATTGGTAAATCCCAGAATTTACCGGTAAAACCGAACATTTACCAAAGCAGTGTGATGACAGTCCAAAATTTCGTATGATATGCACAGATTTTGAACTTTTACCAAGATACGTTGGTAAATCTTAGGATTTACCCATGCGAACTGGTAAAACCCTACTCATAAAAAAATATTTTACTAAAATTTGACATTCTTTACATATCTTCAATTTTTACACAATATGCTTTTTAACTTTTTATTGTTGTTTAGGATATACCCATTTAAAAAGAATAATAGCAAATCACCTCAGCAAATATTGAAATAGTTTGTATTGATTGTAAAATTACGTTAATTAAATATTCTCGAATTCCAATGTGATTATAATGAACAATATCCCATATTAAAATTATTGAAAAATGTTATGGTTATACAAAAATCTTATATTAAAAATGAACGAACATGCGCGCACTATACTCGACACAGACTGAAGCTACGCAGCGGTGAGCGGACTGCGAACAAAAAATTTGCCAACACAGAAACATGTCTGAATCTACGATGGAGGTGGGAGCCTTCGATGCAGATTTTACGAGTTCGCATGGTTTTACCGGTAAATTCTAGGATTTACCAATCTTCTTACTTTTACAGTAACAAGTATACCAATGCATTGTCTTATACGGAAAAGGATCCAAACGTCCGAAGAGTGTGCGCACCCGTTAAACCACGGATATATAGTTAAAGTAACGGTGGCAATAATGCATCCTGTCATTCCTCCCCTCCATAACCAGACTTGCTTCCTGAAACAGCGACTCGCGAGGATGCCTGCTTCTATTGTTAGTCATGTTTCTGCTGTGAAGGATGGAAACTAGATTTTAAATATCTGTGTGTTAATATTAAATCTTATTAGTTTAGTGGGAAAAATCACCTTGGGAGACATTCACTAAGCCAACGTAAATGTACAAAGGAAACAGATGCGGATATTAAAGCGATTTAAACGAATGATTTCTATGAATACAACCTTTGAGATTAATTAAAACGTATTTCGTGAGAACAAGTGGGAAATTAAGAATAGTAAGATAATTTTTCAAAACAATGGAGTAGATCCTGCACTTAATACAACACACGATCTTTCTCCGATCATGTAATTAGTGTAGTTCTGTGGAAACACAGAGAAGTTGAGTGCTGATACTATTTTTATATGAAAAAGTTATCGCAGTGAAGGAAAATACTTTATGGTTTTATACGGAGAGATACTGTCACATTTTTTGAACAAAGACTATTTCTAATGAAGGTTTACCACTAGTTTGAGCACGTCATCCGGCACGTTCCGTGTCGAGTTGCAGAGTGAGAAGGCTGACGAATGCGAGAAGATGACAGGCGCCTTGCTCACGCTGAGGGCGTCCTTCATCGTAGACACTGAGGCATGGGAGAGGTCCACCATCATGCCCAACCGGTTCATCTCCCGCACCACGGCCTGTAGAGGAAGGATACTTGTCTTTAACAAACGAATTTATTGATAAACATGTACACTGATATTTATTACAAGATCGAGAAAGTTAATCATTGATCTTAGCAGGAAGGCAAACATTTTGAATAAATTTGCAATAAATAACGAAATATTCAAATAAACATTCGAAAATACTGTTGCCCTTTTGAAGTATCCGAGTCCTTGGATGAATGGTGAGCGTACTGACCATCGGTTCAGAGATTCTCGTGTTCGATTCGCGGTCGGTTTGTGGAATTTAGACACGTATGGTTAATTCTTTTACAACACATCCTTCGTCGACTACAGTGACGCTAGCGACAGATTATATCACTGCATAAGACTTCACGTCTGTCGACATCCAAACAGCGTACTCTAACACGGCGACTTACAGTCGCTTAAGAAGTGTATAGACAGGTGGACTGAGTGATGCTCGAATTGAGGTTTCAAATCAGGACTGGTATTACTACTTTAGCGAGCTCTATTTCCTGCTCCAAGCTCACCGAGAGGACAGTCGACGTTTCTGCCTCCTCCAACAAATATTACAGAGCAGCGAACTGGATCGTCATGCACCATTACGCCGTCACCACCACTAGCGACACCTGCACCACCACTACATCGACGACTTCTGTTGCGTCAGCTGCCCTCGACTCCGCCACCGTAGTCTACCATGCTGCCATCATGTCCTTCTTCGCTTATCCCAACTACCAAACGAGATTTCTACCACAAGTTCCATCTCCAACGAGGGACGCCACTGGCCTTGAGTGTATATAGTCTACCCCAATCACCCCTCCAGAAGATGCACAACCAACCCGACGCTTGGTGGTCAGACAGACAGATACTCGTGAGGTCAATCTGGATCAGTCTCCAACACTCCCTACCGAAAGTGCATCTGAAACTCCTCTTCCTCCCATCAGCGACTCATTTCCAGTCTCAGGAGCCCGCCGTCTTCTTAACAATTCACGCTCTTTTCATACCCCACGAACTGGTACCCACGTCTATCTCCTTGAAAATCCAACTCAGCAATTCCGCCCAAAAATTCGCTCTGTCAATAGGAGCACGCCAGCTTGGGTCCATCACTTTATTCAAGTTTCTGTCACAACCGGCGCTCAAGATTCCACCTCCGCCACCCAGATATAACTCCACCTCGTAAAGTCTACCGAATCCGAAATGCAACAAGCCGAACTTACATGGTGAGGATTCTATTGGCTACCATCGCAGATCTTGGCAGAGTGTTCGTTTCAGATGTGTTCATTTACAGACACCACTACAAAGTTGAATCTTCATGTAGCCCGCCACCGCAACCTATTCGCTGGGAAAGATGTCTGATATACAACTCACACACGATCAACAACTGTGGAGCTACGAACCCTAAGGGCGGGCATTGTCTACAAGAACATCCAACCTCCAAGTGCCCAAACACTTCGCAATCTCCTGTCTGCAATTCCTGTGGAGAACCACACCCCACCTACGCCCGCAGATGTAAAGCTGGTCCCGCCCCTCCTTCTGACAGCCCCGAACTCGTCGCACCTATCCGCACAGTCGATTCACCTACCACTCCAGGCCGCTCTCTTTTTCCATCTCGTACCGTCGAGGATTTAATCTTATTCGTCACCATAGACCTGTACAATATTCACCCCTACCTCCGTCCTCTCGTCGTAACACATCTACAAGCTGCCGCAAACCAAACCCTCAATGTCCACTTTCAAACTTCATATTCCGATATAAATACTCACTTCCATTTCACCCACTGGAAACTCTTGTCTGAGCCCTGTCTCTCATTCCACCCCCACCCCCATCCCTAACTCTTCTCTTCAGTGAACACTGCAGCATTCACTCAGCAAACAGGACATTGATGGGGAAAAGAAGCTCCAGCACCACATCGTGGGCAACCTTCCATCGCTCTTCCACTTTCAAAAGGATCATCTATCACTTTTCTCCTACTTTATATTATTTAATTATTTCATATCCAGTCATGCAATTTTTTTATTTTTACTTTATTTTCCCCAGATTAGAACATAAGTATCTTCGGTAGCAACGTTCATTCTCCAGACCAGAAAAAAAGGAAAAGAAAAAAGCGAAAGAAACAACAACAAAGAATTAAAGCAACCACAAACCTCCTGTAAAATAAATTGAAATAAAATAAAATTGAAAACCCGTTAGCCAAGAGGTCAAACCCCCTGTCCTTCTTCACATCCTTTACCTCTTCAAGGTGGGGAATGAAAACATTGATTGATAGATAAAAAGCAAGCAAGCAAAGCCACTTACGTACAGGCCACGAAGGCCCTTGGAGGAGGTAGAAGGTAAAGGCTTCCACCATTGTTAACCTCGGCACGTGATGGGGTAGAGTGGTTAGCTCTACGCTCGGCCACCTTTGTTCCCAAGAATTAACCTGGTGTAGGCTGAGTGAACCTCAGGGCCATTTGCACCTCCGGAAGTGGAAATTTCGTTTCTTAAATTTTACGACTTCCTGACGGGGATTCGAACCCACGTCCTTCCGGGGGAACCGAGCACGCCTTTACAGCCCATGATTGATAGATAGATAATTCTTTTAGTTAGGCTCTGGGTGTTTGTGTACGTCTTAATACTCATATTAATCTACTGTATATATTACATAAAACCACTGTTCTGTCTGTCATTCACGGCGATGTTGAATAAAACGAGAATGTTTCAACAGCTGAATTTTGCACCAGATGTATGTTAAAGAAGTATTCAAATTTACATACGATAACAATAACATTTACAATAAGATACAAAAGTTGAAAACTAGAAAAGCGCGTGGAATTGAAGCCAACGGACAAGCGTGACCACCATATTGTTTGAACTACATTGATATACAATACTATAACCTAGGGCCCGGATGTTTATGCAGTAATAGGGTAGAATGCAAACTTACTGAAGCGAGTAACAAGTAGAGTCTACCTGCACGACGGTAATGTTATGAGGTTTGCATAAACACTACGGGTTCTGCCCATTAGAACCCTAATGTTTATGCAAACCTCATAACATTACCGTCGTGCAGGTAGACTCTACTTGTTACTCGCTTCAGTAAGTTTGCATTCTACCCTATTACTGCATAAACATCCGGGCACTAACTATAACAATAGCATTTGCCTTACGTCCCACTAACTACTTTTACGGTTTCCGGAGACGCTGTGGTGCCGGAAATTTGTGCCGCAGGAGTGCTTTTACGTGATAGTAAATCCAGTGACACGAGGCTGACGTATTTGAGCACCTTCAAATACCACTGGACTGAGTCAGGATTGAATCTGCCAAGTTGGGGTCAGAAGGCCAGCGCCTCAGCCGTCTGAGCCATCAGCCAGGCACATTAATATACAGACCGGTTGCTATCTTTTATTAAGTTACGGCACTGAAGCAAAGAAAATAATTGCGTGTTGTTATTTGATTTTATTGAAATGTTGAAAGGAGCTGCAACAAGAATGAAGGTTTAGACTTAGGTAAAAAAATCAAAAATCTCAGTACAAATGACGGGAAATTGAAAATGACAGTCAAATTAGCTGCAGAAATTCTGAACCTCTTCTAACGACTTCAAATGTCAGTGACAGTAGAATGGTATATCTTCTCTGTTCCCGACCCCTGTTCAGTCAATTTTAAATCACTCTACTTTTCGGCCCAAAATTAAAATTTTTAAACCAAAACCAAAGAGGACTGTAAATGTTATATGGCTTCTAGAGCTCGCAATGGAGAAGTAGGCCAAAATTGCACTGAGATTTCACCGAACCGAATAAAAAGAAAATATATATTTTACAGCATTTAATTGGTTTTCCTTAACATCTGAGTGAGAATTCAATTTCCTTTCCGAAAGTATGAGGGCAAATTAACATCATCACCCAACAGCTTCTGAACGTTCTGAAAGGTGACAAAATGACGTACATTAGAAATGACTCCGCAGAATGCGATGATTTTTATGAAGTAGTACATTTAGCTTTCTTAACTTATTCATGTCCAGCTCCTTGGCTGAATGGTCAGCGTACTGCTCTTCCGTTCATAGGCCCCCGGGTTCGAGTCCTGGCAGGGTCGGAGATTTTAACTTTAAATGATTAATTCCCTTGGCTCGGGGACTGGGCATTTGTGTTTTCTCCAACATCCTTGCAACTCACACAATCACGCACACCAATATCATCCTCTACAATAACACGCAGTTTCCTATATACGGCAGATGTCGCCAACCCTCGTCTGTCTTACAAAGACTACACCAGGCTAGGAATAGCCACACGAAATTATTTAACTTCTTCATCCTTCAGGCATGCCACCTCACAAGACAGACATGGCCGCGTTCTAATATTCTTCTTCACATTCTAAATGCTAATCGACATCGGTTTATGAGGGAAAACTTGGAGAAAATCTTTGTTATTTATCGCAATAGCGAGCCTAATTTTATTTCCAGTGGAAAGAAATCCAGGTAAAATATTGTTCATGCAGAAATTCTGATGGGCTCAGCTTCAGGAAGAACGTGTTTTATTCCAACAGATTTGGAAATTCTGATATAGCATTCGTTCTTGAACGGAGAGCTTTTCCTGTAAATTTAGTCTTCTCTTTCACAGGCAACAAGGCTAAGGGACAAACTTTATATAGATTTGGGATAAATCTCTCCACTCCACTGTATACCCATGGATAACTACAGTTTTCTCAGACAGTTTACGGACACAATATAATTTGAACATAGGGGACCCTGTCGCTATATTCATAGATTAAATGACAATGTTTTTAGCTGTTAACTAACAGTGGGAAACGAGAATTTGTTTCGCTCAAACAAGGCATTTCTGCGAGAATGGGTACTACTCCTAGAAAATTTTAAAGATTTTAAGGCAAGTGAATTTTCTTTTTACTTTTTTGACAATAAAATGTAAAGTTACTGAATTACTAATTGTGATGCAATTTTGATTAATTTCGGGATTATTTATAACACTCTATATTTTAAATTAGTAAGGATAAAATATGCCTTGAAATGGCCAAGCATTTTCTGAGGTTTGTTTTTTTCTAGACAAGTGTGGGGGAATCACGGTATACTGTAAGTTGTTTGATATAACTTTCGAATGGAAGCACCTGGCACAGAATATGTCTCTCCTACAAAGTGGATCCCAAGGAACGCTGCTGTGCAAACCGCATTGTGCTAAATGCTTCCATTTAAATGTTATATCAAACAACGTATATCATTATTTCCCCGACCCTTGTCTAGAAAAAACTAAACTCAGCCATTTGTGATATAATTTTTCAATTCAATAACAAGAATATATACAATGTCTTGGAATAAATAATCTAACTAATCTTGTTCCCAGTTTATAAAATATAATAACAGTGAACATTATAATTAATTGCGTAGAGTACAAAAATATTTTTTTTACGAACTGTAAACTTTTTATTATAACCGGCCAATATTGCCTACATAAACAGAACAGAAACAACTAATTTCTGGCAACATATTGAAAATTACCTGGATTTCTTTCCACTGGAAATAAAAATAGGCTCGCTATTGCGGTGAATAACGAAGATTTTCTCCAAGTTTTCCCTCATAAACCGATGTCGATTGTCTTGGAAGAATGCACGACGCCAGGAGAGGGACCATTTTTGTCACAAGAAGATAGTCTTGCAAATTTCATCGAAGGGTTGTCATTGACACAATTCGTTTATTTTTACAATTTGCTTTACTTCACACCGGCACAGATAGGTCTTATGGCGACAGTGGGATAGGAAAGGCCTATGAGTGGGAAAGAAACGACCGTGTCCTTAATTAAGGTACAGACCGATCATTTTCCTGGTGTGAAAAAGGGAAACCACGTAAAACCATCTTCAGGGCTGCGGACAGAGGGGTTCGAACCCACTATCTCCCGAATGGTAGCTGACGGCTACGTGATGCAAACCACGCGGCCACTTTTTCGATCTGACACAATTCTCAATAGCCCAAACGTCTTTCCCCCTCCAAAAATTGGCAACTTTACACTAGTCCGAGATTAATAAATGAAATACACGTTCAAATTATTGCTCAATTGATTCTACTCTGGGGCCTTTTTTCCCGGGGCCATGCAATTCATCCTCACAGTGGTGGTGGTGGTGATTGTTTTAAGAGGAAGTACAACTAGGCAACCATCCTCTATATAACACTAATCAGAGAGAAGAAATGGAAGGGGTCCGACACTTCGAAAAATGAAGGTATCGGCCAAAGGAAGACAAGGGCCACGAAGGGCGTGAAAATGAAAGACTCCCTAGGCCTCCATACGTAATACCGTCGGGGTCGGAAAAGAACAAGGGTTGACCAAGGGAAGTCGGAAAGGATAGATGAAAGTGAGGAGCCTGGTACAAGTAAGTGGAAGCAATGCCATGACTCAGCTAAGGGACCCGTGGTCGCCAACCCACGCTCCAAAGTTCAGAGCCCCTGGGGCCCCTTTTAGTCGCCTCTTACGACAGGCAGGGGATACTGTGGGTGTTATTCTACCGCCCCCACCCACAGGGGGATTCATCCTCACAGTGTGCACGGATCTCTCTGGCCTAAGACGGAACTTCGGCTTGCAGGAGATACTCAAACTCATACTATGCGGTGACGAGAATACTGCTAATCTCGTCCTTCGCTTTATATGCGAGAAAGGATTAATCAAGAGCACATAAATTTCAAGTGTTCTGTTACTCATGGAACTTACTTTCCCTTAGGATGTGTTTGTGTCCTTTTACGTCTTAATAAAATAATTTAGATATATTTAAAATTAATTTTAAATTTCCTTCCTTCAATAAATAATGTTATTTTATTTTCGCCGTCACCATCAATGCAAAAAATTCAAAAACTTAACAAAATAAGTCCCAATATTAAGATATCTCTTCTAAAGCTCAGAGGAAAGAACATTCTTCTCTTTAATCCCTCAAATTAATATTTTTATGCTAAACTATCATCTGAATTATAAGTTTGATTTTGTTTTCAGTTTGAATACCGTCGTCGTAAGATTTTTTTAGAATGATAATTTTCTTAATTTGTTCAGAGAGGCAGACTAGGCAATTCGAATGTCATATTAATTTCTTGGTAAGGATAAATTAGGAAATGTAAATAACTTTAAATACTTGGAAGTGCGACTATAAACCACAAGAACATCCTTCAGGATACACATTAAATAAAGACCCATAGCAGCTATTTGATGCTTTCAAGATATCAGTAAGACAGAACTACTAGACATCAAAACAGCCGTTTACATATTCCACACACAAATGGTACCAATCGCAACCTTTGGATTACAACTAATATGGACCCATCTCACACTACTGACCTCGAAGTATTGGACCGGATTAAACCAAGTTTCTTGAGAAGAATCCTTGCTGTCTCGAAATTCACTACTACAAGACTAGTCTATGAACTTATAAATGAGCCCTTTTTCATTCAGGAACTGAAATTGACAATGCACCTACCAGAAATCAACGCATCGGAAAACCATCTAAATGAGAGAAAGGAGCAAGCACTAGGGAAGATTTCTATTGCATTGATGCAATGATGAAGGAGGAGTGGAAAAAAAAAACTAACTACACTCACAGGTACACGGTAATGCGGACAGCAGTTTATGGGTTCCATCACCGAATATGCAAAGCTAAGACTTTCCATTTACCGGATAATAAGTGCCTTTGTGAACTCTATGACAATGCGTGTGGCAGATATCATCTGCTCTACTATTCGAAAAGAACTAGATCTCTCGTAAACTATACTGAAGAAAATTAGTCTCTGTGCTTTTAAATAGGTCACTGGCTACAATAAATCTATTATTATAATTACCTAATTGCACTTCCTGTTCAAACCAAAGCTCACCACCACGGCCACACAATTCATTAACTGTCTCAATTAACAAGTTGGTCGGTGTTTCTGTTGCTTTATAGACTGACACAAGACACTCAAACTTGCAGATAAGATAATAGCAACGGCGTATGGCCGCCGGAGAGGCCTGGTGCAGGTCTTTATCTAGTAGACGGTCTATTAGGCGATCTGCATGTCTGTGAAGATGAGGGCCCTACCTACGATGATTTCTAATCTTGAATACGCCACACACACCCAGCCCCCGAGCCATTAGAATTAACCAATTAAGGTCAAAATCCCCGACCCGGCCGGGAATCGAACCCGGGACCCTCTGAACCGAAGGCCAGTACGTTGACCGTTCAGCCAACGAGTCGGACTGCAGATAAGATAATTCACCTTTAATGAAATGTCCTTAAGCAAGTTCTGAAGAATTTCAAGTGATGAAGCATCATTCTTATTTAGTTAACGTAGCACTGATTTATAATTTTAAATATTGTTTGCGTAGTACACTACTGCAACGAGTAATTACGAGTCTAGGTAGGAGTGCAAGTTGAAGATTTTTTTGCTTTGAAAAAATAAGTTCTTTCTGGGGCCTTCATAAAACCTTTTTGCTGTTTGAAATTGATTCCACTGCAGAATATAAGGCACGTACCTCTGATAATTTGTGTAAACTACGTAATGTACAATATGCAAGTTAAATGTAAAGGTGCGTCCACACTTGTATCAGATCACCGTATCTGTATCATGATCGGCCTTGTGAAAACAGAGTTCTGTATCAAGATCTTGTATCAGTGTGATACAATGACCGGATCGGGGATGTTCCCACCAAGAGTCGGTCTTTGGCAGCCGTATCAGAGGGAAGATACGTGATACAGATACGGACAGTGTGGTCGGGGCGTTTCCGGGATCAGCACTCCGTATCATCGCTTCGTGTGCTGCGCATGCGCAGAATTCCTGTCACTCTTCCCTTCACTCCTACCCTATTCACCATCGTTCCGACTTCGTTTAGTTTTGCATCAACCTTTGTTTGGGGATCTTCCGATTTGAAGAAAAAAGGAATTGGAGTGGTCCATGGAGAATGTTCAACAGTTGATAAGTTATTATCAATTAAAGACCGTTTTGTGGGACCTAAAGGATCCACACCTTTGTAGTCGGTTGAAAAATAATGACGCCTAAGAGAAAATCGGGAAAAGACGTTGGGGGCTCTATCAGATCGTGGATAAGAAAGGAATAATGATCGCGGCTCTTAGAAGATAAAGATGATAAAGACCGATGTGTGGAAAACCAACAGAAACGCATAGATGGTGCAGAAACGTGATACAGATCGGGCAGCCTTGTCAAAAGACGGCTGTATCATGATCGCATATCAGTTCTTGATAGTCCCACTCGTTGGCTGAATGGTCAGCGTACTGGCCTTTGGTTCAGAGGGTTACGGGTTCGATTTCCGACCGAGACGGGGATATTAACCTGGTTAATTCCAATGTTTCGGGGGCTGGGTGATTTTGCTGTCCCCAACATCCCTTCAAATCACACACCACACATAACACTATCCTCCACTACAATAACACGCAGTTACCTACACATGGCAGATGCCGCCCACCTTCATCGGAGGGTCTGCCTTATAAGGGCTGCACTAGGCTAGAAATCGCCATACGAATACAAAAATTTCTTGATACAAATACGCTGATCTGATACAAGTGTGGACGCACCTTGACATTTGGGAAGTTTACGGAAAGGCCTCTTCTGTTTGAATTGTATGTCTACCTCTTAGTCCCGTTTCCTGTTATGGGGTCGGGCGTGAAGTAAGATGAAATTATACGGTATATCTTTACGGCCGGATGGCCTTCCTACAGCCAACTTTAGTTGAGAAGCTAGTGAAGATGAAATGCATGATGATGAATGAAATTGGGTAATTAGGTGGAATGAAAAAGAACTGTGTCGGCATTTGCCTGGAGGTGAAAGTGGACGTGAAACGACAGAAAACCATTCACAGGACAGCTGACGATGGGGCTCGAATCCACTTGTCTCATGAATTCAGAGCTGCTCCGCAGCTACTCCGCTCCTTTGTTTCTTCTCTTTCCCCTGGATCCCCCAAACTCCTTAACCCTCTTCCTGAAAAATGCTTTCTGTAGTATCTCGTTTCTTGTGATACCTAGGTCAGGCATATCCTGTTGTTTTATCATCATCATCATCATAATCATCATAATCATCATCATCGTCATCATGTCCTGAGCCATTCGGGAGCATGGTCAAACGTCCATCAGTAAGAATGTGATTATTACCGCAAATTACTTTAGGAAGAGAGATTTTCAGAGCTGAAGGCTGATCGAGGCGTGATGCTCGCCGTATCATTCATTTCTCTCTTCTATCCAACGTGAAGATTGTGGAAAGCTTTGATAAACAAAACTCTGATGAGTGGGTATTAAGACATTTCTTAATTTGCCTTGTATGATATCAATGGTGAGGCACCATATTCTCTATGCGGTCCGACCTTAATGTTATAAGAGGTGGCAGCATTAAGACCCTAATTTGAAGGGGGTATGCGAAGTTGCTCCGTAGGGAAGAGCTTTTGCATGATTGGCCATCCACATGGAGGTTTGCAAGACTACCTTTTACTAAATTTAATCTTGACCGCGCGTCAAAATGTTTGTTCATTGGTTACCTACTAACGTCAATGGCCTCATTAACTTGCCTTGCGGGCTGCCATGGACCAGGGGTGACGGTAGCGCTTGAGCGGCAGTGGTCTAGCGCCGATGATGCCTTGTGTCGACCGCGACAGGGTAACCAGTGCCTAAAGGGGATGTGGGAATGCCTGATGTGCTAAGAGGAGGGTTTCACACAACTTATCCTTTACTGAGGGTCTGGAAGTAGCTGGCAGAGGACTAGCTTTTCCACGTCAGGTTATTCCTGTACTCATGTACTGGGCTATGTTCCTGCGTTAGTACTCACTTGTCAGTCATTCGTGTAACATGTAGGCCACCACGGGCTGTGAGATGGGGTTGGAGCCTCACGGTACCACAACACAAAACAAGAACACAATAACCCAGCACTATTCACAGGTTATGACCATCTGACCTAATACGAGGCAAAACTGGTCAGTTCTATTCTTCGAGTGGGGCTAAGTAACTCAAACCGTAGAGCGCTGGCTTCTGATCACAAGTAGGCGGGTTCTATCCCGGTTGAGTCAGGTGGTATTGAAGAGGTTAAAATGAGCCAGCCTTATGTCGGTATATTTACCAGCCTACTGTTTGAATTTAATTTCAAAATTAGAATCATTAAATTTTTTATAAAATATTACTGAAGTATGTATTTACATACAAATCTGTTTCCTAATTATAAACCACAAAGCGTCCGACTCGTTGGCTGAACGGTCAGCGTAGTGGCCTTCGGTTCAGAGGGTCCCGAGTTCGATTCCCAGTCGGGTCGGGAATTTTAACCTTAACTGGTTAATTCCAATGTCACGGGGGATGGGTGTACGTGTTACCTTCATCATCATTTCATCCTCATCACGACGCGCAGGTCGCCTATCGGCGTCAAGTAGAAAGACCTGCACCTGGCGAGCCGAACCCATCCGGAGATATACCGGCACTAAAAGCCATACGACAACACACCCAAAGCAAGCAAGATTATGAATACATACAGATTCAGCGTATGTTTACGTATAACTTACCTTTGTAGCATTATTTTAGTATTTTCTTTCCTTCTTTCTTAATCAGTTTATCCCCAAAGTTTTATTTATCAAAGCTTTCCACAACCTCCACGTATGATAGAGGATAGAGGAGAGAAATGAACAATATGGCGAGCATTACACCTCGATCAGCCTTCAGCTCTGGAAAGAATTCCTCTTCCAGACTCGTTACCACTCATTGCGATCAGACAGCATGGACAGTTTGGTAGACTCACTTTGTTCAGTGAAGTTGAGCTTCCTTTCGAGCTTGGTCCTTCCAAACATTCAACGAATAGAGTACTCGAGCAGTAAGCTCTGAACGAGTGTAGACTGATCAGGACTCATTTCTTGTAAATGAGTTCGAGCCAGTCTACAGGTCGCTTTTCACAGCTCTAGTATGGATGTATTGGAGAATGTCGAACATTGCACGGGTAGACCATATCACCATGTCGTGCCGGGAAATCACGAGTTTTTACCCTCGCAAAATGTCTTCCGAAGTAACAAATACAGTCACATACAACTGACCATAGAAGACAAGACAGAAGGGAAACATGGATATGGGTAGAGGAGATTATCATAGGCGTGTAACCTCGGACAGTAGTCGATATCCATGACACGCCAGCTCTGACAAGGGAACACAGAATAGGAAAAATTACTCCATTAAGGTCGTCAACAGTCTTTGAGGAGACGGCACAACTATGGCTGTTAACTGGTACTTCCTCTTAAAGAAAAAGATCACAATCACCACCACCTCAGCTTCTTATATCGAACATCAGCAACTAGTCTAATAAAATAATCGTTATTGAAAGCCATTTATATGGCAAGGTTAACAACAACCGTGTAATTATAACTATAGTCGTGGCCGCCAAATTAGGCGGGTCAGAGAAATTACGCTGTTGCCAAGGTTATGTAGCAATTGGGGAAGAAATGTCTAATTGAACACGATTTCAGAGCGCTAGGCAGTTTGTTTTCTCCGAAGCTCCTGATGTTACCTCTTACAATGTTGCAATCAAATTATACCACAAGCTTCAGTACAGACTGCTGATTACATCAGTATAACTATTTTCCACATAAACCAATGAAAATAATTAAGAATAAAAACCTAAACAAGTACATTTAAATCATGTATTGAAAATTTCAGTAAGCGGCCACGTTTTCGTTTCTTCAGCGAATAAAATGTTGTGTGTGGGAAAAATGTAGAAAATCGCCTCACATTTTTTTTGTTAGAAAAATGTTTCCATGGGTCTTTTGGTATTCCTGGAAAATGGCCGGAAAGTGGTCATTTATATGTGGTTATACGAGGTCGTTCGGGTCTCGCGCGCCAGCGCAGGACACAGGACACGGCAAGTATTTTCGGATTATGTATAAATCTATACCAGTATTATTAAAATATTCTTATTCCTTTATGGGTTACAGTATAACTTCAAATACCGTACTTGAATACTATATATTTGGACTCCGTAATACAAAAGGAAAACTACTTTAAAGAACATGTGAACCTGGAGCGGATCGGCTTCGACTTGACAACATTGCACGTTCAGCGTTGCCGATTCGTGCTCAGAGGTAAGCGACTCTCGACCATCTGTCGCTTCACCGTTCCCATATGTCAATAGCGCAGTTTTCCTCACCCGCCTAGTTCAGCGGCCACAGGTTTAAATGCCAATTGATTTTATTTTCATCATGGAATTTTGGCTTACATTAAATGGCAATGCGAACGAAATAACCCTATTTCCTTTATTTTTCTTCTGTATAGCCAATAATGTTGGTAATTATTTAAGTACTAATGTTCGACTGGCAATAAACGAAATGGACGTTTTTGTCCTTCTTTACAATATGGTATTAAGACAAGAATATCGACGATTTTGTCGAAGGCCAATTGTACCAGTCATTGACGGGAAAATTAGTTCGCACGGGCATGTCAGTAAACACTTCTGATCAATAACACACAGCAACGGGAAAATAAGGACATATAGTCGTAAGACATATGAGTAATAGAAGGTTCGACAGTGCTCGTGCCCGGCTGAGCAGCATCCACGCGCACAGCTTTCTGGTGTTTTCTGCACTCCCTGGTTCGTTCAGCCCCACTCATAGCATAATTTCCCTGGATTTCTTGACCCTCTTGATGAAAATTACAACCTGATTTTCACCCCCATTTATCATAATAACGTTGTCTCCTGTCCGTCTTACAACTTCGTTGAGATCTTTTTACCGTTGCTTACAGTCCTGTAACTTATAATTACTCTATAGCGGTCCGGCTCCATGGCTAAATGGTTAGCGTGCTGGCCTTTGGTCACAGGGGTCCCGGGTTCGATTCCCGGCAGGGTCGGGAATTTTAACCTTAATTGGTTAATTTCGCTGGCGCGGGGGCTGGGTGTATGTGTCGTCTTCATCATCATTTCATCCTCATCACGACGCGCAGGTCACCTACGGGTGTCAAATCAAAAAGACCTGCATCTGGCGAGCCGAAGATGTCCTCGGACACTCCCGGCACTAAAAGCCATACGCCATTTCATTTCACTCTATAGCGAAGGTGCTCACGCTGGGCATTTCATCCTGCGGGCGTCCAGCACTGTAAGTGGGCGGGCTGGCAGGCGATGAGCGTATGCTATTCAATCACAGTGACGTTGTGGCTACGTCACAGGCCGTGAAAATTTGGGCGGAGTTCTCCCGGTCACTCTTGACCACTGCTGCGATACCCGAATTTGAAATTAAGGCAGAAAGTAATAAAAGAAGTAGGAAATGAATCCACATCATTTTCAATTTACGCTGTAAGAAATAAGTTATTTAGGTGAATTGCAGTTTAGGTATTTTGACCGGATACAATAAAGAGTTAGTCCTACAACCTAAAATATTTTAATAATGTACGCAATGAATTACAATTTTCATTATTATATTTTAAGAGGTGCTTTAGAAACATTTCTATGGCGTATGGCTTTTAATGCCGGGATGTGTCCGAGGACTTCGGCTCGCCAGGTGCAGGTCTTTTGATTTGACTCCCGTAGGCGACCTGCGCGTCGTGATGAGGATGAAATGATGATAAAGACGACACATACACCCAGTCCCCGTGGCAGGGGAATTAACCAATTATGGTTAAAATTACCTACCCTGCCGGGAATCGAACCCGGGACCCCTGTGACCAAAGGCCAGCATGCTAACCATTTAGCCATGGAGCCGGACTAATACGGAGTTAAGGTGGATAAGTTGCTGCTTGTGGTTGTTCGGGTTTAAATTATCTGATAAATTCACCAACAATACAATCGTGCTTACCGAGAATAAAATCAGTGAGATTATTTATTTGAAGGCGTACTGTACACCTGTCTGATAGATTCATTTACATTGTTGTACTTTAATCTTGGATAGGAAATATCGATGTTCTCACTCGTGATGAAACTCTTTTTTGCCATTTAGAGGCTAGCTATTATCACCGGACGCCTGTTAAATTTTAAATACTATTTCCAGAAATTCATTGAACAGGGAATGTCACACACCATTGCAACACTGTCCAGAATCATTGTTACATTATGCAATTATATTACTTTTTTCTTAATAAATAAGAGGAGTTTCACTTTTTTAAATGAAAATGCTGTAATTCCCATCCAAGAAATTGTAAATCCTAGCTTGTACGTTTAAACCCTGTACCTCTGTAGACTGTAACACAAAAATATAACGTGTCAGTTTTTTTGAACGAATAAATATAAGAAAATAAAACTGTCTGTTTATATTGAGCGCAGTATGAATTATACCGGAATAACTTGAAAAGCCCAGTTCTTGTTATTGCGGTTATAGAGTTTCATTTTACATAATGTATCCCAATCAGCACTTCGCTGAGTAGTGAAGGAGAGCTTCGTAATCACAATTGAATGTCAATGCTCCCTCGCTTTTCTGCAAAGTGTGTTCACTGTGACGTATGCTTGCTACGTGCTGCGCGCATTTACGTCACGCTAGCCCGGCCGCACTGGGCTAGCCTCAACGGGCGCCCAGCTGAGCACCTCTGCTTTGTACAGTACAGTAAAACATCATTCGCATAAATCATTAGCTGTAGTTCCAATTCTTTACTCGTGTCACTTATACATAAAGGAACATACAAGGCCCAATAATACTGTCTTGAAAAACCATTGCAGGATCAGATAATACTTCAACTACTCTAATCCTCCGAGTTATTTTTCTAGAACATTACCCATCCACTCAATTACACTTTTGTCTAGTCCAAAAGCAATTTCTTCCCGCATGAGCAAACAATTTGCGAAAGACCGTGGAAAAAGGCGTAATGGATCATGCACGAAAAGTTCTCAGTGTTACCAATTACAACGAATTACAACAATATTAAGGGGAGGCTTGACTAAAATTCTGAACTTCTACCTTTCCTTTTTTTTTAGAAGTTACTTTACGTCGCACCGACACAGATAGGTCTTGTGGCAACGATGCGATAGGAAAGAGCTAGGAGTGGAAAGGAAGCGGCCGTGGCCTTAATTAAGGTACAGCACCAGTACTTGCCTGGTATGAAAATGGGAAACCACGGAAATCCATCTTCAGGGCTGCCGACTGTGAGGTTCGCACCCACTATCTCCCGAATACAAGCTCATAGCTGCACGCCCCTAACCGCACGGTCAACTCACTCGGTTTACTTTTTTCAACCAATCGTCTCCAAATTTTAAGAGAAATAATCGCACAAAGACTTGAGACGATTGGCTAATTAGTTTTTATCAGGCAAATGAAAAAGCTCCTTGCATCACAGTTTTTTTGTTCTTCAAGCTGAAACTTGCAGAACTAGTGAATAGCCTAAGTGATACTGTATATTTTTGTTCTTAGACAGTATTATGTAGGAGATACAAATTTTCAACTACCTCTGAATTGTAAAATTTGAAAAACATATTTTATTGCTCTTTTAGAGGGCGAGGTTGAAGACTTCTCATAAGATGTGCTATTCATTAGATATATTCTTGGTCTGTAAATACATTCAATTTTCTAAAAAAACCTCTGACTTAATAGCCATATCTTAGTAATATTAATTGCTTCTTATTTTCCGTAGTTAACACACTGGAGTACTTAGTGGATCTTGTGTTGTTGTAGTTTGTTTATAATAGGCCTACGGAATTTATTTCAAAATAATTATCGACTCTAGGATTTATAAGTAACTCGGATTTGCAAAACTGAGGTCACTGAAAATTGACTGTTTGACATTTTTTCACTGACTTTTAAGAACAAGGCGTCGTCAGAAAGTTGCCATTTGAGGGCATTGCTGCAGCGGACATGCAACGTAGCGCTACTCTGATGTGGGTAAGCACGGGCATGTAGGCAAATTGATTAGTGTGGCAGGCGTGTCGTGCCGAGGTGCGTGTGTTAAATGCGGCCACGTGAACTATGGCGACGTTATTATCGAATGCGTCCAAACAGGACCAACGTGCTGTTATTCCAATCTTGGCTGCCGAAGGACAAACACCGGTGGACATCCATCGGCGAAAGAAGACTGTGTGTGGGGCAGCATGTCTGTCGAAAACCACCGTTGTGGAATGGTGCACCAAGTTTCGTGCGGGTCGCATTTTGACACAAGATGCCGGTCGATCTGGGAGGCCAGCCTCATCCATTACGGACAACAACAACTCAAGTGGGAGACACTCAAGCACACCCGCTCTACAGTCCTGATCTCTCCCCATACCGTTATCACGCCTTCGGTCCCTTCAAAAAGGTCTAGAAGGGTCGACGCTTCCTGTCGGACGAGGATGTGCAGCAGGGCACGGTATTTTACCACACGGAGATCTTCAACCTGGTGCGTCGGTGGGATGAGTGTTTACACTGCGTTTGGTTAAATGCTTAAGTATCGAAAGGATTGCCGTACACGAAGAAAAACACGAATATAACTGGCAAAATATGTTAGATAGTATCTTGCCAGTTATATTCGTGTTTTTCTTCGTGTACGGCAATCCTTTCGATACTTAAGCATTTAACCAAACGCAGTGTAGTGCAGATACATTGTAGTATAGATACAGTATATTTAGATAGTGCCGTATCTTGCCTGCTATATTCGGGTGTTATTTTTCGTGTGTAACTATTAGACCGTAATACTAATAATAATTTGTCTAAGCATTTAGCTTCGTTGGTAATCTTTGAGTACAGTAGTTCTTGAAAATTTCATTTCTGTTGTGCTTAGTTTAGTGACATACGGTACGGTACCGGTATCGTAATTAAGATACGTCTGAAAGTAGTTTAAAATTACTGTAGTGTACTGTACAGTAGTATACGAGTAATATCCTATTAGAATTTAGTGTGATTATGTTATTATTGTAAAATATTTGTGTAGTACTGGTGTAGTAGAGGTATCCGTAGAAACTCTTACTAAAATACTGTTGTTGTAATTAGAATGGGCTTAATTGCAGTTTGGAATTGTGTACAGTAGTTCTTGTGTAGGTTATTACTTTCGATATTCAGTAATTAACAGCAGTTTTTATCCTGTCAGGGGTTGTAGGATAAAAAATTAGAGCACGACTAAGTAGTATTGTAGTGTAGTCGTATATTAATTACCTTATTGTTGTGTACTATCCCAGACAATATATCCCTCCGTTCATTTATTTTTTGCAAATAAGTTATTTTATTTTTAATTTCATTTTTTCCCCGTAAAGAATGGCTAAGGAGCGCGAGTATACTTACTGTGGGTGTGGCGAGGCATTGAGGGGTATGAGGGAGGAGTTGGAAAGTTTGAGGGAGATAATTAGGATTCTCACAGAAGACAGGAAGGAAGATAGGACTCCGTCAAACAATGTACAGGTTACAGTAGGTGTACAAGAGGGAGGGGAAGGAAAGGGAGGAGTTGTAGAAGACAGGTGGTCTAATGTTCTAAGGGGAAGGAGATTGCAGGCTAAGGGCTCTATTCAGGATCAGAATTCAGGACAGGTGTCTGTGCGAAATCGGTACGAGTCACTCCAGGTAGAACAACAGAGGGAAGATGAAGGACAGGGAACTGTTGCTGAGATGTGTGGAAGTAGGAGGAAGGGAAAAGGTAGGAAAGGAAAATGTAGAGTAGAGGATAGGAAAAGACAGGTGGAACAGGGTCATGGGAGGGAGAAAAGGGAGGAGGAAGTAGCTTCTGCAGCTATCAGGAAAGATAGGGCTGACCAGGAGGGGAGGAGATCAAATGAGGTGGGTAGGGTTGAGGTTCTGGTCATGGGGGATTCCATCGCTAGACACGTGGGGAAAGTGTATGGAGGAAAGGGTACCAGGGTAGAGTGTTATCCAGGAATTAGGTTGAGGCAGATGTTGAGGAAAGTAGAAGAGAGGGAGGAGGGGAAGGAGAAGGAGAAGGAGAAGGTGGTAGTGTTTCACGTTGGTACCAACAACGTAAGGCAAGCTGATATAAGTACCAACATAGTTGGAGATGTGTAGGATCTGGTAAATGCAGCACGGGTGAAGTTTAAGAAAGCGGAGATTGTTATTAGTGGAATACTGTGTAGAAGGGATACTGACTGGAGGGTGATTGGGGATTTAAATGAGACTATGAGTGGGTATGTGGGAAACTGGGAGTGAAATTTCTAGATCCTAATGGGTGGGTAGGAGATAGGGATCTGCGCACAGATGGCCTTCATTTAAACCGCAGTAGTACGTATAAGTTAGGAAATTTGTTTGGAAGGGTAATAGGGAGGTACATTCAGGGAAACGGGATGGCCTAGGGAGCGGTGATAAGGGAACAAGGAACTGGAAATCAAGTAGGGATGACATAAAATTGTTAGTGTTGAACTGTAGAAGTATTGTAAAGAAAGGAATAGAATTAAGTAATTTATTAGACATATATTTACCAGATATTGCAATAGGAGTTGAATCATGGCTGAGAAATGATATAATGGATGCAGAAATTTTCTCACGGTACTGGAGTGTGTATCGTAGAGATAGGATAGGAAGGGTGGGAGGCGGAGTGTTCATTCTGGTGAAAGAAGAATTTGTAAGCTACGAAAAAGTTAAAGATGAGACACATGAAATTCTAGGTGTAAGGCTCATTTCTAAAGATAATACGCAACTTGATATATTTGGAGTGTACAGATCGGGAAAGGGTAGCACTGACACGGATTCGGAATTATTTGATAGGATAGTCAGCTATGTGGGAAACGACATGGAAAGAAATGTTATTGTAGCGGGAGATCTGAATTTGCCAGATGTCAATTGGGAAGGAAATGCGACCGACAGGAAGCATGACCAACAAATGGCAAATAAGTTAATATGGGAAGGACAGCTGATTCAGAAAGTGATGGAACCAACCAGAGGGAAAAATATCCTGGATGTGGTGCTGATAAAACCAGATGAGCTCTATAGAGAAACGGAAGTAATAGATGGTATTAGTGATCATGAAGCTGTTTTTGTGGTAGTTAAAAATAAATGTGATAGAAAGGAAGGTCTTAAAAGTAGGACTGTTAGGCAGTACCGTATGGCTGATAAAGCAGGCATAAGGCAGTTTCTAAAAAGTAACTATGATCGGTGGAAAACGGTAAAAAAAAATGTAAACAGACTCTGGGATGGGTTTAAAGAAATTGTTGAGAAAACAGGTTTGTACCATTAAGGTGGTAAGGAATGGTAAATACCCACCTTATTATAATAGAGAAATAAAGAGACTAAGAAGGAGGTGCAGATTAGAAAGAAACAGAGTTGGAAATGGCTGTGGAAGTAAGGAGAAATTGAAGGAACTTACTAGAAAATTGAATCTAGCAAAGAAGGCAGGTAAGGATAACATGATGGCAAGCATAATTGGCAGTCATACTAATTTTAGTGAAAAATGGAAGGGTATGTATAGGTAACTTAAGGCAGAAACAGGTTCCAAGGAGGACATTCCAGGAATAATTAATGAACAAGGGAAGTGTGTATGTGAGGATCTTCAAAAGGCAGAAGTATTCAGTCAGCAGTATGTGAAGATTGTTGGTTACAAGGATAATGTCGAGATAGAGGAGTAGACTAAGGCCAAAGAAGTAATAAAATTTACATATGATAAAAATGACATTTACAATAAGATACAAGAGTTGAAAACTAGAAAAGCGGCTGGAATTGATCAGATTTCTGGGGATATACTAAAGACAATGAGTTAGGATATAGTACCATATCTGAAGTACTTATTTGATTATTGTTTGGTCGGAGGAGCTATACCAGATGAATGGAGAGTTGCTATAGTAGACCCTGTGTATAAAGGAAAGGGTGATAGACATAAAGATGAAAATTACAGGCCAGTAAGTTTGTCATGCATTGTATGTAAGCTTTGGGAAAGCATTCTTTCTGATTATATTAGACATGTTTGTGAAATTAATAACTGGTCCGATAGAAGGCAATTCGGTTTTAGGAAAGGTTATTCCACTGAAGCTCAACTTGTAGGATTCCAGCAAGATATAGCAGATATCTTGGATTCTGGAGGTCAAATGGACTCTACCGCGATTGACCTGTCTAAAGCATTTGATAGGGTGGATCATGGGAGAAGACTGGCAAAAATGAATGCATTTGGACTAGACAAAAGAGTGACTGAATGGGTTGCTATATTTCTAGAAAATAGATTTCAGAGAATTAGAGTAGGTGAAGCTTTATCTGACCCTGTAATAATTAAGAGGGGAATTCCTTAAGGCAGTATTATCGGACCTTTATATTTCCTTATATATATAAATGATATGAGTAAAGGAGTGGAATCGGAGGTAAGGCTTTTTGCGGATGATGTTATTTTCTATAGAATGATAAATAAGTTACAATATTGTGAGCAACTGCAACGTGACCTCGAAAATGTTGTGAGATGGACAGCAGGCAATGGTATGTTGATAAACGGGGTTAAAAGTCAGGTTGTGAGTTTCACAAATAGTAAAAGTCCTCTCATTTTTAATTACTGCGTTGATGGGGTGAAAGTTCCTGTTGGGGATCATTGTAAGGATCTAGGTGTTAATATAAGGAAAGATCTTCATTGGGGTAATCGCATAAATGGGATTGTAAATAAAGGGTACAGATCTCTGCACATGGTTAAGAGGGTGTTTAGGGGTTGTAGTAAGGATGTAAAGGAGAGGGCATATAAGTCTCTTGTAAGACCCCAACTAGAGTATGGTTCCAGTGTATGGGACCCTCACCAGGATTACCTGATTCAAGAACTGGAAAAAATCCAAAGAAAAGCAGCTCGATTTGTTCTGGGTGATTTCCGACAACAGAGTAGCGTTACAAAAATGTTGCAATGTTTGGGTTGGGAAGAATTGAGAGAAAGAAGGAAAGCTGCTCGACTAAGTGGTATGTTCCGAGCTGTCAGCGGAGAGATGGCGTGGAATGACATTAGTAGACGAATAAGTTTGAATGGCGTTTATAAAAGTAGGAAAGATCACAATATGAAGATAAAGTTGGAATTCAAGAGGACAAACTGGGGCAAATATTCATTTATAGGAAGGGGAGTTAGGGATTGGAATAACTTACCAAGGGAGATGTTCAATAAATTTCCAGTCTCTTTGAAATCATTTAGGAAAAGGCTAGGAAAGCAACAGATAGGGAATCTGCCACCTGGGCGACTGCCCTAAATGCAGATCAGTATTGATTGATTGATTACTGTTCACGGCGATTTTGCCTGATTGGCATCCAGATTCAGGACTGTACAGCCGTCGAACGGAAACTTTTTGATCGCCACTTATAGTTGGGTGTGATGTCCGACTCGTTGGCTGAATTGTCAGCATACTGGCCTTCGGTTCAGAGGGTTCCGAGTTCGATTCCCGGCCGGGTCGGGGATTTTAACCTTCATTGGTTAATTCCAATGGCCCGGGGGCTGGGTGTTTGTACTGTCCCCATCATCCCTGCAACTCTCACACCACACATAACACTATTCTCCACCACAATAACACGCAGTTACCTACACACGGCAGATGCCGCCCACCCTCATCAGAGGGTCTGCCTTGCAAGGGCTGCGCCCGGCTAGAAATAGCCACACGAAATTATTATTATTATTATTATTATTATTATTATTATTATTATTATTATTATTATTATTATTGGGTGTTATGATTTTAAGTGTGAACACCATTTTTCTTGGTCACGTACGGATCTTTTACCATGTTAATTTTGCATTTATTCAGTCTATACCAAATGACAGACAGACAGACAGACAGACAGACAGACAGACAGACAGACAGACAGACAGACAGACAGACAGACAGACAGACAGACAGACAGACAGACAGACAGACAGACAGACAGACAGACAGACAGACAGACAGACAGACAGACAGACAGACAGACAGACAGACAGACAATACTTCCAAAATGGTGGATATAGCCTCCGCTTCGAATATACTATCAATCCTCTGAAAATGACCAGAAGAAGAGAATGTACGGAGATACTCTACATTATTATTACACTAGAAAGATTAGATGCCCATCAACAGGCACACTTAAACTAATACCTGGTTTTACTTGTACGCGATTGCACATCCTTCGAGCCAGTATGTACTGCTAATCTTCGTTATTCTCACCCATTTTTCCGAATCCGATTTCACGAATCGAATTTTAACAACGACCATTTTTACGAATTTCCAGTCCGCCGAGTCCGGTTTCAAGAATCGAAAATCCCTATTCCAGTTCCTGAATACGCTGCTTTCTAGAATGCGTTAAAATTATAGTTAGGCTATTTCCCACTTCAATGTTACACTTTTGTTATATCACTGGCTAATACGATTCCTAAAAATCGCAACAAATTTTCGACAAGGTAAGAAAGGTACCATGGTGCTTAGATGTAGAAAAATATGGGGAGATCAGTTTCAGCACAAGCCGGAATGTGACAAAGGTTTCGAAATGAATAAAAAATGTTTGGCCAAAATTACGGCGCATGCAAGGATTAGGATCGTTTGTTGGAATATTTGCGAATAGGCGGCCATAACATCACTTTTTAGTTGTGATTTAGATGTAATTAATAATTACGTAGAGGACCCGTGTAGTTCTGCAGCATTCGTTATAAGTAGGTCAGATAACGCGTCTTGATATGCCTGTCGTAGTATATTGTTTTTCCTTCCCTTTTCAATGGTTTTATGGACATTTAATAAGAAGTGCGTTATAGTATGCAGCAGTTCGTAGTCAGAATTCATCCATTCTGATGTCAAAAATTTGTTTTACGTCGCACCGACACAGATAGGTCTTAGGGTGACAATGGGATAGAAAAGGCCTAAGAGTGGGAAGGAAGCGGCCGTGGCCTTATTTAAGGTACAGACCATGGAAACCACGGAAAACCATCTTCAGGGCTGCCGACAGCAGGGCTCGAACCCACTATCTCCCGGATGCAAGCTCACCATTCTGATGTCATCACGTTTGGTAAAAATCTATCCATGAATTCGCTTTGTTATCATGCAGTTCTTGATGTAAAGCTTGTTATTGTGTTGTAGAAGGCAATGAGATTTTTAATTGGAGTTGTTCTATATACGTAGAACGGTTGTCTTGTGAGCTCATAGGTTAGTCTCGAAGGAGCGTTTTTGTGCCAGGCAGAGAACATTTTTAAGATACATGGCCTTCACTATTTGTAGTATAGCTAGGTTATCTTTCGATCGGTGTTTCCAGATAGTCTGAGGCATGTGTTGTGAAGTCATGATGGGGCCTGTTTGTAACTAGACTTTTTTCTCTTCGCAGCATGTAAGTTATTAGGAACACTCTGCCATCTTTTGAATATTTTTGGAAGCTGGTGAAGGTTAGAAAATCAAAGAGTATCTAACAGGGAACAGTATTCTTCCTTGATCAGAGAAAGTGTATACTCTCTGGCTTGAAAGGCAGTAAGCAAACATGACTGCATGCAATGCCATTATTAAGGATGAAAATCATATATCAGTGTATTAATGAAAGTGTTGGTCACTTAGTAACCTGCTAACAGAATGTATTGCGGGTTAGGGTAAGCTTTCGCCTATTTTATAGGAGTGATCATCGAATGATTCGATTTTATGATTACTCAAAGTTGGCTGAACTTAGATACCTATTAATGCCCCATGATTCTATTTGTTTTACGTCGCACCGACACAGATAGGTCTTATGGCGGACTCATGATTCACCGACAGGTAATTCCGGAGAGAACAAAACAAAAAAAGGAAGAAAATCGGTCCAGTAGAACGGACGGACGGATTTGGTAATGGTGGTGTGGTGGTAGTGGTGATTATTGTTTTAAGAGGAAGTATGAATGGATTTGCTAGAGTTGTTTTTTAGTAAACTCTTTTAATATATACATGTTATTGGTTTTACGTCCCACTAAGTACTCTTGACACAGAGCAGGGGACTGGGTGGTTTCAGTCATGTAGCTATCAGCTTGCATTCGGGAGATCGTTGGTTCGAATCCCACTCTTGGTAGCTCTGAAGATGGTTTCCCGTGGTTGCCCATTTTCAAACCAGGCACATGCTGGCTCAACTTTAATTATGGCCACGGTCACTTGCTTCCCACTCCTAGCCCTTTCCCGTGCCATCGTTGTCATAAGACCTATATGTAGTTGGTGCGACGTAAAGCAAATTAAATTAACTACTTTAGATGATTTCGGAGACTCCGAGGGGCCGGAGTTCTTTCACGTGCCAGTAATCAGCCGTATTTGAGCACCTTCAAATACCACTGGAGTTAACCAGGATAGAATCTGCCGAGTTGGGATCAGAAGGCCAACGCCTCAACCGTCTGAGCCACTCAGCCGAGCAATTTCGACCTAAATTCTCTTTAGGTTCATGAAACATCTAGACATAAAACATCTCTTTCTCGGGCTATATATCCCATTCTATCAAACATTCAACTGAGTAATATGTATAAACATACATACCGGTAACTAAAATATACCGTTTTTCCTCCGTCGAGGCTAATGAGCTCCGTAGTATTTGAAACCGTGAAAAAATGGTCTCGTAATATAAGTATTCGTGAAAATGGGTTTCGGAAAATTTTACCATTCAGGAAAAGGAAATTGGGAAAATGACCAGGAATAGTTACCGCCACTTGGCAATTGGTGAGATTCCTAAGTATAGTGAACGCTAAATTTTACTGACACGTTAGCAGCAGTAGCAGCAGCAGCAGCATTTTAGGGGGCAACAAGCTAATGATGTTTTGAATGTTGTGTGCGGTCAGCTTTAGCGAGTAACACCACCCTAGTGTGAACATAGGGTCGTCTCTATGTTGTCAGCAATTGTTAGGAACTTGATGCGGGTTATTTAAATCTACTCGTAGGTTTTAAGCCAGTGAATTTAATTACAACAACGAAAGTGTCTTGTAATCGAATTTCGCGAAGTGTTTATTGGTTCTGACTGCAGGTAAATTCGAGTCTTTTCATTGGTTTGATTTTGGTAGATGTCGACAGATAGAACTAGAGGGCTCAGGCATATTGAATTACCAGACGATCACTTTGTACGCGACTCGTGTATCCATTCGTTTCAACAACTGTGTCCGAAGTTTACACTGTGGAGTAGCTTGTGTGGGCAGTGTTTGCCGTTAGCAGAGTGCAACAGTAGTTGTTATAAATTATTTCTCAACAGAATATCGCACTTGCATTATAAGTGGGTCAGCACTGACCATACGTCACCTCGTAATTTGCAGGCCTTATGGTTGAGCAGCGGTCGCTTAGTAGGCAAAGGCACGCCAGGGCTGTAGTGTCATGCGGTTTGGTTTGGTCATGTGTTGTGAGTGGGACTCTTAGAACTCTCAGCTATATATTTTTCTGTGCTTCACACAATCTTGTCTCACGGGAATACTTTCACGTGTCCGGAACCGTTGACATAGAGTTTACAATTTTAAAAACCCTTAAATGCCACATCCGGTTGTTGCCATTTCTTGATGGGTACAGTATTTTTGTGTCCGTCTCTTGGCACAGGCCAGAGCAAAGTATAGCTTCCACCGTAGTCCCAGTCTCATCAATGGCTGTGACAATATGGTTGCTGCTGAGTACTGGCATTTGGAGCACAACCAGTGTCGAGTGTTATGAAAGGTGTTGCTCACAGGATCAGTCGTGTTGCAGCACCACCTTCTGGTCCAGTGAGGAAAGCAATGGCAAACTACCTCACTCCTCATCTTGCCTAGTACGCCTCATTTGGACTCTGCCATTGGTTTTTGCGATTTCCTTATAACTGCATAGCCTTTGGTGGTGCTATTTGAGGATCCAACCAGCCTCTGGGCTGATGACCTAACAGACAGACAAATGCCACCGTTCAAAACCCGTGTCTAACTTGCTATCTTACTACAGAAATTGACTGGCTGGGTCACTGTAGTTTCGTTTCTGCCATATTTTTCACATTACGGGTGATCTACGAGGGCTGTAAATAAAGTGTTTACAACGTAGCACAAACACTCGCAGGAGATCGGGCATGGACAAACAGAATATTGGAGCAGACACTTGGCTCTGTTGTCGATGTGTGCAGTGTGCACTTGACGGGCATCCACTTGGGAGTGTTGCTGCTATGTGGCGTTGAAGTGAAGAGTGTCGATTTCACCGTTCGAAAGTAGTTTTCAAAAATTGATCAGCGTTTATGGATTACAATTGAGGTTGTCCGTGGCAAAAATGCATCAGAATGTTATAGGCGATTACGTGAAGCCTGTGCGAGAATGTATTACAATATAGGACGGTTTCACGATGGGTTAAGGCGTTTCGTGCGGGTAGAAATGAGACCGCGGATTTCCACCGCAAAGGTCGGCCGTCCATTCCTCAAGATCAGATTGACATCGTGAATGGTCTCGTTTCCGTAGACCATCGATGGACTGCCCGGGAATTATCCGTAGAGTTTAGTCTCATTCATCAAACGGTGTGGCATATACTGACGAAAAGTTTTAACATGAAGAAAATTGCGTCCCGGTGGGTTCCACATCAACTCACCGACGTATATAAATGGTACAATATGCACTGACTGGCATCCACCTGGAAACGTAGGGGACGATTTTCTGCAGCGTATTGTCGCCATTGGTGACACACGGGCAAGAGCCTACGAACCTAACTTAAAGCGTCAATCGTATGAATGGCGTCATTCAGTTTCACCACGTCCATAGAAATGTCGACAGGAACCCAGTCGGTTTAAGCTTATGCTGATTGTGGCATGCGACTACGAGGGTATTATTCTTACGTATGCTGTGCCAGGGGGTCGAACCGTCAACAGTGACTACTATTGCTGATTTCTGGAGCAACATCTGCGTCGGGCTATGCGGCACATACGTCCACTTGCGAGACGATCGCTGTTTCGCGTTGATGACACTCTCCGTTCTCACCAGACATGAGTCCTTGAGACTTCGACCTGTTTCCGAAGTTGAAGGAACCCCTTCGAGGCTGCCAGTTTCCTGACGTGCTATCTGTACTCTGTGCAGTAGGGTGCTCCGTCGCTGTCATCAACGGAAAACGCCTTGCCAAAGGTCCCTTATGGCTTTCCGAAATTTGGCAAAAGTTAACAGACTCTGCGCGTGACTACACTAAAGGAATGTAAAGCAACTGTACTTGTTAGTTCATAAAATATTGCGTTTTATCAATATTACCATTAATTTACTTGCAGCCCTCGTATTTCTAAAGCAATAGGCTAGTACGAAGGTGATTCAATAAGTAAAGTAATAACGTCCCTCACATATCCCATATAAATTATTTTCTACTTCATTCTAAAAATGCCAATATAGAATTGACACATCACTGCATCACCCCATTACCGTAAGACCGCACATAATATCTGTTTTACCATTCGAACATCAGTTGTTAGGCGGCAGGGTTTTCATCATAGGCAGGGCCATGCTCGCAGGCGCAATTCTAAAAGACCTGTACCAGGCCTCTCTGGAGTCAATATGATACATACCGGTACACTGCTGTGCAAGACTTAAGGACGAGGTAGACAAAGCAAGGTATGAACTACTCGGGGGAAATGAATGAAAGTGCGGTACAAAGGGCACTAGGAAAAGTTTTGCAATGTGAGTGAACGCTTCATACTTTTTCAAAATAATTTCCACCACAGTCAATACACTTCTCTATACGTCGAAACCAGCCACTGACCCAACTCTGCCACTTTTCTTCGGTTACATTTTCACACTCTTGATCCCATGCTGACAGAAGCTCCTCATCGTATGCAAAACGCCGCCCTTTCGGCTTCATTTTCACTTCTGGGAAGAGTGCGAAGTCACATGGGGCAAGATTAGGACTGTATGGAGGGTGATCAAGCACAGTCAACCCTGATCTGGCAAGAATATCCATTGTTACATTAGCACGATATGCTTAAGCATTGTCGTGATGCAAGAGCCAAGTGTTGAGCCGTGACCTTGGACGGAGCTGCTTGAGAGCCTGGATGACCTGAGGCAGACAAGTCTCACTGTACCACTTCGTAGTAACTGTCCTTTGTGTTTATAGAATAACCCGAGTCAGGATGCCCCTTTTAGTGAAGAATACTGCAATCATCCTTTTCTTCACTGACCTTGATTTTCGCACAGTCACAGGAGTACCCTCATCTTCAAACAGCCACACCTTGTTCTAGGATTTTGTTGGGACTTCTTAATAATAAAGCCAAGTTTCGTCACCTGTAACGGTGCTATTGACATTACGCGAAGTTCCATTTTCAAACTGTTTTAGCACTTTTCGGCACCATTTCACTCGATGTGCCCTTTGAAAATGAATGAAAGCGCGGTACAAAGGGCACTAGGAAACTTTTGCAGTGTGAGTGAACGCTTTATACTTTTTCAAAATAATTTTCACCACACTCAATACACTTCTCCATACGTAGAAACCAGTCACAAAACCAACTCTGCCAATTTTCTTCGGTTACATTCTCACACTCTTGATCCCATGCTGCCAGAAACTCCTCGTCGGATGCAAAACGCCGCTATTTCAGCTTCATCTTCACTTCTGGGAAGAGTGCGAAGTCACATGGGGCAAGATTAGGACTGTATGGAGGGTGATCAAGCACAGTCAACCCTGATATGGCAGGAAAATCCATTGTTACATTAGCACGATACGCTGGAGCATTGTCGTGATGCAAGAGCCAAGTGTTGAGCCGTGACTCACGTCAAACAGCGGGTACATTGCAACGACATTTAACAGGAGTGCAAGACACCCAATCTCCACAGTGGCTACGTTGTGTTCCGTTGACAACCGCACATCGGCGGCAACGTTTGCGGTGGTGGCAAGTGCATCAGGTCTAGACCAACGAGGAGTGGGGTCCGGTGCTCTTATCATATGAGAGCAGATCCAGTCTGAGTAGTGATTCTAGTGAATAGGGCACCCAAAGGGAACAAACCGTTCTAACATGGAGAAGGTCATGTAGAATTGAATGAATAGCTTGTGCAGGGATATGGAGGGTTTCTTCTACCTGCCGATATGTCAACCGCCTCTCTTGCTGCAACCTATTCCCCACATCTTCGATATTTTCCTCAGTCACTCACACGGTCGCCCAGAACGAGGATCGTCCTCAACTCCAAAATTTCCCCTCTGGAAGTCTTTGTACCAGCGGAAAATTGTTGTCCGATATGGACAGTCTTTCCCCAACACAGGGGTCATTTCCTCCAGGCACTGGTCAACAGTTAATCCTCGGGAAAAATTGTAGTGGATAATTGCGCGATATTCACCTTTAGACAACATTGACATATTAACTTGCTTTAAATCGCACTGCTTGGTAACAACTGGTGTGAAGGTCGCGTCTTGCTGTCTTCTAGACCGGTTTTCACCCCTCTTTTCATCCCTCACCATAACAAGGGTGTCCAGCCAACCGTTTTTGCGTACTGCATTGCAAAACGTTCCTAGTGCCCTTTGTACTATGTTGCCAGAGGTCTCTCACACGTGCATAGAAACCTGGCGTCAGATCAGCGTGACTATAGCGCCAAATGGGTCTGGCACCACAGAACGAAGCAGTTGAAAGAACGGGACAAGACCGTGTGAGTCAATCAGCGAGCTATCACGGTGCACTCTGGTAGTGTTATTCATCACAATATGGCCCCGAGACAACATTTGGATGACTTCAAAGGGTAATAATCGCCGGGAAATGGAAGAAGGACGAAGTGTGAGGAGTGTAGCCCAGGAGCTTGGTATTGCTCACAGCATTGTTTCACGTGCATGGGAGAGCATTCCGAACCACAGGCATTGCTGCAGGAAGGGGAGGAGGGCGTCGACAACGGTCAACTACAGCAGCGGATGACCGCTACACTGTGCAACTAGTAAGAAGAGACTCACGTCAAACAGCGGGTACAATAGCAACGACATTTAACAGGAGTGCAAGGCACCCAATCTCACTCTCCACAGTGGCACGGCGACTGCATGGAGGTGGTCTGTTTGCCCGACGACCATTACGTTGTGTTCCGTTGACAACCGCACATCAGCGGCAACGTTTGCGGAGGTGGCAAGAGCATCAGGTCTGGACCAACGAGGAGTGGGGCCCGGTGCTCTTATCATATAAGAGCAGATCCAGTCTGAGTAGTGATTGTAGACTTACCCTCATCTGGCGAGAGGTAAGAACACATAATGCACCCAGGAACATTGTCGTGCATTCTCATTTTGGTGGTCCAAGTGTTATGGTGTGGAGAGACTTAATGTTGCATGGTCGTATCAACCTCCAAATCTTTTAACGGAGTACACTCACCAGTCAACGTTATTGTGGCAGTGTACTCCTTCACCATGTGCATCTTTTCAGTCGTGCATTCAGCGCTGACTTCATTTTTATGGATGACAATGCATGGTAGCATCGAACAGCGCAGGCGGAGGAGCTCTTGGAACGAGAGGATATTTGGCGAATGGACTGGTCTGTCCATTCCTCCGACTTAAATCACATCGAGCACGTGTGGGACATGTTGGGCAGACGTATTATAGCACGTCCACATGCACCAACAACTATCCAGCAGTTGTCAGCTGCGCTCGTGGCGGAATGGAACGCCCTACCACAAGAACTCCTTTCCAATATTGTGGCCAGCATGGGAACACATTGCAGAGCCTGCATCGCTCACCATGGTGATCACGCACCCTTTTATGAACCATGACCCTTCTTTTGTGATGTCCAGGGAACCATCATGAGTCGCAGTGACTTAACGTGTAGTTAATTGTCTCTGTATAAAACTATAATTTCTGTTCGTCGTTTCGCTTATTCCTTTCAGTTGCCTACCTTACCATACTGTAGCAGCTCTTCCTATGTACTACTCAAGTTTCATAGAGCTATGTTATTTGGCAGTGACACAACATGCGAAAGTTACTTTCGTAATACAGCAGTGCGTCAGTAATTATGTGGCAGGATTGACGTAAATGTGGCCATTAACTTAAGTGCGTAGCGTGGCCGTATAGAAATATTACATCAACAGGTCAAAATGTCATGGAAAACGACGTGAGGTATTGTGGATAGTCATCGTATTGGTTCATGACAACACTAGACTATATGCTGTCAATCTCACACATGAGTTACCCCTGGGAGGTATTGGGCCATCCTGTTCAGACAGGAGATCGACTAATATCCAGCCTTTTGGACTATTGTACAATCTTGTAGGTCGAAGAGGATTAGGACCTGACAGCGATGGCCCGGACGTCAGACATTTGACACTGATTTCTTCCACACCCAGACAGACGCCTTGTTACGCCGTCAAAACAAGTACATATAAAATTAGGAGGACTGTTTATAAAAAGATTACTCACAAACTCCGTACTGTGTGTATGTGTGTGCTTCTTTTGCTAATTGTTTACTGTCACACTAACACATTGGAGGTTTTCGGCGATGGAAGGAAGAGGTAGGATTGGGAAGACAGCAGCCGTGTTATTAATTAGGTACAGCTCCAGCATTTACCTGGTATGAAAATGGGAAATCACGGAAAATCACCTTCAGGGCTGCCGTTTCCTCTTTATCACAGTAATGATGACATCTTTCGCAGAGGTTTGTGATGTAATACAAAAATTCTTCTTTCTCACTTTCCGGTAAATACCTAACATGACGCTTTTCATCGATCACTGAGCTACTCTGAGCTTTTTTATATTCCTTGCATGTAATAATAATAATAATAATAATAATAATAATAATAATAATAATAATAATAGACATGATATTGTATAGTTTTGGGCTTGTGCCATGTCAAGAAAATAAGGTGAAATTCTTAACGTTTCGCAGAAAACTGTGCTCTGCGTCCTCAGAAGAATTCTCGACTGTCCACGAGAAAGGCTTCTTAAACAATGACACTTTTGAATTTGGAACGTTATGATAGAAGTAGAAGTGGAAATGGTACGTTCATTCACCACCAGATGACACCCAGGATGCTGCACAACGCTAGCGTTGGAAGCGGAAGCTGACCGAACCATCACAATCAGACTAAGCGGTTCACATAACATCTATAATGTCTATAAGTACGGGAAGTGAAAGCATTAATGGCAATAATAATAATAATAATAATAATAATAATAATAATAATAATAATAATAATAATAATAATAATAATAATAATAATAATAATAATAATAATAATAATTGGAGTGACGAACTGAATACTGCAGCATACATGTTGTGTTACTAAACAGGCGATGATTACTCTGGTAGTGGATTGTAGTTTGGTTATGCACGTAATTAGATCATAGGGCCGAGTCATTCACTAATATTACACGTAATAAAAAATATTTAAATTATTGATGATTAATAAAATGCACAAACACTATTTAAACCTTCAAGAATAAAATAAAATGCCTGGATGGCTATCGATTGATTAAGTTTGAGGCCATGTGGCCGTGAATGCGTATCTGGACGACATGTTGTCGCTATCAAGTCTGTCTTGTAGTTGCCGGGAACGAGATGCATTCTCGTCACGCAAACGAGACGCTGTATAAATTTTCTCTGAGAGGACGAAACAACAACAATAATAATAATAATAATAGTAATAATAATAATAATAATAATAATAATAATAATAATAATAATAAGTAGAAGAAGAATTTTTTCAATAATTACAGAAATAACACAATAGTATAAAGACAGGATCATAGAGTTATAGGGCATTCAAATGAAATCTGGGATTCATACCACGAGCAGAGATCGTCACACAGGGGATTGTTTACATCAAAGTTAGGAAAGGTGGTTTATCTTCGTGAAGCGGAGCAGTTTCTCTTCCTGGAGTGCGGTGAATAGAACGGGGAAGAAATTATCGCTTCAAAAATATATCTTACCTCCATTTTCTAATTCTGTCGAGGCACTAACTCCTCCTAGTTTGTGATTGTGTGTGCTTTACGAGAGCCCCATCCAATTTCCGAGTAAAATGAACTTTCCGTCCTCCTTCCATCAAATGATGATATTTTCCCGGCCGAATACAATTGAAAATCGATACTTTCAAAACATGTGGTGTAAAGGTGGATGAGAGTAGATAGTAATTCATGAGAGAGGGAATTATACTCTTGAAAGCTGTTCTAGCCGTGAAAACTTTCGACAGGGAATGCTGTAGCGATAATCCCAGGAAAACGAGCGTACTTAGCTTGGTGCTAGTCAGAAGATTTCTTTAACCTCTTAAATTAAAAACCTCGCGAATATTCCGACAGCCTAACAGTATGTAGTAAATAACGTAAAACCCCCGGATATTAAGTTTTGTGCATCTAGTTACTTAAAATCAGAGGTTGCAAAGCGTTACAGATTAATTATGTTGGCGGGGCTCGTTCCTTGTAGAGAGTGAGAACGCAGAGGTATGTTACGAACACCATCTCTGCCATCAGGGCTCACAAAAAGGAAATAAGAGAAAGAAGGAATAAATATCTGTTCAGCATTACGCCTATATTCGTTTCATCTGTATTCACATATTTTATTGCTTTTTCGTATAATTGTCTATTTTAGTCTCTCACACTGAAACATGCATCTCACCTCACTAGGCTTTTGAAATTAGAGTTTCAATTATATTCGTCCCTATGTTGATATTGTGAAGCTACATTCACTTCGAGATGTAATACTGTACTTCTGAATACAATTTAATAGATTATGAAGTAATTTAAAAAAGTAAAACTAGTATATACTAGTATAAATGTTGTAAACCATGTTATTAAATTTATTATTTCCAAGTGAAAATCCTGGTTAAATAATTGTTCTGAATATTAATTAGTACTGTTAAGTAATATTAGCAGTATTATCCTTAATGATTTTGGTTTCTAGTAATGTGAGTTGTGTGTTACTGGAATTAAAAAAAGATTATTCTAGCTATATATTGTCTTTGTTTATAATTTGTATTGTTAACGTCTAAGTCCTCTCTAAAGAACCAGAGAAACAAGGAAATGCCATTTGGTCCTTGTTTCAATGACGGTGAAATCCTGACATTCACCTCCCCGCGGTAGAGAGCGGGCAACGACTGCATATAAAAATAATATTTTATATGCATGCGGCTAACGAATGAAGGGACCGATTATCTCCCGGTATAAGGAGATCCCCTATACCAAGTGCCAACAGTCTCTTTGAGAGTGGATGAGCGGGTATGGGTAAGGGCACTCTATTGTCTTGGGGCAAGAAATTGTTCCCAAAGGCGGAGGAACCAGTTTGGTCAACGGCATTAGGATGCAGAAGGCAATGGGAAACCACTGCATTAAAGATCCTGAGAGATATTCCAATAAATCCACATGGCATGGCTGCAACGTCAAGATCGGAGCTGTCCGTGTGGATCGTCTATCTCCGTTTGGAGACGACGTCTTAAGGAGAAGAACGTCTAAGTAACTATTGTCGCGAACATTAGGACCTGCATACGCTAGAGTGAAATAAAACAGGACTTCATTAAGATAATTTCCAGATCTGAAGTTCAGAAGTATTTAAACATAAATAAATAAATAAATAAATAAATAAATAAATAAATAAATAAATAAATAAATAAATAAATAAATAAATAAATAAATAAATAAAAATATTTATACTTTTATAAATATTTGAGTGTGATCTGATAGAATCTGATGATGCTCTTTCAGGAACGAAACGTCGCATTCTATTTTAATTAAGTTGTTTCTTTTTCAGGTGTAATACTCTTACCATATACACTGACTGACAGAGCAAATGCAACACCAAGAAGGAGTGGTCAGAACTTTATGCCAATTGCAGGGTAGACTGACGTCACTGAGGTATGCTCATGATGTGAAATGCGCCGCTGTGCTGCGCACGTAGCGAACGATACATGGGACACGGCGTTGGCGAATGGCCCACTTCGTACCGTGATTTCTCAGCCGTCAGTCATTGTGGAACGTGTTGTCGTGTGCCACAGGACACGTGTATAGCTAAGAATGCCAGGCCGCCGTCAACGGAGGCATTTCCAGCAGACAGACGACTTTACGAGGGGTATGGTGATCGGGCTGAGAAGGGCAGGTTGGTCGCTTCGTCAAATCGCAGCCGATACCCATAGGGATGTGTCCACGGTGCAGCGCCTGTGGCGAAGATGGTTGGCGCAGGAACATGTGACACGTGCGAGGGGTCCAGGTGCAGCCCGAGTGACGTCAGCACGCGAGGATCGGCGCATCCGCCGCGAAGCGGTGGCAGCCCCGCACGCCACGTCAACCGCCATTCTTCAGCATGTGCAAGACACCCTGGCTGTTCCAATATCGACCAGAACAACTTCCCGTCGATTGGTTGAAGGAGGCCTGCACTCCCGGCGTCCGCTCAGAAGACTACCATTGACTCCACAGCATAGATGTGCACGTCTGGCATGGTGCCGGGCTAGAGCGACTTGGATGAGGGAATGGCGGAACGTCGTGTTCTCCGATGAGTCACGCTTCTGTTCTGTCAGTGATAGTCACCGCAGACGAGTGTGGCGTCGGCGTGGAGAAAGGTCAAATCCGGCAGTAACTGTGGAGCGCCCTACCGCTAGACAACGCGGCATCATGGTTTGGGGCGCTATTGTGTATGATTCCACGTCACCTCTAGTGCGTATTCAAGGCACGTTAAATGCCCACCGCTACGTGCAGCATGTGCTGCGGCCGGTGGCACTCCCGTACCTTCAGGGGCTGCCCAATGCTCTGTTTCAGCAGGATAATGCCCGCCCACACACTGCTCGCATCTCCCAACAGGCTCTACGAGGTGTACAGATGCTTCCGTGGCCAGCGTACTCTCCGGATCTCTCACCAATCGAACACGTGTGGGATCTCATTGGACGCCGTTTGCAAACTCTGCCCCAGCCTCGTACGGACGACCAACTGTGGCAAATGGTTGACAGAGAATGGAGAACCATCCCTCAGGACACCATCCGCACTCTTATTGACTCTGTACCTCGACGTGTTTCTGCGTGCATCGCCGCTCGCGGTGGTCCTACATCCTACTGAGTCGATGCCGTGCGCATTGTGTAACCTGCATATCGGTTTGAAATAAACATCAATTATTCGTCCGTGCCGTCTCTGTTTTTTCCCCAACTTTCATCCCTTTCGAACCACTCCTTCTTGGTGTTGCATTTGCTCTGTCAGTCAGTGTATTTTCTCTTTCGTCTAGTTTATACATTTATACTCAAAATTAGCTTCGCAGACTGAAGAACCTAATAGTTATAAATTGCTGGAATGGGGCACCCAGACAAATGGAATAATGCTGGCAAATGAAATTCCTCTTACGATTACGAGTTCAGGTATTTTGGTTCTCACCTGTCAGAAGATGGTGGCACGCTCCAGAATATTGTTATTATTTATTTATTTATTTATTTATTTATTTATTTATTTATTTATTTATTTATTTATTTATTTATTTATTTATTTATTTATTTATTTATTTATTTATTTATTTGGCATTAGGTCAGTGTCAGACCAAACAGCCATTGGTGTACCACAACATGCTGGTTTAAACTTTAGAATTCATTGCAGTTCATTGACATGGATTGAAATATATATTGTATATTTTCACATTATATTCACATAAATATCCATATAAAATCATTCAAATTTGTAGGCGAGTTTCTGTTAAATAGTTCCTAATAATGGTAAACACGTTTTTTTTAATGTTTAGTTGCCATTAATGTACTGGTGCAGGATGGTAACTGTTGCTTAGCGTTGATCAGAGCTGTAATCAACGCATTTTACTGTTTGTGGTAATGAGCACATTAAAAAACCAGATGGTTTAGTTCCTGAATCGATTAGCCATCACATGCACAGTATGGTGTGTCCACTACCTTGATAGGATAAAGGTGACTTCTAAAACTTCCGTGGTTGAATCGCATTCGAGTCATTGTCGGGATGAATCGTCGTTGAGTATTCCATTATGCGAACCAAGGACATCGCGGGGGATACTGTTCGATCATTGATTAATACGTACATTTATGGCCCTTTGTTTCTTCCCACTTCTTTGTGCACTGACTATAGGCTCTTTATATATAATTATTCTATAATCCATGAAGTTGCTGGTAGTATTCATGACCTGTCCACTAACACATGCTTCCTTCGTTAATGCATGTGCGTATTTATTGTGTGGTATCCCGATGTGGGAGGGATCTATACGAAGATTACGCTGGAACCGCGTTTTGGAATTCATATGTTTTTTGAATAATACTGATGTGGTATGTATTGGGTTTCTGAAGGATAAGCGGTGTAGATTGTATGGGAAGGATGCTCAGTGAATCGTCTGGCATATTTGAAGGTTTCTATAATTCCAACAGCTTCTGCTGCATAGATAGAAATAAGGTCTGGCAAACGAAAACCTTGAGCTTCATGTTTTTGAGGACAGGAGAATACACATCGTACGCTGCTTATGCTTCAGGATGTTCGCTGCCTGGTTTAAATGGCGGTAAGTTACAGGCGTCCTCTGCATCTCAAGTGTTGGCCTTTGCCTACAAGACACGAGCGAATGCTTCTTACCATGGAACTGAAGATGCTAAGATGGTCACTGGGAGTCACGCGGCTTGATGACATCAGTAATGAAAGCATATGGGCCTCTTTCAAAGTCCCTCCGGTACAGCACAAGATGCGAGAGAGCCATTGCTGATCCCACATCGATTGAGCAGCAAGCTCTCGCATTTAACCCTGATGGGCAGTGACCAGGAGGAAGGCCAGGGAAATGCTGGATGGACTCTCTACGTGAGGATATACGTCATGTGGACATACGACCTTCTGATGCCAGTGACAGGATGAAGTGGAAAGCCCGATGTAGAATTATGACGGACTCGGCATCTTGACGGGAAATCGTCAAGGTAGAAGAAAATAGACAATATTGTGAACGATTAGTGGACAGCAGACAATCACGTGATGGTAAACGGGGTGAAAAGTCAGGTTTTGAGTTTCACCAAGAGGAGAAGGCCTCTCCGTTTTAATTACTGTATTGATTGAATGACTGTAAGTACCTAGGTGTTAATATAAGAAAAGTTCTTCATTGAGGTAATCACATAAACGAGAGTGTAAATAAAGGTTACATATCTCTTGACATGGTTATGAGGGTATTTAGGGGCTGTAGCAAGAATGTAAAGGAGTGGGACCATAATTAGAGTATGGTCCTAGAATATGGGACCCTCACCAGGATTGCTTGATTCGAGAAGTGTAAAACATCCAAAGGAAAGCAGCACGATTTGTTTGGGGTAAGGTACGACAAACTAGTAGCAATTTTTGGGCTGGAATATCTTCGGAATAGGGAGTGGAACTGCTCGACTAAGCAGAATGTTTCGAGTTCTCAATGGAGATATGGCTTAGAATGACATCAGTAGGCGAATAAGCTACAGTGGAGTTTTAAAAAGTATTTTTTTACAACTTGCTTTACGTCGCACCGACACAGATAGGTCTTATGGCGACGATGTGACAGGGAGGTGGTAGGAGTCGGAACGAATCGGCCGTGGTCTTAATTAAAGTACTGGTGTGAAAATCGAAAACGAAGGAAAACCATGTTCAGGGCTGCCGACAGTCGGGCTCGAATCCACTGTCTCCAGGATGCAAGCTCACAGCTGCGTACTCCTAACCACACGGCGAGCTCACCCGGAAGCCTTTTTAAAAAATAGGAAAGATAAGAAAAAGACGATAAAGTTATATTTCACGAGGAGAACTTGGGAAAATAACCACTTACAGAAATAGGAATTAGGGAATGGAATAATTTACAAAGGGAGATGATTGATACATTTCGAACTTTATAAATCATTTAAGAAACGACTGCGTAAAAACCTGACAGGGAAACTGCCACCTGGGTGACAGCCCTAAATGCAAATCAATGATGATTGATTGATGGTGATGATCATTCATTCATTCATTTCACTGAAAGAATGCATTTTGCACTCAGCAGTCACTGTATCGTTCTTGTAACCTATATCTCATGCCAATTTCAACCTTCCGGACGTTTTCTCAGTATCGTTGTGGAAGGCGAAAGAACTCACAGTTGGGCGTAATTATAACTTATGTCGATAGAAAGTACTGTGCGCCTTAACATAGAAAATATGGCGCAATCAATGCATTCTCTGAAAGAAATGTATTTTTCTTTTAAAAGTACAAACGTCGTAGAAAGGAGAGTTTCGTAGCAGTTTTAATGTAAATTGGAGGTAACGTGTAAACTGGAGGAGGATAGACTACCTAAGAGAATAATGGACAGGGTCTTGTAGGGTGAGAAAAGTATAGGAAGACCAAGTCGACGATGGATAGACTCAGTTTATGATAAGACGTGAGAAACTAAACGACGGCTACCTTCTGCTATAATATGTTTTTCAAGATATTGGTCTGAATAAATAATATTTGCGAAATTACTTTTAAAAATCTCGTGATAGTTGAGAATGTGATGGTGCCTCTTCATTTTTCTGGTGCCAGTTCTAGCTGCTGAACCGTTGTCGTATTCTCAATATTGCTGTGAAAGGAGGATAGAGTAGTGACTTTATACATATAGGATGGAAATTCTAAATGGGCTAGGTGCCAAAATGGGGAAAAATGGGATTTATGCATCTAAATAATCTATGCACCAACGCCAATGTCCCTCTAAAAGCGCTAAGTGCCAGGACACTTTCATGTTTTTCTAATGGCTATGTATAGATGACACATCTATAACGGTTTGCTTTCTAAATGGGTTATGTGTGATTTCGCAGTATGATTCATGCAGCAATTGGCTTTTGCTTTGCAGTTTCGGCGAAATCATAATGAATGACACATGTGAGAACACTCTACAATGAAAATCAGGAAATAAAAAGATGAAGGAACATAAAGCAAGAATTAATGGGTAGAAGTACTGTACATACAGAAACATAGAGAAAGTGGCCAAACAACCTCCATCTCCACATGTAAGTACAGGTTATATTCACAGTCACTACTGTGTATTATCGGATGATTCCTTCTGATTGTGTTTATCATGAATTTCCAAATCATACGGAAGTGAAATATTGCCAAAATATAGGAATACATGATTACATTGTAGTTTTAATTATTCGCAGGTTATTTGTAGCTGCAAATTTGACTGAAAAACTATCATAAACATGAAATCTACACTCTACCAGGCTTTACATGATCAGGATATGAACACTCAAGGAGGTTACCTCCTTGGGTTAATTGACGTGTTGCCTATTCAAAGACGTCGACATGGAAAGTACAATGATCCGTCCGAGAGTCGACGTCAGTGTAGTGTGACTTTCACTATTCTAGATGCGGCTGGAAAACACCGTCGGGTATGTAAGAAAACCTTTATGGAAACTTTTGGTCTCACTCCAAAACGGGTAGAAACCCCAGTGTAGAAAAATAAACCAGGTGAAACAATGTGTAAAGATAGAGGGACAAAAACTCATTCCACATCATGTCTATTCCAACAGAGACCAGTCATTACAACAGACACACAGATCAAAAGCAATATATAAGTTCTGATTTAAATCTTCACAGACTCTGGAGAGCATTTGTGGAAAAACATACAAATAGTAAGGTAACATACAAATTTTACCGGCATATTTTCTATCATGATTTCCCGGATCTGTCATTTAGAAAACCTCGCATAGATACATGCAAAACCTGGAAATATTTCAATTTATGTAGCAAAGTAAAACATGAAACAGCTTCAGTAAAAGCGCAAATGGCACGATGTCATTGCAAGGAAGACAGTGGCTTCCAAAATATGAAAAATAACTGTATTGCTTCCACTCGACCAGACCTGTGCCACTGACTTACAAAATATTTTTCATCTACCTCAATCAACTCACTCCATTATGTATAATTGCATAATTTTGGAATTCATGTATGTGACACTGGCGACGGAGTGATGTGCATCTGGCATGAGGGGGGATCTTCAAGAGGTGGGAATCAAACGTCATCATGTGTCCTTCAGGCTGTTAATAATGCCATTACTTACAAAAACAACCTAGTGCCAGGCAAATAAAAGTCACATAATGATGTTCTTGTGTACGTATTTAGTTACTACAGAGCAATTTAAGAGGGTTGATCACAAGTTACTGACAGTTGGCCACGATTTCCCAGCTTCAGATGGGGACTTTGCTCTTATCGAGAAGCGATGAAAGGTCTCAAAATGTCAAATTCCTGAAGGTGTTATATCCATCATCTGCGGTGCTAGGCCCTGGCGAAGTTTTTTTTCTTCGATTGGTGCTCCCCAGCTGATCTTAAGCCACGTGAAGATTTAGCAAACCTGATAAACAAAGCACGTTTGAATTCACCCGCGAAGCAACCTGATTGGGTAAACTCAGCAGCTGATACGATGACAACACTGAGAGAAACCAAATTACTTTTTCGTCAGTATGACGAACCCTCCAGCGCTCCTATACCCGGTTCATGTTGTTTCCGACCATCCTGTGTACATATTTACTGAACTTGCACGTATTTTATATACTAAAAACCAAAACGTTGGGTAAATAGTTTGCTCCGTCACAAAATAAAACCTAGCCGGATGAACGTTTTATACAAAGAAAATGCATTTCTTTTTAACTCTCATGGTTCTTCAGAAAATACGCCTTTATTGTGCTAAATCACGAGTTTCAGAACACTCACTGGCCGAGAAATGTTCGGATGGGAATTTTTGTCTGTTCCTGATAGGTACTACTAATTCAGTCTGGAAACCGGACTATGCTAAAGTTGCAACATAAAAATTACATTTCAACGATGGATACAAAAAGAAGACAGTGAGATCGCCAAATATCAACCAATCAACGACGGGAACGTTTTGTTGGATTCAAATAACTTTCTTTCTTTATCTGTTTACCCTCCAGGGTTTGCTTTTTCCTCGGATTCCGCGAGGGATCCCACCTTTATCGCCTCAAGGGTAGTGTCCTGGAGTGTGAGACTTTGGGTCGGGGGATACAACTGGGGAGGACCAGTACCTCACCAAGATAGTCTCACACATGAACCTTGTGGAGGGAAAGGAAGATGGGAAGGAATAGACATGGAAGTGGGAAGGAAGCGGTCGTGGCCTTAAGTTAGGTACCATCCGGGAAATTTGCCTGTGGGAGAAGTGGGAAACCACGGAAAACCACTTCGAGGATGATTGAGGAGGAAATCGAAGCCTCCTCTACTTATTTGACTTTCCGAGGATGAGTGGACCTCGTTCCAGCCCTCATATCTCTTTTCAAATCACGTGGCAAAGCCGTGAATCGAACCCGGGCCTCCGGGGCTGGCAGATAATCACACTAACCACTGCACCACAGAGGCGGACTTTGTTTCAAATAACATGATATCATATTTAGAACAGTACCTAATAAAGGTGTAGCGGCTGCATGGTGACATGGAGATTAAGCACAAACAGAAGTGAAAGAGATTAGATGTCATGGTATTTGCTCTGTGGCCGTGGAGGCGTACAAAAAGGTTTTGTAAACATCTTATTTTAGAGAGGCGAAGTTGGTGATTTAAAATAAATGGAGTCAAGTAGTATAATGGGAGAGTTCTGCCGCCACCGCCACCTCCGGCTCCCAGTGGCCGCCTCCTCCTCAGCCAGTGGCCTCCTCCTCCTCCTCAGCCAGTGGCCTCCCAGTGGCCACCTCCACCTCCACCTCAGCCAGTGGCCTCCCAGTGGCCTCCTCCACCTCAGCCAGAGGCCTCTTCCAGTGCTGCCAACTTAACCTAACTAGCGCGAGATAAACAAAGCCACGTGCTTTTTGACAGACAACAACGCACCGCTAACCTCAGTACTGCCATCTTGACGGGCCTAAACCTCAGTAGTGCCAACTTAACCTCACAAGCGCGAGGTAAACAAAGCCACGTGCTTTTTGACAGCCACGTGCTTTTTGACAGATTTGTAAACAAAGCCACGTGCTTTTTGACAGACAACAACGCATCGCTAACCTCAGTACTGCCATCTTGACGGGCCTAAACCTCAGTAGTGTCAACTTAACCTAACTAGCCCGAGGTAAACAAAGCCACGTGCTTTTTGACAGCCACGTGCTTTTTGACAGCTGTCATCCGCCATCTTTGAGCACCGTGCTACCCTCTTTCGTCACCTGTCATCGGCAGTGCAGCCATCTTGACGGGTCTAAACCTTAGTGCTACCAACTTAACCTCACTAGCTCGAGGTAAACAAATCCGCGTGCAGCTGTCATCCGCCATCTTTGAGCACAGTGCTGCCCTCTTTAGCTACTTACCTTTGAAATGTGGTGGCGGATAATTTGAAAAATGCTTTTTTGACAGCAGCCATCTTTGTGCACCGTGCTGCCCTCTTTAGCTAGATACCTGTGGTGGTAGACAATTCCACGTGACAGCAGCCATCTTTGAGCACCGTGCTGCCCTCTATGTGGTGGCGGCAAATTCCACGTGCTCTTGTTTGGAAACAAACTCACGTGCTTTTTTTGACAGCTACCATCCACCATCTTTAATCAACAGAGCACAGTGCTGTACTCTTTAGCTAGATACCTTTGAAATGTGGTGGCGGAAAATTCTATGTGCTCTTGTTGGGAAACAAAGCCACGTGCTTTTTTTTTTTTGACAGCTGTCATCCGCCATCTTTGAGCACTGTGCTGCTATCATGCGGGCAATTTCGTTAGCTGTCATCCGCCATCTTTAATCCAGAGAGAACAGTGCTGCCCTCTATGTGGCGGCGGCAAATTCCACGTGCTCTTGTTTGAAAACATACTCACGTGCTTTTTTGACAGCTGTCATCCGCCATCTTTAATCCAGAGAGAACAGTGCTGCCCTCTATGTAGTGGCGGCAAATTCTATGTGCTCTTGTTTGAAAACATACTCACGTGCTTTTTTGACAGCTGTCATCCGCCATCTTTGAGCACTGTGCTGCTATCATGCGGGCAATTTCGTTAGCTGTCATCCGCCATCTTTAATCCAGAGAGAACAGTGCTGCCCTCTATGTGGTGGCGGCAAATTCCACGTGCTCTTGTTTGAAAACATACTCACGTGCTTTTTTGACAGCTGTCATCCGCCATCTTTAATCCAGAGAGAACAGTGCTGCCCCGGTAGCGGCAAATTCCACGTGCTTTACAAAGCTATGTGCTTTTTTGACAAAAAAAAATTCTGCTCTCGAGATACTTACCGAACTATACTTACGAAACTGCTCATCACCTTCTTTCTTCTTCTATGAGTAATAAACAAAAACTCTATCTTGCAAATAAGGAGTGGGAGGAAGGTAATACCTAACCTAAAATAAAAGAATATGCCAATTCTACATTATTTATTTACATCTTGTATGTACACGTTTTATCTCGAATCATTTTACCCTAGCGTACTTCTCGATGCAATTCTTGAATGTACAAGTTTAGACTTGCCGTACCAGCGTACCTCTTTGTGATGTAAGACAGCGTAACGTAAGTACACACACCTCTAGCATAATGTTTATGTAAAGTAGTACTTATCAATACTACTATGCCCCCAGGCTAGCGTGTTGGTAGAATTTGGGATGACAAACCGTTTACAATCATCGCTATTAAGGGCTACCTTACTAATTAAATGAGTGTACAACTGGTGCTTCTTGCTTCTAATGACAGACATTTGCTTATGCAAAACAGGTGGATTACTTTTAATGCAATTGTTATAGTTTTCAAAACTTAGCTGATTCTGAACGACATTCTTTTTAACCCCCTTCAATCTCATTATTTGTAATTCATTTAAGAGTTTTATGCAATATGACTTGGATTTAGTACCTACAAATGAATCGATAATATTCCCAGCACATTCATCTTTCATTTTACCTAGAACCTTTTTGTTCACTAGCGGTAGATGATATTGATTATCTGCAGGATAGTTACTCGTATCAAACCTACCCAAGTCTGGCTTTATATCATTGTAATAGTCATCAGTTTTGATTTGATAAATAAACGAATCGGTATCTGTGTAGAGCAATTGCGCATTATGCGCGTACTTCTTCATCATATAATCGTAATGGAATTCATACATGAGTGTTTTAGCTAATTCAAGTACTGTGAAGCCGACGTAGGTAGGTTTGTCATACTTAACCTTGACACGATTCATCTGTATAATAACTAAATTCTCGTGTATGATGGTGCAGCTGTGGAAATTTGGTTTACTTATTAAATAGTTAGCACCATACCTTTTCTTAATATTATCCCAGTTTGTAATCAATTTTACATCAACGCGTTTGTCAACATTCTCCATAGTCTTACCAAACACACTGTTATTCATGAGCTTGTAGAAATCTTTTTCAAACTCGTTAACCGCATTCGTTCTTAAATTATTGTTCAGATCGATATATGGCTTTAGCCACGGTGACTGATTAAATTCTAGTACGCGATGAATTTTGGATAACTTCAAACCATGCTGCAAACACTGTTTTAAATTTCGGTAATGAATGATATACTTAGATTTATCGCATAAATTAGCAATGAGCATTTTCGTCGTTGATGCAATGTACGGGGACTTCATATTTTCAGGGCAGAACGGTAGGTCATTATGAGAAGTGTGTAACTCTTTAGGATACTGTAAGTCAACTTCGAGGAAATAACCTTTACTAGCTTCATCACCTAGGGCGTGTAGCTGTAAAGCATCAATTTCGCACTGCGTCAGCCAGCGGAAACCACTCACCGGTAGATGCTGACTCATCGCCCACCCATACTGATTATTAGCATCGAGGTAAACGATATACCGAGATTCCTGACTGGAATCGAAACTCGGCATGTACTTATTATTAGCACTCGAATACCGGCCGCTGCACTGGCTCAGACCGCCTCGAATGGATGCTTTTATAAAGTGCACCATATCAATATCAGTTAGCAGTTCTAAATTCACACGCGTGTGTTTCAACATCGCGTCCCAACTTAACCCAGGTGCAGTAAAATACTGACATGGGTCAAGACTGTAGGTGTTCATGCAAACACAGCGAAAATTTTCAAAAACATCAGCTAACAAAAGTACATCTGTCTTTAAATATAAATCGGAGTATTCACCCAGCGTTTGAATGTGGAACTGCTCCCAGATATGTTGTGCATGTAAATAGTCATCATCACTAATATCTGCTGAATTCAGCGAGCTGTAAAAGGATTGTTTCGATGGTAAGGCACGTTCTTCGAGGCGGTCTAAGCAGTCGAGATATTCGTAACAAAAAACACCCTTACGCCTAAGTAAATTAAACTGCGTTTCTTCAGGGAAAACGCGTCGAATTTCTGTAAATTGTTCAGGCTGTAAATGACTAGAAAGTTTATCGAGGCTACTCGCCATAAAGCGAAACGAGTCAAGGAATCTCAGTTTTATAGAATGCTCAGCATCTACTTTTACAGACTTTGCAAACGCAATGTACCGCTCTTTATTCTGAGGGATTATATCTACTTTTTCATCCGAAGCTCCAAATTGTGAAATGATGAAATGAGAGTCGTAACCAGATAAGTTATGAAAAATTACAGGGATGAATTTAGGAACTCTATACTTAAGATTACAGCTATAATGAGCGGCACATCTGTAGAAACCAGTTAAATGATCATGATCAAAAACTTTAGGGTCATTTTCGGAAAATTCCCCATCACAAATGCTACACTTTGTAGCACGTTCATGATCATTTAACTGAATGTCGGTGAGTGGCTTCATAGGAATATTACTATTCAGAATACGACCGAGACGAACTGCATCACTTTCAAGTCTTTCTAAAAATACTTTAGCAGCATCATGTCCTCGATACAGCTCTAACTTGTTAAGCGTACTATCGTAACTACACTTGATGTAATACGCGAAGCTATACGGGACATGCATGTGCGTAGTATTAGTGAAAGAGTTGTCAGGATTAGGTGAGCATGTGTTGCATGGCGTGAGGATGGCTTCAAAGTCTGCATAAATCACGAACGGTACCCACATCTGCTTGTGAAAATTTGTAAATTTTAAAACATTATTGCCTGTAGTAGGTATCTCTGTACGTACATGATTGCAGTCATTCTTGGAATGCATCATTAACTGATCTTCGGTTTTAAAATACTGCAAGCATCCATCACATAGCCACTTTTTACCATTACGTTTTGATAACTGACTGCCAACAAGTCTACTCAGATTTTTAATCCAGCAAAAGTGGCTATTCTCACTGTTTTCAATATAGAGTAAATTAACGTGAGTACTCTTCTTATGACATGTATAATACAGAGGACCTACTACAGACTTTTTCTCTACACCATATACATTAATACTAATGTTATTTAGTTCCTCAAAGCGCTTAATATCTTTTAACTGTACAGGAAATTCTATACTATCGAAATTTAGCTGCGTTGAATAGTGTGGATAGGATGATGTTCTATACGCTACATTCGATTTAGCAGGATTTAAAGCCGACATCACCGCCCATGCAAAACATGCTTCGTCATTGTTTTGGATGTTTACAACAGCTTTTCTTTGCTGAATCCATGTCGGCAGCTCAATGTGCGAAGATCCACGCATAGGATTGTACTTATTGATGTTAACTTCTAGATACATTATCTCAACTAAAGCCCACCCTGATTCCTTTTCCTGAAATTCCTCGCTCTTAGTTGAAATAATGTTAGAGACATCCCTAAGTACATCGCCAAAATTAGTCGACTCACTTATGACAAAATTCTTCGTATTAAATGATTTAATGTCCGTTATTTCGGATTCATCTGTGCTTTTAATGTACAAGGCGAAAAGTTCAAAATTAACTTTAAATAAACTATGATTGGACAAAGATTTAGCAAGAAGCTGTTGTACATCCGGTTGAACGCAATTTAAAAAGTTTGAAGTGCTCTGAAACTTTTGACTGGTGCGAATTCGGTAACTAGCAATCCTACTTTTAAATGCTGTATTAATTTCCTCGATGTTTGCGTTACTACCACTTCTACACGCATTATTTTTATGCACATTACTCCGTAAGTGTCCCTGAAAATGCGAAGATGGTACATCAGTGTTACAGTGCTCGCAGTGAATAGTTTGAAGTTCATTTTTCCTAGGTTTTTTACTACTAGTACTTTCTACAGCTACATCAGTAGCTGCACGCTTTTTCCCTACTACTACCTGAGGGCAAGTAGATATTTGATGTACCTCTGCTAAGTGAGCCTGGTATTGCTCTACATTAGCGAAGTACAGCCCGCAAACATCACATAAAGCAGATGTTATGCTAGGGTGTTTTGCTTTTATATGACGTGCGAGGTTATCCTGTCTTGCGAACGTTGCCTTACACTGTTCGCAGGGGAACATAGTAGGGTTATAGTCGCAAGCAGATAGCTGATGATGTTTTGTTTTTACATGGCGTGCAAGGCTGTCACGTCTTGTGAACATTGCCTTACACAGCTCGCATGGGAACATAGTGTCTTCTCTTTCTTCGAATAAAGTGTTTAGGTGAACAGCGTATGCAACAAGTTCTGAAAAGAGAACAACCAATAGAGATTAGCCTAAAGTTGTGATGTTCAACCTATAGAGGTTGGACATGACTGTGAGTTAGGCCTATAGCATGAGGATTGAAGAGAACGACTAAAGTTACGATGTTCGGAAGAAACTAAGTTTAAGCCTGTTGAGGACAGACATAGCTACGTGTGCGTGTTTGAAATTATACCACGTCTATAGTATGTAGATTAAAGAGAACAACTATTTATCAATAGACTAAAGTTACGATGTTCGGAAGAAACCAAGTTTAAGCCTGTTGAGGACGGACATAGCTATGTGTACGTGTTTGAAATTATACCACGTCTATAGTATGTAGATTAAAGAGAACAACTATTTATCAATAGACTAAAGTTATGATGTTCGGAAGAAACCAATTTTCAGCTAGTTGAGGTCAGATATAGCTACGTGTGCGTGTTTGAAATTATACCACGTCTATAGTATGTAGATTAAAGAGAACAACTATTTATCAATAGCTCAAAGTTATAGAAGAAACCAATTTTCAGCCTGTTGAGGATAGACATAGCTATGTGTACGTGTTTGAAATTATACCACGTCTATAGTATGTAGGTTGAAGAGAACAATTATTTATGAATAGCTTAAAGTTACGGAAGAAACCAAGTTTCAGCCTGTTGAGGGCGGACATAGCTATGCACGCACCTCGCGTGAGGATTAAAGAGAACAACTATTTATCAATTGCTTAAAGTTACGATGTTTTAGAAGAAACCAATTTTCAGCCAGTTGAGGTCAGATATAGCTACGTGTGCGTGTTTGAAATTATACCACGTCTATAGTATGTAGATTAAAGAGAACAACTATTTATCAATAGCTCAAAGTTACGATGTTTTAGAAGAAACCAATTTTCAGCCAGTTGAGGACGGACATAGCTATGTGTGCGTGTTTGAAATTATACCACGTCTATAGCGCGAGGATTAAAGAAAACAACTATTTATCAATTGCTTAAAGTTACGATGTTTTAGAAGAAACCAAGTTTCAGCCTGTTGAGGATAGACATAGCTATGTACGCACTACGTCTATAGTATGTAGATTAAAGAGAACAACTATTTATCAATAGCTCAAAGTTATGATGTTCGGAAGAAACCAATTTTCAGCCAGTTGAGGTCAGATATAGCTATGTGTGCGTGTTTGAAATTATACCACGTCTATAGTATGTAGATTAAAGAGAACAACTATTTATCAATAGCTCAAAGTTACGATGTTCGGAAGAAACCAATTTTCAGCCAGTTGAGGACGGACATAGCTATGTGTGCGTGTTTGAAATTATACCACGTCTATAGCGCGAGGATTAAAGAAAACAACTATTTATCAATTGCTTAAAGTTACGATGTTTTAGAAGAAACCAAGTTTCAGCCTGTTGAGGATAGACATAGCTATGTACGCACTACGTCTATAGTATGTAGATTAAAGAGAACAACTATTTATCAATAGCTCAAAGTTACGATGTTTTAGAAGAAACCAATTTTCAGCCAGTTGAGGTCAGATATAGCTATGTGTGCGTGTTTGAAATTATACCACGTCTATAGTATGTAGATTAAAGAGAACAACTATTTATCAATAGCTCAAAGTTATGGAAGAAACCAATTTTCAGCCTGTTGAGGATAGACATAGCTATGTGTGTGTGTGTGTGTGTGTGTGTGTGTTTGAAATTATACCACGTCTATAGTATGTAGGTTGAAGAGAACAATTATTTATCAATAGCTCAAAGTTATAGAAGAAACCAATTTTCAGCCTGTTGAGGATAGACATAGCTATGTGTACGTGTTTGAAATTATACCACGTCTATAGTATGTAGGTTGAAGAGAACAATTATTTATGAATAGCTTAAAGTTACGGAAGAAACCAAGTTTCAGCCTGTTGAGGGCAGGCATAGCTATGTACGCACCTCGTCTATAGCGTGAGGATTAAAGAGAACAACTATTTATCAATAGACTAAAGTTACGATGTTTTAGAAGAAACCAAGTTTCAACGAATAGAGGTCAGACATACCTTAAAATCTTCGTGCTGCAAACTGTTACTCTGATGTACAAAATGCGTGCGTTCAAGCCTGAAACTCGAATGATAATATTCTGGTCGTACCTAAAAAAAAGAAGAAACATATATGAATGTAGTGTAGGGTGCATCATCTAACCTAATTATCTTTACAACTCAAAGTTCGAAAACATACCTTTAAAAAAAAAAATGCACGTGCTGCAGGCTGTTACTGGGATGAATAAAATTGTTGCGTACTTTCGAACGGTACCTAAAAAAAGAACAAACATATATGAATGTAGATGTCTAGCGTAGAAGTTGCTTTGCAAATAAAAAAAGGTAATTAACAGTTCTACCTTACCTTAAGATAAAGGCTGAAGAATAATATTCACTGCAGACGGGAGATGTGTACGTGATAAACGCATACAGAGAACTGTGAGCACTTCGCGCAGACTGCTGCGGCTAAATATTCTGCTTGTTACCAAGCGGATATGATAATCGCTGAGCTGACAACTGCGGTACAGTCGGAACGAATGCAAACAAGAGCTCCTACCTGCAGGCTGACGTATTCAAACCTCCTGTTGATACCGAGGTGTCAGAATTTAAGAGTTCGATCCTTGGAAAGTTAGCGTGTGATCCTCGACTTCTCGAGGGTACATACGCGGTATTCCTTACCTGTAGGTATTGAGCTAAAGCTAGATCATGTAATGACGATCGCGCAGGCCCCTCGCCTAGCATTTACGGCTTCCAGTTCGAACCCGCTATCTTCCGAAGTAGCGAGAATGATTGAAGAGTGTTTGAGGGTGATTCATTTGTTGGATGGAGGCGTTAAGCTGCCTTCTTCGGTAGGAGTAGGCTATGTCGGGATATCGATTTAAAATCCTAGTCAGGAAGGGCAGCCGGTCGTATAAAACTATGGTGTGAGGCGGGGTGTGCAAAAAAAAGCTAGCAATAAGTAAGGGCTGTTGATGGGGACGTTAAACCTTGTGCAGACTCCTTCGAAAATGATTTTTTTGAGTACAAGACTTGACAGTGATTCATTTGTCGGATGGAGGCAATAAGCCTTGTGCAGGCTTCTTCAGTGGAGTAGGCTATGTATCGGTACCGGGATATCTAGTTATAAAACCCGCTACAACAAATTTATCACGTATACTGCGATTTAAAATCCTAGTCAGGAAGGGCAGCCGGTCGTATGATGTGAGGCGGGGTGTGCAAAAAAGCCAGCATTAAGTAAGGGCTGTTGATAGGAGGCGTTAACCCATGTGCAAGCTCCTTCACCAGGAGAAGCCTACATGCCGGTACCGTGCAGGTTCTTTCGATAGGAGTAGGCACTGTGTGTGTTTTAACCTCTCCGTACAATCATGATAGTTTACGTTAGGAACTTACATAGGCTAAATGCTACACATTCTATGGCAGAGCCGGGAATCGAACTCGGACCTCCGAGGGTAGCAGCTAACTACTGCACTACAGAGGTGGACTATTTCAGAATATTTTACAACCTTAATTAGTACTATGTTTTACGAGCTTGAATGGTACTCACATAAGAAGACGTTCGCGAGTTACAAGCCGCTTATCAGTGTCTTCGTTCAAGGTCGAGCCGGAAGATACGTATACAATTTCAGCTAACACATGCATTCCACACAACTCGCTCAGAATGACTGTGCCGATACTTCGAGGACTGTAGGACAAATCTATAGCCTACAGTATGCATGCCTCTCACCCGGTAGTCTCGGGTTCGATTCTCTTGGGAATAAAAATGTGTTTAAATCGCATGAATGTGTTGAGTTGTCCTTCCTGATGCAAAACTAGCAGTATCTAACCTCATAGTTTTACGACCGGTTGCCCTTCCTGACAACTCGGATTAAGAATCTGTCGAGAATCGGGGATTTACAGCTAGATCAACTTCTTAGATTTTAAATCACGAACTATTGTTTTACGGCCGGATGCCCTTCCTGACTAAGATTTTAAATCGCAAGAATTTGTTTTTAAGACTAGTCGCCCTCCCTGATGCAAAACTAGCAGTATCTAAGCTCTTGGTTGCCCTTCCTGACAACTCGGATTAAGAATCTGTCGAGAATCGGGGATTTACAGCTAGCTTAGATTTTAAATCACGAACTAACAAGAGCACGTGGAATTTACCGCCGCCGGGGCAGCACTGTTCTCTCTGGATTAAAAGCTTTGTTTCCAAACAAGAGCACGTGGAATTTGCCGTCACCGGGGCAGCACGGTGATTAAAGATGGTGGATGACAGCTCTGTCAGAAAAGCACATGGGTTTGTAAAGCATTTAGAATTTGTCGCCACCACATAGAGTGTAGCACGGTGATTAAATATGGCGGATGACAGCTGTCAAAAAAGCACATGGCTTTGTTTCTACGTGGAATTTGCCGTCACCGGGCAGCACGGTGATTAAAGATGGCAGATGACAGCTGCACATGGCTTTGTTTCTACGTGGAATTTGCCGTCACCACATAGAGGGCAGCACTGTTCTCAAAGATGGCAGATGACAGCTGTCAAAAAAGCACATAGCTTTGTTTCTACGTGGAATTTTTCAATTTGCCGCCACCACATAGAGGGCAGCACTGTTCTCAAAGATGGCGGATGACAGCTGTCAAAAAAGCACGTGAGTATGTTTCTACGTGGAATTTGCCGTCACCACATAGAGGGCAGCACTGTTCTCAAAGATGGCAGATGACAGCTGTCAAAAAAGCACATGGCTTTGTTTCTACGTGGAATTTTTCAATTTGCCGCCACCACATAGAGGGCAGCACTGTTCTCTCTGGATTAAAGATGGCGGATGACAGCTGTCAAAAAAGCACGTGAGTATGTTTTCAAACAAGAGCACGTGGAATTTGCCGCCACCACATAGAGGGCAGCACTGTTCTCTCTGGATTAAAGATGGCGGATGACAGCTAACGAAATTGCCCGCATGATAGCAGCACAGTGCTCAAAGATGGCGGATGACAGCTGTCAAAAAAGCACGTGAGTATGTTTTCAAACAAGAGCACATAGAATTTGCCGCCACTACATAGAGGGCAGCACTGTTCTCTCTGGATTAAAGATGGCGGATGACAGCTGTCAAAAAAGCACGTGAGTATGTTTTCAAACAAGAGCACGTGGAATTTGCCGCCGCCACATAGAGGGCAGCACTGTTCTCTCTGGATTAAAGATGGCGGATGACAGCTAACGAAATTGCCCGCATGATAGCAGCACAGTGCTCAAAGATGGCGGATGACAGCTGTCAAAAAAAAAAAAGCACGTGGCTTTGTTTCCCAACAAGAGCACATAGAATTTTCCGCCACCACATTTCAAAGGTATCTAGCTAAAGAGTACAGCACTGTGCTCTGTTGATTAAAGATGGTGGATGGTAGCTGTCAAAAAAAGCACGTGAGTTTGTTTCCAAACAAGAGCACGTGGAATTTGCCGCCACCACATAGAGGGCAGCACGGTGCTCAAAGATGGCTGCTGTCACGTGGAATTGTCTACCACCACAGGTATCTAGCTAAAGAGGGCAGCACGGTGCACAAAGATGGCTGCTGTCAAAAAAGCATTTTTCAAATTATCCGCCACCACATTTCAAAGGTAAGTAGCTAAAGAGGGCAGCACTGTGCTCAAAGATGGCGGATGACAGCTGCACGCGGATTTGTTTACCTCGAGCTAGTGAGGTTAAGTTGGTAGCACTAAGGTTTAGACCCGTCAAGATGGCTGCACTGCCGATGACAGGTGACGAAAGAGGGTAGCACGGTGCTCAAAGATGGCGGATGACAGCTGTCAAAAAGCACGTGGCTGTCAAAAAGCACGTGGCTTTGTTTACCTCGGGCTAGTTAGGTTAAGTTGACACTACTGAGGTTTAGGCCCGTCAAGATGGCAGTACTGAGGTTAGCGATGCGTTGTTGTCTGTCAAAAAGCACGTGGCTTTGTTTACAAATCTGTCAAAAAGCACGTGGCTGTCAAAAAGCACGTGGCTTTGTTTACCTCGCGCTTGTGAGGTTAAGTTGGCACTACTGAGGTTTAGGCCCGTCAAGATGGCAGTACTGAGGTTAGCGGTGCGTTGTTGTCTGTCAAAAAGCACGTGGCTTTGTTTATCTCGCGCTAGTTAGGTTAAGTTGGCAGCACTGGAAGAGGCCTCTGGCTGAGGTGGAGGAGGCCACTGGGAGGCCACTGGCTGAGGTGGAGGTGGAGGTGGCCACTGGGAGGCCACTGGCTGAGGAGGAGGAGGAGGCCACTGGCTGAGGAGGAGGCGGCCACTGGGAGCCGGAGGTGGCGGTGGCGGCAGAACTCTCCCATTATACTACTGAGTCAGTTCTAAAATATGCGTGATCTAGAATTTTAATAAGAGATATAGTATTAAAGTCATTTATTTAATGGCCCATTAAGTGTTAATGGTGTCCCTCTCCCACATTTGCTACTATACTTCTGGATACGAACATACAATAGAACTCCATTAACGTGTTTCTTCCACTGACGACGACAAGCGGATATCGATAGGAAGCTTGCAGTGCACCTCAATCGAAACGTTTCCACGATTCAGTAACTAATGTACTGGAAGAGAGAGACTCAGAGCGCTAGCAGCAGGAGCGATGACCTATTTCTTGTGCCTCAGTGACGGCGCGGTGCGGCTGGTGTATGACCAGAGACGGAATATAACCTCTGTTGAAATTTAAAGTTACAACACATGATGTGTAAAATAGGACGAAGGAAGCGTCTGTTCTCTGTACATGTACAGCAGAGAGTGAGTGCAACAGATTATAAATCTCTTACGTCTTTGAAGTAAAAATGATGATGATGATGATGATGATGATACTTGTCGTTTAAAGGGGCCTATCATCTAGGTCATCGGCCCCTAATGGAACAAAATGTAATGACAATTTAAAAGTCCAAATTCATCCACTGACCATAATTCAAAACGTGATGATGAAGAATGCATGGATGAATATGAATTTAAGACAATCAGTGGATCCGACCCACAATGCCCCACATTCCCTGAAACTATCTGAGAACAATAGTATTACTCACCAAAGGACGGCTTCTAAAGCACATTCTTGAAACGATGATGCTTGATGTCTAAAGAGGTCCAAAATCCAGGTCAACGGCCCCTCATAATGCTACTTATCGCTAGTAAAGTAGAACCACGGTATTTGTCATGTTGCGGTACTAATCAAAAGTAGCGTAGACACGGTGTTCCACACGTTATGGTACTACTCACAAGTATCATACGTCGCACAGGTAATGCAGACCTATGGATTTTCTCACATAATGGCGCCACTCATAGGAAATGCAAACCAATGGCGTTCCTCACATTGGTGTACTAATCACAGGCAACGCAGACCCACGGTGTCGCTCATATAGTGGCACTAATCACAGGCAACGCAGACCCACGGTGTCGCTCATATAGTGATACTAATCACAGGCAACGCAGACCCACGGTGTCGCTCATATAGTGATACTAATCACATGCAACGCAGACCCACGGTGTCGCTCATATAGTGATACTAATCACATGCAACGCAGACCCACGGTGTCGCTCATATAGTCATACTAATCACAGGCAACGCAGACCCACGGTGTCGCTCATATAGTGATACTAATCACATGCAACGCAGACCTACGGTGTCGCTCATATAGTGGTACTAATCACAGGCAACGAAGACCCACGGTGTCGCTCATATAGTGGTACTAATAACAGGCAACGCAGACCCACGGTGTCGCTCATATAGTGGTACTGATCACAGGCAACGCAGACCCACGGTGTCGCTCATATAGTGGTACTAATCACAGGCAACGCAGACCCACGGTGTCGCTCATATAGTGGTACTAATCACATGCAACGCAGACCCACGGTGTCGCTCATATAGTGGTACTGATCACAGGCAACGCAGACCCACGGTGTCGCTCATATAGTGGTACTAATCACAGGCAACGAAGACCCACGGTGTCGCTCATATAGTGGTACTAATCACAGGCAACGAAGAACCACAGTGTCGCTCATATAGTGGTACTAATCACAGGCAACGAAGACCCACGGTGTCGCTCATATAGTGGTACTAATCACAGGCAACGCAGACCCACGGTGTCGCTCATATAGTGGTACTAATCACAGGCAACGCAGACCCACGGTGTCGCTCATATAGTGGTACTAATCACAGGAAACGCAGACCCACGGTGTCGCTCATATAGTGGTACTAATCACAGGCAACGCAGACCCACGGTGTCGCTCATATAGTGGTACTAATCACAGGCAACGCAGACCCACGGTGTCGCTCGTATAGTGGTACTAATCACAGGCAACGCAGACCCACGGTGTCGCTCATATAGTGGTACTAATCACAGGCAACGCAGACCCACGGTGTCGCTCATATAGTGGTACTAATCACAGGCAACGCAGACCCACGGTGTCGCTCATATAGTGGTACTAATCACAGATAACGAAGAACCACGCTGTCGCTCATATAGTGGTACTAATCACAGGCAACGCAGGCCTACGGTGTCGCTCATATAGTGGTACTAATCACAGGCAACGAAGACCCACGGTGTCGCTCATATAGTGGTACTAATCACAGACAACGAAGAACCACGCTGTCGCTCATATAGTGGTACTAATCACAGGCAACGCAGGCCTACGGTGTCGCTCATACAGTGGTATTAATCAAAGGCAACGAAGACCCACGGTGTTGCTCATAGAGTGGTACTAATCACGGGCAACGCAGACCCACGGTGTCGCTCGTATAGTGGTACTAATCACAGGCAACGCAGACCCACGGTGTCGCTCATATAGTGGTACTAATCACGGGCAACGCAGACCCACGATGTCGCTCGTATAGTGGTACTAATCACAGGCAACGCAGACCCACGGTGTCGCTCATATAGTGGTACTAATTATAGGCAACGAAGAACCACGGTGTCGCTCATATAGTGGTACTAATCACAGGCAACGCAGACCCACGGTGTCGCTCATATAGTGGTACTAATTATAGGCAACGAAGAACCACGGTGTCGCTCATATAGTGGTACTAATCACAGGCAACGCAGACCCACGGTGTCGCTCATATAGTGGTACTAATCACGGGCAACGCAGACCCACGGTGTCGCTCGTGTAGTGGTACTAATCACAGGCAACGCAGACCCACGGTGTCGCTCATATAGTGGTACTAATTATAGGCAACGAAGAACCACGGTGTCGCTCATATAGTGGTACTAATCACAGGCAACGCAGACCCACGGTGTCGCTCATATAGTGGTACTAATCACAGCCAACGCAGGCCCACGGTGTCGCTCATATAGTGGTATTAATCAAAGGTAACGAAGACCCACGGTGTCGCTCATATAGTGGTACTAATCACAGGCAACGCAGACCCACGGTGTCGCTCATATAGTGGTACTAATCACAGGCAACGCTGACCCACGGTGTCGCTCATATAGTGGTACTAATTACAGGCAACGAAGAACCACGGTGTCGCTCATATAATGGTACTAATCACAGGCAACGCAGACCCACGGTGTCGCTCATATAGTGGTACTAATCACAGGCAACGCAGACCCACGGTGTCGCTCATATAGTGGTACTATTCACAGGCAACGAAGAACCACGGTGTCGCTCATATAGTGGTACTAATCACAGGCAACGCAGACCCACGGTGTCGCTCATATAGTAGTACTAATCACAGGCAACGCAGACCGACGGTGTCGCTCATATAGTGGTACTAATCACAGGCAACGCAGACCCACGGTCTCGCTCATATAGTGGTACTAATTACAGGCAACGAAGAACCACGGTGTCGCTCATATAGTGGTACTAATCACAGGCAACGAAGAACCACGGTGTCGCTCATATAGTGCTACTAATCACAGGCAACGAAGAACCACGGTGTCGCTCATATAGTGGTACTAATCACAGGCAACGAAGAACCACGGTGTCGCTCTTATAGTGGTACTAATCACAGGCAACGCAGGCCCACGGTGTCGCTCTTATAGTGGTACAAATCACAGGTACTGCAAACCCACAATGAAGCCACTCTCTGCTGCTACTAATGACAAACCTGTTGTGTACCTAACATAGTGGTACTACTAGCAAGTGAAGGTGACCCATGGTGTTCCCTGCGTGATGGTACTAGCCACAAGTAATTTCATGCTTCTAATACAATCATCGCTTGGTTGCCGCTTTTAGTGGCCTCTTGGTCTTACTACAGGCAGAGGATACCGTGGATGTATTCTTCGTCTGCGTCCCCCACCCACAGGGAGTTTAAGGAAAAATACTAGGAAAGAAAGGAAGAGGAAGACCAAGGAAGACATACTTGATGGGATGTAAAAACTACAAGGAAGTGAAGATAGCAGCAGTACTGAGTGGAGAATGGTTGCAGCGACAAGGCTTAGCCTTTAGTGTATGTTGATGATGTCTTATCACTTCATTCAAAAATTAGGATACAAAATTAGGAGTGTCTGTTCAAAACGTGCTGTTTCCACCTTAAGAAAGTTTAGGAAAAGCGCAAGAAACGTAAAATGAAAGATACATGGAACGTACCCATCATCGGGTTTGGGACAAAGTTTTAGGAATTACATCTTCCTCGTCTGCATTGTTCATGGCATTCGATAGTGTCATTCATGTGGACGAAATACTGATTTATTTTTTCGAAGTGGAAATAGCACCTTTAATAGCATCTTTTGAACAGACACTCCAAACGTTTTTCCAGTGAGGCTCAGCGGCAACATATAGCAGATCTTTTAGATTCAGGAGATGAAACTGACTATATCGCTATTGATCTATCTAAGGCAGACATAGTAAACACGCAAGATTATTGAAAAAAAATAACGGCTACTGGAATAGAAAAAATAGTGACTGAACTAGTGGCTAAATTTCTATAAAATATAACTCAGAAAATCAGAATAGGTTCCAGTCACTCAAACCAGTCTGAAAATCGTGCAGAGACAAGAATTAAACTCTATATAATCAACTAGAAATCTATCCTCCTTAGCCCCACGTGGAAACAGACATATTATAAACATCATCATTTCTCATTCAATTAAACATTACAAAACATCAGAAGAATAAAGTAAAACTTCGTGATACGTTTTCATCGCTCTTTGGTGTTACGTGGTGCAGGGTCAACCAGAAGAAATGGGGTTTCGAAGTTGACAGTACCTTGTGTGTATACGGAGAAGAGCAGACCACAGCCCATTTGCTGCAATGTAGTTCATACCCATTCAGTTGCACAACAGAAGATCTCGTTAAAGCGAAGCCAAATGCACTTGATGTCGCAAGGTTTTGGGCTCACATAGTTTAATGTGGCTCTTCGTCACTGAAGAATTTATATTGTGATTTATGTTTTATATTATTTCCTCACATTTAATTTAAAACTTATTTATGCTTCTGACACGATATTAATAAATAAAATTGCACATAAATGTGTCATGCAGGCTGGATATACTTGTAAAATATTGGAAATACTAGTCACTTTACCTGTTGACATTTCTTGTACACTTGTCTGTTGGTACAGGCCACATTTTGACCATTTTCATATCTACGATTAATTGGTAATTGAATGGATTCATCCACTTTCCTTGTCACATGTTATTCAACCTCACAACGAAATTACGAAAAACTCAGCTAAAATCAGTTCCATAATCTTTGCTTTATAGGCACATCACGTAAACAGTTATTTCATTGATACCAACAAGTTAAACTTAATTTCAAGATAGGTGGTTAATTTTATTCATAAAAGTGCGATTTTGAGTTATTATCAACATGAATACACCTTCTGTTTGTCCCACAAAGCCAATGCAGAGGCTCCAGTTATCCTTCTGCTATGAGCTATTCAAGCGTATATTCATCTGTTCCTTGTTAACTACCTTGAAGTTCACCCCGACATCTTCGTGCTCCAGCTAGCAGATTTTCTTGCTAGACAGTTTACATCATCTTTGAAGTACATGTCCAAAGGAACGCTAGTTCCTATGATTATCATACACGCACGGCTATTTCTCTAAAGGTCCCTTCATTAGCCAAGTTAATATGATCAAAAGTTTACATAAAATGGACTCAGAATTTCATATGTGTGTACATGTCTAAATGCCTCATTCTCTAGCAAACTAAGAATACAATGTTATTCATCACATATTATCTCGCATGCCCTATTTTGCATTCATCTGCTATACCCGAATAGCGAGATCGAATCCTGACGCATTTGGCTCGTATTTAAATGTGCCTGAAAGCAAGTGATCGGTGTCGGTAAATTTACTGCCATATTAGACAAAAACTTCAACTGTAGGAACACTTCTGGCATCAGAGCGTCTCCTTCCCGGCCAATGCACGTGTGGTTTTGCAAATGAAGAATTCGGATTCTACGTGAATATTGAAGTACTGTCTATGATCACTATATCTTTCTTTCTTTCTTCACGACGTATCTTCAAACCAACAATAATGGAAGGGACCTTTATTATCATTATTTAAAAGTGAATAGATCACTTAAGATCACAGTACAACTTCATTTCTTTCTCTTCGTGCGGAGTTTTTTTTTTGTGTTCCTTCATGCGTTCGCTAGCCTGCTTTCGGTGTTCATCTGTCTGGTCTTTTTAGCTCTTCCTGCGGTTTGAACCCCTTCCAAAATTTTCACAATGTTCCTAAATGTCTTCCTTTCTAACATTTCGACCTCCGAAATGTTTAATCTTTCCATATTCTTCCTTGTTTCCTTAATCGATTCTCTTTATTTCTCCAGAATAAATCAAATATCTGTTTGGTAAGTCTGTTTGCGTTCATTCTTTACAGATGCCCGAGAAACGCCAGTCTCCCTTTCTTCATGGTCTCCGAGATTCTTTTCACCTTCTGGTATACTTCTTTGTTGCCATCCGCTTTTAGTTTGGACATCTCCCATAATTTCTCTAAGAATTCTTCTTTCTAAGACTTGTAGCTTCCCCAGCTTGTAGTTCATGGACAGGCATTCACTGACATACAGACATTCTGCTTTAACCACAGTGTTGTAATGTTTTGTTTTCGCATTCCAGGACATGCACTTCTTATTGTAGAAATTTTCTGTTAAGCCATATGCTCTCTCCATTTTAGAGATCCGATCTTCCACTGCAACCTTTTTCTAGTCCATTCTCCTGTATGGTCTCACCAAGGTACTTGAACTTCTTGATCCTTTATATCCCTCCTATCTCTGTTTCCAGGAATTTTGGCCTATCTTTGATGTTCTTCATGAATTTGGCATTTTCTGCTTACATCCTCAGTCCTGTTTCGGTGGGGATTCTTTCCAAGAGATTTATTATTATTATTACTATTATTATTATTATTATTATCGTGGTGGTGGAATTTTCATCCCTAGTGTGACCTTTACTACGTGGTAGTATTTATTCTTCAATTCATTTCCCTTTCAGTTTTTAACAACAGTGCTCCCTGGGACAGTGCTGAAGAAACCATAATTCCACCGGCTGTGCATAGAGGGCTATGGCTTCCGACAGTTGAACTTATCGCGTTCCTACATCCTGGTATTACTGGCATACTATCTTCACTAACAAGTGGCATAATCTTGCGATCCAGGTCACCTACTGAGTTCCGAAGAATGTCGGCAATAGTAGTCACTGCTGACGCTTTGTTCCTTAGGCACAGCATACGTGAGAATAACATCCTCCCAGTTGTATGCCACAATGAGCATAAGCTTCACGCGGCTGCGTTTCTGTCAACATTTCTGTGGACGTGGCGAAACTGGGTGAGGCAATTCATTCGATTGACGCTTTAATTCAAGCTCGTAGGCTCGTCTCATCAATGGGGACGAACACCGTGGGCCAGAATGTTGAAAACGTGGCCAAAAAAGAAAAAAAACGAGTTTCTAGATGGGAATTTTGGACTATCAGGTTCGCTTCAGTAATGCTGGGACTACTGAATGCCGGTTGTGCGAATGATCAGCTGTTAATTTCGCCGTTATATTTCAGGTCAAAGGCGGCAATTCATCGTGAGCGGTGCGTGCAGCCGGCCAGGCTACAAAATAGTCTTGTCGTTAAAGATAAATGTTTGTGTTCTGTGTAAGGGAAACGAATCTTTTCCATAAAGAAGGTGTTCCAGGAGGTATGCACAAATTAACAAACATTTATATCATTATTAAATTATTAGTTACACATAGTTTCTGAAATTAACTTAATAACGGAAAATGCACGAGAAAATTGTAAAATGTGCTTAAAAATAGAGATAAGTTACGAATTCCACAACATTCCGTTTCTTTTGCACTGTGTCCGCAATTATGTATTATTACCTTTGTAAATTACACTTCATATCCATCTACTAGTACAAACTCCTACTTTGAGCCACGTTTTAAGTGACACTTGCAAAATGTCGTTATTGAGACATCTTGAAAAATAACAATAAAATTAATTAATTTTGAGCTAAATTAGTACAACTTAAATTATATTCGATGCCTGGAAATAAATAAATAAATAAATAAATAAATAAATAAATAAATAAATAAATAAATAAATAAATAAATAAATAAATAAATAAATAAATAAATAGATAAATAAATAAATAAAGCATGAATTAATAATTAAAATTAAAAAATCAAATTTGAAATTCCACTAAGTCGAACGAATTCCTACGATCATTCCTTTTTATTTACTGCATCGAGACTCTGGAATGCACTCCGAATGGACATTCGGCACCTTACTTCGTCTCATAAATTCAAATCTGCCTGCCGAAAGTTTTTCCTGGGTACATAAAACTGAGTTGTGTGAGTCATTGTGCGTATGTCGTGTGAATGGGTTTCCTTCATTTATTATTATTATTATTATTATTATTATTATTATTATTATTATTATTTTACATCGTTATGCCCTTTTGGTTCTGAATTTACGTCTATCTTGTACAATGTATTCTGAGATGTTGATTTCCTGGAGATCTGTTTCAATTCCACAAAGCCAGCTGTTCTTGGTTTTTAATGAAAGGGCCAGGTTGAGAATTCTTTTGAGTTGCTTTTGTGTTCGCTCTGTGTGACTCACGCTCACTTATCGTACGGCAGTACGGACTTAGTAGTGTGGACATTCATTCGTGCCTTTCAGTGACTACGTCTCCTAGTGTGTAGCGTCTTGAAATAACTAGCAATTTACTTAGCAGTTAGTGCTATGTGGAGGCGAGTTTTCCATCTGTTGTGGCGGCAAACGAGCGTGCATTAGAAGAACCTTCAGGTAACATCGACAAGAAACAAGCAGTTACATCAGAAAATGCTACAGGTAATGTTTCACAACATATATATTCTCCCACTGATTCAGGGCCTAGCTCAGCTTCTGTTTCTGATATGAATGTGGAACCAGCTGTGCTTCCTCCTCAAAATAGCGGAGCACCGCCTCGGCTCAGTGCATATGATTATAACAAAGCTAACCGGTATCACATTGACTCTTCAGGGCCTCACTACATCTATGTGGAAGGGAAAGAAGGAAACATAGGTAAACTACATCCGATGGCGTTTGGTAAAATAATTTATCGGGAGTGTCCATCTCAACGTAGAAATATCAAAGATATTTATTCCATCGGGAAAATTCGTCTTAAAATGGAATTTCACTCAGCACAGGTTGCAAACTGGTTCGTTAGTTCTACTTTCTTTTCCTCACATCAATTAGAAGGTTACATTCCGTCTCATGTCATAACTCGTCATGGTGTCATTCAAGATGAACATACAAAAATAGAGGAAGACGAACTATTACAAGTGTTAGATTCTTCTGTTAAAATCAGACGAGTCCGTCGTATGTACAGGCGCACAATGAAGGACAATGTTTCAACTGCTGTTCCAATACGGACTTGTGTGGTTACTTTTGACTCTCAGACGCTGCCAGACAGTGTATCAATAGATGGGGCACGTTATGAGGTTTCTCCTTTTGTGGCTCCAGTACGTATTTGCTATAATTGCTTGCGCTTCGGCCACATAAGTAAACACTGTCGTTCACAGGGTAGATGCAGTAACTGTGCTGTGTCGCATACTCCAAACCCCTGCTCATTGCCTCAGCCTCAGTGTGTACACTGTCAAGGTCAACACAGTGCCCTCAGTAAAGAGTGCTCGGAGTATAACAAACGATTAGATATAAACGAGGTTTCGGCCAAATATAACATACCATTCAAGGAAGCTAAGGAAGCTGTTATGAGAAAATCATATGCTGAAGTGGTTCAGCCATTACCTCTCACACATGAGCAAGCTTTTCCTCCCTTACCCAGACACCAAAATCACAAAATTACCGTGTTCCAACCTAGGCGAACTGCTCCGGCGTTACCCAGACCATCTATCCCCCACCCACTGGTATTTTACCATCCCCATGAAGTAAGTGGGGGTCCAGTGGGCCCCAACCCTTATCCACCTCAGCCGCACTTAATAGCACCCCGTAGTGCAAGTCCCTTGCCTGGCTGCTCTTCTCAACCACCACTTACTTCATCAGAATCCCTTATTACTGGTATCCTTAACCTAGTTACACAGCTTCTACACGGAATTCTCCTATCCAATCGTAGTATCCCTTTGGCAGCGGAACTTCGCGAAATGATAACACAGAACATTCATGGAAGCTTTTAAGCCAATCAGCGCTGGCTCATAAACACAGTCTTCGAAAAGAATTACATGATCGGCACATCAACTTGGCAGCATTATCCGAGACTTGGTTTCGCGCTGGTATACCAGTTATGTTTCCTGGATATAGTGTTCTGCGTTCAGACAGAGATGATGGATATGGAGGAAGTGGTCTGTTAGTAGGCAGCAATATTCGTCACAGAGCAATATCCCTTACATTACCCGGAGATCTTTCATTCCAGGTGGTAGCGGCTCGTATCTTCCTCCCGACGGTGGCATTTACATTAATATCTATCTAATGCCCATCACGTATTGTAATTCAACCAGGCGAATGGGACAGTTTATTTAACCAACTGAAACCTCCATACATTATATGTGGTGATCTGAACGCCCATAGTGTAGCTTGGGGATGTGCTTATACGGACCGTGCTGGAATAGCCGTGCAAGATATGATGGATGACTACCACCTGGTCATACTCTACGACGGTAGTCCTACCCTTATTTCTCGGCCTGGACTTCGAACTTCGGCAGTAGATGTAACTATTTGTTCTCCAGCCATCGCTGCCAAACTAACCTGGGAAGCACGACGATACTCCCTGGGATCTGATCATCTTCCTATCGAAATCCATTTACAAAATAGCTACGCCTTACCTACAACCTTCTACCCCACCACAAAATGGAACACCAAACGAGCAAATTGGATTGCATTCAGCGAGAACATAGACTCCGAACTTCGTACTGCAACTCTCCCTACCGACCCACTTACAAAATACGACAGTTTAATACACATCATAAATGCTGCAGCTTCGGTTAGTATCCCAGTGAAACAGCCTTCCTGTTTTCCGAAACGTCCCCCTACGCCGTGGTGGGACGCAGAATGTTCCCGAATGATTGCAAGAAGGAAACTTGCTTTTAAACAATATCGACGCCTTTCGTCCTGGGAGAATTATTCTAATTATCAACACATCAACGCACAAGTCAAAAGATTTTTAAAATAGTAAAAGCGATCCATTTGGCGAAGATACTGTGAAGAAATTAGCAGAGAAACCCCACTTACTACAATCTGGAATAGAGTAAGATCCATAAAATGGGTGGCGAGTAGCTCCCCACGTTCTTCGTTTCCGTCGGATTGCGTTGAGGCTGTTCATAGTCATATTGCTCCACCGACTGTACCGCAGTTGCCCGGTTGGCGCTTTTCACCGAACTGGGATCGCACTCATTTTCTGTTACGGCCATTTACTTATACGGAACTCCAACAGGCGTTAAAATATAACATCACTGCCCCTGGTAAGGACTACATCCAGTACTCGATGTTATCCCATCTCCCTCGCACAGCGCAAGTTCTATTACTACAAATTTTTAACAACATTTGGACACGGGAATAATTACCTTTGGACTGGATTACTCAAATTGTCATCCCTATTCTGAAGCCTGGAAAGGACCCTAGTGACCCTTCTTCTTACAGAGCAATAGCTCTTTCCTTGTGTGTAGTAAAGACTCTGGAAAGGATGGTGAAAACACGACTTGAGTGGTGGTTAGAACACCAGCAGCTGGTTCCTCAGTCGCAGTATGGATTCCGCCGTGGGAGAGGAACATTGGACCATCTCAGTATCTTCACTTCTGCAATAGAACATGCTTTTGCGGTTAATGGATATCTTACGGCTCTTTCACTGGATATCAGCTCAGCTTATGATAACGTCAGTATACCGGTTCTCTTCAGTAAGCTTGAAGCATTCCATATCCCTCCAGCTTTTATATATGGTCTTTATACATTGTTACAAGAACGATATATCTACGTACGAGACGGACACAGTCGTTTACATGGCCCTCGTCGCGTGTGTAAAGGTCTCCCACAGGGTGCTGTGCTCAGCCCGCTTTTGTATACAATTTATACTGCTGATCTTGAGCATCTGTTCAGCCCCTCGATTCACGTTTTACAATACGCGGACGATGTGTGTATTTACACTACTTCCTCTAGCTTCGAGGTTACATCTCTTCGTTTACATTACGTGGCCTGCGAACTGGCAAAATGGTTGCATAATAATGGACTTGAATTGTCTCCATCGAAATCTACTGTGGTGACTTTTACCCGGAAGAGGACTTTACCTCAGCTTGGTGATATACATTTAGGACCATTCACATTTCCAGTGAAATCATCATTACGCCTATTGGGTATGCACTTCGATAGTCGACTAAATTGGAGTTGCCATATTGCTCACCTTATTCCAAAAATTGAACGAGCGATTAATATTCTCCGCCTTGTGACCCGTATCTGGTGGGGAGCTGATCCTGTAATACTTTTGACTCTGTATCGTTCCATAATACGCTCCATGATTGATTACGGGTGTTTTTTGTATGGGAATGCTCCTGCATACGTCACGAAGAAACTCGACACCGTACAATTTCGGGCGATCCGCATCTGTTTGGGTGTTATGAGATCCACACCATCAAATGCTCTCTTAATAGAAGCTGAAGAATTATCTTTGCAAATGCGCCGAGAAATGATAGGCAAGAAATTTCTGTTACAACGTTCTGCTATTTCACAGCATCCCATTCTTATTGCACTTCAACTATTGACCGTTATCGAGGAGAGACATGGACGACACTCACGATACAAGCCACAGCTTCTGTTACGCTGCTACAACGAACTGAACATGATTTTCGCACTAACTCTCAAAACACGAACCATACCCGACTTTCAGTGTTCTTCATATCGACTGCCGATCTACCTAGATATCTCACCACAAAAGCTCATACACAGAACTGCATTCCGACTCTGATTCGCTCCATGTGGCCCAATAGTACTTATATCTTCACGGATGGTTCCAAATTCGTCGAATCGGTAGGATATGCATATTACTGCCAAAAAAGGGAGTATGTGGTACCTTCAAAGTGCCGCCCGAAACCTCTATTTATACAGCGGAAATTTTAGCTATATGTGCTGCACTTCGTTTCTGTTAAAACAAGCGATTCGATTCTGCTCTCATCATTACGGACTTCCAAAGTGTTATGAAGAAATTACAAAATCTCAAGTGGAATCTCCAAACGCATGGTTACTTGTATGACATCGCGGAGCGAGCTTTTAACATCTACTCTTCAGGTTGCTCCATAGCATTTCTTTGGGTCAAAGGACATAATGGAATTTTCGGCAATGAAAAAGCTGATGTCCTAGCCAAACGTGGTGCATCGAAAGGGCTATTTACAGCGCTGCAACTTCCATGGATGGATTTTATTCCCACTATTCGACAACAAATTCGTCACAAATGGTCTACGGAATGGGAAACATCTCATCTGCATAAAGGTAGAGCTTATGCTCTCGTACAACTCAACATCCCTCCTAAGCCATGGTATTATAAGTTTCATCGGTCACGAGGTCTAACGGTATCCGTCATCCGAATGCGGCTCAATTATGGATCATTCCCTTCACATCTCTATCGCAAAAGAGTTTTGCCTTCACCACGCTGTCGATGTCAGTATGCGGAGGATGGAGATCTTTACCACATTTTGTTTAAGTGTGGCCTTTATGAAGCTTCTCGCAGCCGCTCTTTATCTGAACTATCTGATCTACAAGTGCCGTTCCCGACCAGCGCTGCATTGGTGTTGCACGGTGAAAACAATTCAGTTCTGAATGCTGTGATGAACTTTTTGAGAACCGCGCAAATAAGAATTTGACTTTGTGCTCTTCGCATTGTTGCCAGTGTTGTGTAGTGTTTTGTGTTTTGTTTCTTCTTCCCCTCTTCTTCCGGAAGAGAGATTCAGTGTAGTGTTCTCTACTTGAAGACTGTGGCAATCTTATTTTCATTCTTGTATGTCCTTTACACTGACATTTTTTTTATATATATGTGTGCAGCTAGTGTTCCTTGTACATAGACGATGACCAAATGTTGTATCAACAAAGTTCAATTAAATAAAAAAATAAAAAGAGAATTCTTTTAGTTAGCCTGTTAGTGTTCATTCTGATAATGTCTCCATAAAATTTCAATCGTCTTTTCGGAAAAGTGCAAGAAACTTTTTAAAAATGACAATATATCTCCTGGGATGATTTACCCCCCCCCCCCCATATTCCATCTACACAAACTGGGCCAAAAATTGTTCGTATAATTTTCCTTTATTGTTTCTCAATGTCTTTGGTTAAAGATCCGCTACCAATGATTAAGGTTTCTGAGGCATATAACGCTTCAGATTTGATCACTGTATTATAGTGCCTAAGTTTTGCATTCCGAGATATTGATTTTATTATACTGTACCTGTTCCAAGTGATCCTGTATGCTTTCTGTTATTTGGAAATTCTTTCTTTATTTGCTTCGCGGTTTAAACCAGAGGGCTGAATAATTTCACTTGAACAATTTTTCCGAATTTAGTTATCATAGGTTGTCCATCTGCCTGCTGTCATTTCTTGATGGATGCAGTACTTTTGCATCCATCTCTTGGCACAGGCCAGAGTAAAGTGTAGCTTCCACTGAAGTCCCAGTCAACATTCATGGCTGTGACAATATGGAATTTGCTGGGGTATGGGTAGTACTGAGTAATGACATTCAGAGCATGACTAGTGCATCTGAGTGTTATGAAAGGTGCTGCTCATAGAATCAGTCGTGCTGCAATATTACTTTCTGACCCAGTGAGGAAAGCAATGGCAAACTACCTCACTCCTCATCTTGCCTCGTACGCCTCATTTTGGTGCTGCCATTGGTTTTTGGGGTTTCCTTATAACCGCATAACCTTTGGTGGTGCTATTTGAGGATCCAACCAGCCTCTGGGCTGATGACCTAACAAACAGAGGTTGTCCATCTAAGTATCGTGAGGCTCCTTCTCATACGAAATTTGAAGTCCCATTTTTTTTTTTTGCTAGGGGCTTTACGTCGCACCGACACAGATAGGTCTTATGGCGACGATGGGATAGGAAAGGCCTAGGAGTTGGAAGGAAGCGGCCGTGGCCTTAATTAAGGTACAGCCCCAGCATTTGCCTGGTGTGAAAATGGGAAACCACGGAAAACCATTTTCAGGGCTGCCGATAGTGGGATTCGAACCTACTATCTCCCGGATGCAAGCTCACAGCCGCGCGCCTCTACGCGCACGGCCAACTCGCCCGGTGAAGTCCCATTTTATTATTATTGTCACACTACTGTACTGATAGGTAGGCCTAACTTAATCTTAGAATGATCTGTCCGTAGTATTACTTCGTTTTAGAATTTCTATGTTTTACTTTTATGTTTACATTTTTAAATTATATTGTTTGTAGTGGTTAAGTGTAGGAGAGGGCAGTGAGCCCTAACTTCGCCACAAATGTAAGTCAGGAATAAATAAATAAATAAATAAATAAATAAATAAATAAATAAATAAATAAATAAATAAATAAATAAATAAATAAATAAATAAATAAATAAATAATAAACAAATAAATAAGTATAACATCGAATTATCTTAAATTTCAGGTTCATCTGTCCACCGGCTTTCGTGAACGGATTTTCGAGAAAAGAGATATTTCTAATAACAAAAGAATATTTGTCATCAAACGATTTGCAAGTGGTCATAGAACATTTAGAAAAGTCGTTGACAGGAAAGAGTGGACATGCAATCACAATTCCCGATGAGGGGCCGATGACCTTCGATGTTAGGCCCCTTTGAATAACAAGCATCATCATCATCATCATCATCATCATCATCATCATCATCATCATCATCATCATCATCATCATCATCAATTCCCGATGAAATAGGTCTACCATTTCGATTTTGTTGACAAAATAAAGAAGCAAATATAAGGAAGCAGGTCAACGACAAGATTATTTAAGAAGAACGAAAAATGATTAAATAAAATAGTATATTTTCCAATTGATGCGAAACCTGCAACTGTGAATAAATCAACAGGTCGATCTGCCGAAAATTTTGGAACATTATTTGATAGGTCCAGAAGGAGAACTGAGGAGATTCGAACGATGTTCAGTCCTGCCGAATTATCGTTGACTGCGCAAATGAGTCTTCGATCTTCGGGGGCACTCAGACGCTGTGAAGATTGTGAAAGACGTTACATTGTCAAGTCCATCCACGGCGACAAAATACAAGGAAGGCTTCCGACTGTCATCATCACCGCCAGCCTCGTATGATGCAAATATAGCTCTAGCACTTCTGTTAGACTTGAAATTGTCAAAAGAATCGTACCAACATTTGAGAAATGGGGCAAAGGGAAAATGCTAAAACACATTTCATCCACCGTACACAGCTGTATTGGCAGCCATCTTGGATCCACCATTTTTTTTCATTTTCATTTTCAGTCTTCAGCAGCAACCTCGATAATTCCCCATAAAAGTACTTTTGTATGAATAAGATGACTTTTATCAATATTTACCCGCCATCTTGAATCCGCCATTTTATTTTTTCACTTTTTGATATCATATACTTAATCAGCAATTTCGATAACCTTTACATAACTTACTAACTTTGGTACAAATTTAACAACTCTTTATTTTTCTGGCCAGCTTTTTGGGATTCTGGGCAACTGTGCGCATAGCCGTACGCAGATGTCGCTCCAGAAATCGGCAGTAGTAGTCACTGTTGACGGTTAGTTCTTCGTGAGAATAACACCGTCGTAGTCGTATGCCACAATCAGCATAATATTCACGCGGCTGGTTTCCTGTCGAAATTTCTATGGGCTTGGTGAACCTGGGTGACGCCATACATTCGATTGACGCTTTAATTCAGGCTCGTGGACAAGTCTCATCAATTGCGACAATACGCTCCAGAAATGCGTCTCCTTCGTTTCGGCATCTGTCCAGGCGGATGGCAGCCAGTGCATACCGGTGCCATTTCTGTTCGTCGGTGAGTTGATGTGGAACACAACGGGACGCAATTTTCCTCATGTTAAGACATTTCGTCAGTACGTGTCACACCGTTTAATGACTGAGACCAACCTCTACGGATAATTCCCGGTCTACGGAAACGAGACCACTCACGATGTCAATCTGATCTTGAGGAATGGACCTGTGCGGTGTAAATCCGAAGCCTCATTCCGACCCGCACGTAACGCCTTGACCCATCCTGCGGTAATATATTCTCACCACAGGCTTCACGTAATCCTCGGTAACATTATGATGCATTCTTGCCGCTGGAAATCTCGATTTTAATCCAGGAACGCTGATCACCTTTTGAAAACTTTCTTTAGAGCGGTGAAATCGACACTCTTCACTTGAACGCCACACAGCAATAACACTCCAAACTAGATGCCCGTCAAATGCACACTACACATCGACAACAGTGCTACCTAACCGCTGCCATATCCTATTTGCGCATGCCCGACCTCCTGCCAGTGTCTGGAGATTACGTTACCACTTCTTTATTTACAGCTGTAGTATATTCGGCTCCTTCCGGGCTCTAAGTAAGCTCTCTTCCACTCAAAAATGGCAGCGTTGCCAAGATCAAGTAGTTTATTTCAACTCTCCTACGGATCTCTGGTTACAGCAAATGATTCCGTTTGTTTTTGCATGAGATTCATTAAATGAATCATTAAAATAATTTAAAACATTGCAGGCAAAGTCATCTCCGTAGAGGCAATGAAGGCCCATGAAGGAGCGGAAGGTTAAGTCATATACCATCCGTAACCTCAGTAATTGGTGGAAAGATTGGTTGTCTCCATGCCCGCACCTCTTCCCCCAAGAATTAATCTGACAATAATTTCCATATGACTCTAGAGCAGGGCCTCTCAGGGTGCATGTGCACGGTGCAAAAGAAGACTTCGTTTGGTTGACCAGAGTGCAGTCCCCCACTCCATGAGTTGGAGCAATAGCGCTGTCTCTCTCTTTCCGCACGCCTGTCTCCCTCTTCCTCACTTGCTCCGTAGCGCTCCAAATCCGAGCCGAGTTGAGCCGAGCTTAGCCGAGTAGCCCAGAGACGAAGCGTTGGTCCGAGCCGAGCCGAGCCGAGTGTGACCGATGTACTGTGCACAGGAACTCTGCACCGCAGTTTGCACGCGTGAGATTTTGGGCGTTTGAGAGGCCCTGCTCTAGAGAAATTGAAGTCTTGTTTCCAAATTTTCGATTTCTTGACGGAAATTCGAACCCACGTTTTTCCAGTTGAGCCAAGCATACTTTCACCGTCTCATCTCCGAAGTCCTACGCCTACGAAAGGCAATGTCCTGACTGTCGGTTAACGTCGAGGCAAAACTACTGGACATATAGACATGTAATTTTGAGCATACATTCATGTAATAGTACAGGTGTTCATTAGTAAGGGGTTTCAAAATTGTCACTCCTAAGGGGATAAAACAGAGGTAAAATCCTTAAAACCAAAATATTCATTGCTCCGGAACCATTCACCGGATAAATCTGAAATTTGACACCATGATTATTCCTTTACGCACGATATTTTAAATAAGACGATTTTAGAAAAATCAGTCCTTAAGAACACCTAAAAGAAAAATATTCATTTCTCTGAAACCGCTCGACATACGAAATTGAAATTTCCCATAATACGTCTTAGATTTTAAATAATAAATGTTCTTAAAACAGTATACCCCTAAAGGGGTTTGACTGAGGGGCACACACAAAGGTAGATCCTATACGTTTTAGATATTAAATAAGAATTTTTCTTAAAACAATACACACTTAAGAGGTTTTGATCGGGACGGTGAGGCCTGAAAACATAACTACTGATATATCTGAAATCATTTGACATGCGCGATTGAAATTTCACATGATGGTTTTAAATAAGAAATATTTGAAAATATTTCTCCATTACCATTCGACGTTTGAAGTTAACATCTCACAGGATGGTCACTTCTAAATCCTAGGCGTTAAATGAGATAGGGTGTTAAAACATTACAATTCTATATCAGAAAATAAATAATAATTCCTCCAAAACCGTTTGACGTACGAACTTAGGGTGTATTTTACAAGCTCAGTTGACAGGTGGACTCTATAAAGCTTAAAACTTTGAAAGGTAACAGTTTAAAACCGTAGCAAAGCACGGTTATTTTGCTAGTATTAATTATTTGCTGACCAGCTGTACTGTTCTTTAAGTTGTTAGATCAGTTTAAATTACTTTGATTTAAAATAATTCATTACTTTAATTTTAGCCAATAAGAAATCAGTGGAACAGTCAATTAGTCACTGTCATTTTATTCTTAATGTAGAGGGATTGATCCAGCCTCAGATCGCTGGCATTTGAGGGTACCTGAGAGCGACAAATCCAAGCTGTTGACTTACAGCACGTTATATAATTCTCGAGGGTTAAAATTCTGAGTTTTTAGAGTTTCAGAACTAATCTGTAGTATACGAACTTACGTTAAAGGAAAAAGCGCCAAATAATACCAAGTTATATTCATTTATATAAAACACATTAATTATGTAACTTTGAGGGACTTCGCTTTATTCACGTATGGTACAATCGTTGCTCACTTCTGACATCTTTTCGTATTTAATTGAAGTGTCACGGTGTTCTTTATCTCGCTCACACCAGTGAACGCTCCCATCCCACGAGGGCTCTTAATTTGATTACAGTTTCCATGGATAAAGTAAAATTCACGGTGCGAAAATCTAGGGTAAGTGTACTTAAAGGCGAAGATGGCATGAGATCTGAAATCCTTGAACTAATCTTGGGAAATACTTTTAGCAATAACACATATTTACAATACTCGTTGACAACTCACACATTTTCTCTACAACGGAAGTGTGAAACTGTCTGTTCTTTCTTTTACAATACCTTCACGTTTTACGAGAATCCTATTAAAATAACATCGACACTCTCCAAAGTTACGTACGGTTCTTTCGTGCTTAAATATTATTAAAATTCCTATTCTAGCGTAAACTGTTTAACTCTCTCTAGTGAGGTATTGGATCGAACGATAGTTCTGTATTTGCAAAATCCTCCTTACATTCACGATAGCCATTGGAAGGACTATGGATAAAATTGTGAGGTCATGATATAAGAAAAATCAAAAAAGCTTACGGTAAAATAGATATGGATAAAATTGTGAGGTCATGATATAAGAAAAATCAAAATGGCTTACGGTAAAATGTTTCCCTCAGCATTAGGTATAAGAAAGAATTCCATCTTCCTGGATTGAAATCACATGGTAGCGTTCCCTCAGATCTGCATGGGCCCATCATTTCTGATTTTTATCAACGAAAATTCAAAATCAATAAATATCTCTGTGTAACAGAGATCTAAAGTTTTGTAACAATTCTGGTCACATATTGAACCCATAATTCTACGGTGAGAAAAATATTTTTTTTCTCCAATATTTATTTGGTATTAAGAAAGTACTTTTATGTTTGAAGGCAGCCATGTTGCGCTCCTAAGAGCCCCGATGTCGCGTGGGAAGGTTCTCACTCACGGCAAGCTCGTGAATTGCCGGGACACCTCGGTGGAACTCGAGTGCCCGACAATTATTTAAATTCATGGAATTCTATAGAACGAGGGATTTTGGCAGTATAGTAAATAAAGAAATAAATAAGCAAAATTATTCGTACACCCTCCGTGAAGATAGAGACACCAGGGAAAACTTAAATGCAGTTAAGCCTAAGTACATGTTAGCGTCAGATCAGCGAACCAGATACACGTGCCAAGGTCAATGGAAGAAGAAAACGCGCGAAACGCACGGGCAGAAATAATTTATTTCCCCTGTTGTGAGTGTAGAAAAATTATAAATTTAACATCTAACAGAAGTGCAAGTCTGTCCGGAGTTCTGGGACAAGCCTCATCAAAATCGGTCTATTAGACGCAAAATTGGCAGATTACACAATCAAGCCTCATAGAGAGGATAGCGTCCCTCCTGAGATTATAAAAGAAACCCCCCACCGTGGATTTTTCAGTGTCGATCTGGAACTTGAAGCCGCGGGAGCTTGTGCCCGTCGTCATTGGAAATTCGCACCAGATTGACTGACAAATATTTAAATACATGTCCGTGGCTAAGGTCCACGTACTCGGTTAAGAAGAGAAAGTGATTGGAAAAGTTCTGAACGTTTGCCGACGAACTAGGAAAGTGTAGGCTGGTTGAAATATACACAGCAAGTTTTATTTATATCCTCTCATATACGCTTGAAAGTGAAGAGGGTTGGGGGAAGCTATTCAGAGTAGTTCTGCTCCCTTTATCTGCTGAACATCTGTTTTTATTGAAGTAACGGAGAGAAACCACTCTGGGAACGCATCAGACAGTTGTAGTCGACTGCAGAACGAGGGAAGTTCGTGGTGCAAATTACAGAGAAAGTGCATGATTTATGTGGTAATTTTAACCTCGTGTGTGTGAAGGGTAGTGTTTGTATGAGTGAAATTTTGGAAATGAAAATGTTATCTGTGAAAATGAGCGGCTAAGCCCGAGGTCAGCTGGTGATGATGTAACCAGAATGCTTGGAATGTCACCATTGTGCAGGTCTGTCTATTTTATATTATGTTGTAGTTAGTTAGTTATTGTTCTGTCCCAACAAATTTTCTAGATGATTGTCGGGTTGATATTCGTAATTATCAGGCGAAAGGTGTTGTAATTTTTGGTCAGCGTGTGGAAATTTCAGTGTGTAAAGTTCATGTCAAGAACGGTGAAATGCGACGCTTAAAATTTTGTGTTGAATGTTCGATGAGATATCATCCAAAACGTGGATTTTTGGAACGTTATAAGTGTAAATTGGTCGTGGCGAATATCTTAATCTCAGATGACAGTTGAATTCAGAAATGTTGGTCGATAATAATAATAATAATAATAATAATAATAATAATAATAATAATAATAATAATAATAATAATAATAATAATAATAATGTCTACCGCGGGATAAGGAAATTTTTCTATGTTAAAGTGCATTTAACCAGTATATTTTTACAAGGATCGCAGGCATATTTAGATAATTTCGGTGAAATTTGTTAGAGTCACAGTCATTAATGGGAAGGAAATTTTGAGACATCGTGTATATCAATGATACGAAAAGTCGCTGGGTGCTCTTGGACTCTCGAGGTTCGAAAGTCGTAATAATAGTAAAGTAAGAGATGTGTTTAATAATGGTTGTCGTTTTCACCAGGGGATCGAAGTATGAAAAAGGGTCTTGAAGGAAAAGGGATTGAGAGCGACGAATTTATGTGTATGTGGAGATGAGAGAGAAGTGATACCGCTGGAATAAAGCGAGGAGAAGGAGTTTGAGACAAGCTATATATTTTGAAGAGGAAGTATTTAGGAAACAGGCTGTGTTGAGGCAGGCTGTATTGTTTTCCGCAATCAATCCGAATTTGAGACGACTATGGTGGGAAACACCGTAAATTTATAGAAAGATCCCAAGTGAAAACGACTCTAGTAAAATGTTAAAGTTGGTTTTCCGTGGTTTCCCATTTTCACACCAGGCAAATGCTGGGGCTGTACCTTAATTAAGGCCACGGCCGCTTCCTTCCAACTCCTAGGCCTTTCCCATCCCATCGTCGCCATAAGACCTATCTGTGTCGGTGCGACGTAAAGCCCCTAGCAAAAAAAAATGTTAAAGTCTTGGTAGTAAACATCCAGTAATTTTTGTTACGTAAAGCCCGTATGGATAATAAGATAATGAGCGACCTCAAGGATGAAAGAGCACTTCGGACACACGGTTGGTGTTGTATTGAATTTGGTCACTGGATAGGTCATTGATTAAAATGGTGGGAATTGATGATAGGCGATTTGAGAATTTCGAATGCGGTAGTGATGATTATTATTTTGAAGGCATCCACTAAATGGTAAACGTGTGTTGGGAATTTTCATTTGCTTCCCTAACACTTCAGTGCACAGGCTGAGATTGTGTTCGAGGTGGAGAATCGTTCGTCACGTATATTTATTTTTGAGTTCACGTATTGTAATGGTAGAGACTTACTGTATTTTTTGACTTGCATTCATTTGATAGTAAGAGACGTGGTTCCGTCGTGCGTATTTTGTCTGACCAGATTTAGTATTAAATGTCAGAGTGTTTGAAATTTGCTAGTTCGCCTGATATGTTAAGGGAGGCGTAGTACGACCCACTTAGACGCCCGACGATAGGATTAGGACGTCAGATGTTATTCTTGGAATCACTGATGATGAGACGTCCTAGTTCACGCCCGACGATAGAATTTGGAAGGTATCATGTACATAATGATTAGTGTTAGGGTGTACAGATTTCAAGTGAGCCCGACGATAGGTCTGGGATAGTAGCTGTACACACTCAAGTCTCAGTTTAGATGTTTCTTTTGTTTTTTTGTTGACGTGGCCTGGATGAAGGTAGCATCTACAGTACGATATGATTTATGAAGAGGGTCCATGCTTAGCTCTCCATTGAGATAACGGGACCGCTATTGACGAGTGAGGGTTGTCCAAGTGTTGGATATCGGCTCGATATAGATTTAATATTTTTACTTGATTCTTCGTGCGTGTTAAGCTTTAATGACTTTGAGATGTTAATTTATTTTTACGGACTTTATTGTTTTCTCGTTTTGACGTCCGTTCTCGTTTGATAGTGGGCATATTGATACTCAGTGTATTAGTGTGAGACTTGAGTTGCGAATGCGGTTTCGATTCGTCAGCCAGTAACAATATTTATTTCCAATCTTGTCGTACTTTCATTTTATTTATAGTAAGTAAGTAAGTAATCACTTTACAAGTAGTGTGTTGGGACAGACAGTAAATAGAGAGATCTGTACTGGTAGCATTGTTTTTCAAGGGAAAGAATTCCTTAAAGTTGTAGTAAATTTTAGCGTGGACTGGTAATTTTTATTAAGCATAACAAACCCATTTCTAACCTGAAAATCGGTTCGATAATAATATTTTTCAAGTGACTTTCCACTTTTTAATTATCTTCAGTGTTTGGCATTTCTTCTAAATGCATGATTAGTAATTGTTTCCTGCATTTCGCAGTTTTGTTCCTTTAGAACGACGTAACGTAAGATCCTCACGGATCATGTTGTTGTTGGTTCCTTCCGAACAGCTGTTTTGGGTGATGCACATTTAGCATCGGGATTACCTTATCACTTAAGGGTGTCATGAATGACAAATACATGGTGGGATTTTATTTCAATTGTGAATGATGCTGTTAACTTGTAGTGAACACCATGCTTTCCCATAATATTTCGCAACCTATCCAAAGCAACTTATAGTCAGTTTGGTTCGATTAAGGGTCCATTCGGCGGGTGTTCCGTATCCGTTAAGGGTATTCGACTGGTGGATAACCTTAATTGAGAGAAAATCAGGCGTTCTACTTGTTGAAAGTCAGATTTTCCACGGATCGTGTGGATTAACTCTCAGTTCTCGTTTGGAATAATAGGTGCCCGGTTTTCAGGTCTTCCCTTTTTCAGTTTTTCAGTTTCGCTGTCCACTAACATATTAGCTTCTCCGAAGCAACTCTTCGACATTGTAGAAACAAAGTGACGGTATGTAATGTGACTGTGTTTGGAACATTCAAAAATCAATAATTTATAGTTTTTTATTTTGCGAGAATGCATATTAAATTAATGATGTTATCGTGCTCTTTCAATTTAATAAAAGTTAGTAAGCACATTTTTGCTCCTCATTTCAAGTAGTTAGGCTCTCTTCTGAACCCCATCGTTTGGTTAAGATCGTGACCGAATTTACTCCCGCAACGACCCAGGATTTAAGAGCTCTAAATTGTTCTACTGTAGCAGCCGTGGCCGACCAACGATGGAATGGTAAGTTCAAGGGTTCAGTAAGAAGTGGCGCCATCAACGTTAGGGCTTATGTCACGATAACGATGAGGAGCCCAAAGTCACGATAACGATACGATGCCACGATAACGATAATGAAATTATACATTGAAATTAAATGTTAGGAAAATATAAAATAATGTTGAGGCCTAAGTCACATTATAAATAATACAAGCGGGTGAGAACTATGGCTGAGCCACAGTTAAACGAATTATGCCCAATGAGAGTGCTAGATATTATCACGTTTAACGAGGAGCGTAACTACTTGGTAGATAATAATAATAATAACAGTCACAATGCATTTTAGGAAACCAGTACTTAAAGCTTTATTGAAGCTTATGTCATGTTGCCAATATAAATTTTGGAAGTGGTAACGCTGAATTACATTCAAAGTTTATGCGTTAACATGGTCTTTGTTTAATTAATTTACGGAAGCGAAACTATTTGGGATATTTATCCAGAGTAACTTATTAACTTTAGAATTTTCTTTTTATTAAACAATTTTGTGATACCAGCCATGTAAACAAAATTTTATAAGACAACTGTTGGAATGTTGTCAGTTTCGGTATTAAATTATAATAGCGTTTGTATGTGAAAACGCAGTAGATAGTGAATTCTTTCCTTAGTAGTTTGGAGTATTCTGGTTGCATCAACAGCCAGCGTACTCATTATTGTATTCTTTGTGATATTGTGAGATGGAGTGTCAGGCGATGATGGATCTGCTAATGCAGAGGATGGAAGAAATGAGTAGCAATATGAAAATCCAGAATGAGAACTTGGATTGTAAGATTGATAGTTTGAATAGTAAGATGGAGGACACGAAAGTCCAGAATGAGAATTTGGATAGTAAGATGGAGAGTTTAAATAGTAAGACAAATGAGAACTTGGATAGTAAGATAGATAGTTTGGATAGTAAGTTGAGAGAGGACATGAAGGTTCATAATGAGAATTGAAATAGTAAAATGGAGGATATTAAAATTCAAAGTGAATGTTTGGCAGCTAGTTTGAAAGACACTCGTGAGGAGTTACAGTCTAGTTTGAAAGACACTAGTGACGAGTTAAAGAGTAGTATTGAGGATACCCAGGCTAGGTGTAAAGAGTCTAGTGATGAGTTGAAGGCTGGATTGAAGAACGTAGTTCATGAGACACACGCTATGTGCACCGAACTTAAAGAGGAAGTTAGGGGTGAGATAGGTAAACTCAACCAGCGTTTTGATGATAGCCAAGTGGAAATTAGGAATGAAATTGATAAACAATTTGCGGAAGTGAAGGTCAATTTAAAGAACGATTTTGATAAGCAGTTTTCCAAAATCCATGACAGTTTAAAAACCGATATGGACAAGCGTTTTGACGAAAGCCACGACATGTACAGTAGGTTATGCGATAGTCAGGAGGAGATGAGGAAGGAACTTGACAAGCATTTACTGGAAAGCCAGGCAGCGCACAAACAGCTGATTGACAGTCAGGTTGAATTTAAGGACGACATTACACAACAGGTCGTAGAGATGCGGAGTTCCATTGATAAGGAAAAGGGGAAAACGCTAACCATAATAGAAGAACAACGTCAATTATTATCTGCGGACATTAAGTCGCTGAACAACAAGGTAGATAAAATTAGTGTGCAATTGGATAGTCAAGTATTGTCAAAAACCGAAACCATGGAGAAGAAACTGTTGCAAATTAATGAGGAAGCAATTAGTAAACTCCAAGTGGCTAATGAGGACTCCGAAATTTTAATTAAAGAAATTCAAGAGGAGTTAGTTGAAATGAAAAATGAACATACCCGGGAATTCAACGACAGGCAAATTAGTATAGAACAGGACTTAAGGGAAATCACGTCAGCCCAGGAAGAAACGGACAAGAAAGTTGGGTTCATTAAGAGCGAAGTGAGCAGTTGGATTAGCAGCGTGGTAGATATGCAGTCCCAGGTGGACAAAGTATTGAGTCAAACCTCGACAGCTGTTAACTCTGACCTCAGTGGTCAATTGCCAAATATCAGTCATGTGAATAATAACGGTCAGAGCTCGAATGTAGATACTAGTCGATCTCAAGGCTCAGGGGTCACAAACGTTATTAACATGATTAAGTTACATGAGGACCAGCCTAAGAAATTTAATGGAGGTCCACATACCACGCCGAAGGGATTTCTTAAGGATCTCAGGGAGTACATCCGGGACGCCAAGATTCCTGAGGAACGTCAGTTAAGGGTAGCTGAAAGATATTTAGAGGGGGCACCACTTTTATGGTTCAAAGGCTTCCGATACCACTTTGACACCTTTGATGAATTCCAGAGGGCGTTTCTAAATAAATTTTGGAGTACGGAAATTCAGCAGAGTCTCAGATTAGAACTATACTCACGTCGTTATACTGCAATAGGCCCTACTAAATTCAGTGAGTACTTTATTGCACAAATGGTAAAGTTCAGAGAACTTGAGGCGCCGCCCTCGGAGCAGGAATTGGTCCAGGCCATCCAAAAGCAGCTACCTCCCCAAGTACAAAGGATGCTCATTGCATCAAAGGTAGAGACCCCCATGCAAGCAGAAATGATCCTTAGGCAACTGGATCATACCCATAATCAAGTAGCACCCAGAGGGGGACGATCGCACGAGCAACATGTAAACACTGTTAGCCAGGTTCCAGAGGGCAGTCAAGAGGCACCTGAGCAGGGGAAACCACAGTCGACTGAGCGGAGGCGTGAGTTTCGTAATAACTGGGAACCCTCGCATCCACGAAATGAGGATTGGAAAAGGCGTAGGGGTAACTGGAATTATCCACAAAGGAGGAACCCTTACTGGAGGCGATACGATGGGGGCGGAGAAACCCAGAGGAATTTCAGAAATGGATATAATAACCGCAGGGACTGGGGAAATAATCGAACCCAGAACTTCCGCCGTGATGATGATGAAAAGTACCGCGAACGTGTTCAGTACACCGACGGGTTAAGGAAGGACCATGAAAGGGAAAAATGGAAGGGGGATATACAGCGCCAGGAAGTCAACACCGATTGTTTCGGGGCTGAAAGTCTGGAATTCCAGAAGGCACATAGGCAAGACCAGCGAAACTCCGGTCTGAACCCGTTTGCGCCGAATTTTGAGCAAGAGTCAATGTCGACTCTTGATAGAAAAAAAAACTTCAAATTCCCAGTAGGAAATGTTTCAGAGTCTTTCATCCCAGATTCTGAAGAAGAGACGTCAGATGAGTGGGTGGTCGCACAGATAGATTCGTGGATCATTACCTCTGATGACTTGGTGGAAGACCACTTAAAACAGGAGAGCAATCAAGTAAAGAAACTGCCTTTAATAAATGTCCGCATCTGTAATTTTCATGTCTAAAGTTTGGTAGATACCGGGGCCAGTATCAGCATCATCTCCCAAGCTCTTTTTGACGATTTGAGACAACGAAATAAATTGCCAATTATTCCGGTGTCAAATGTAAAAATTCGAGGGGTCATTCCTGACAAAATTGCTGTTTGTAAGGTACAAACTTATTTGGACGTACAAATTGGAAATTCCACTTTCGCTCATGCATTCGTAGTCATGTCCAAAATGCACTACAATGTAATTTTAGGGGCTGATTTTATCCGTGAGACCAACGCAGTCATTGATTTGAGCAGGAACCAGATAAAGCTCAGGAAAGAAGAGGGAGCAGAAGTCGTTACACTAAACGAGGAATTGGGAGAAGATAGAACATTAGAATATGGCGAAGAGGAGGCCCAATGTGTAGACTTCGTAAATTCATTAGAGGGAGTCGCTGGTGAAATTGACAGTGTAGATGACGAAGGGATTCATCATGAAGAGTTACATGACGTCTTGGAAGCTGAGGTTGACACCGATTACGAGGCCTTAATTGGGTTAAAGGTCGCGGAATGCCCTGGTACTGTAGAAGAGAAGGAAAAACTTAGAGCTCTCTTAATGGAATTTATATCTGTGTTCGATTCCAAACCGGGTCTAATCCCTAATTTCACATATGCGCTAGCTGTTACGGATTGGACACCGTTTAAGAGGAGACCGTACCCTATACCGGACAAGTATTATGCTCAAGCTGCAAGGATTATTAAGGAAATGGAGGAGAACGGGCTAATTTCCAAGCAGCCCACTCCATATTTGAATCCGTTGGTCGGGGTTCAAAAACCGGACGGGTCTCTGCGCGTGTGTTTGGACGCACGTGCTCTCAACGAGCGCTTAGTCCCCGAGCATGACCATGCCCCTCCTATTAAAGAGGTTATCAAACGTTTCAGAGGAAAATCACGTTTTATTAGCGTAGATTTGACATCCTCGTATCATGACATCGGTTTGGAACTCAAGTCTAAATTATTTACTGGCTTCATTTTTGAAAAACAGACGTATGTTTTCAATTGTCTCCCATTCGGGTTGAAAAACGCCGGTGCAGCTCTCATACGCGCCCTAGATCGATGTCTAACTGATGAAGTTAAAGCCGCTACAACTCGGTATGTCGATGACATCTTGCTAGCTTCATCAAGTTTTGAGGAAAATATCAGGGATTTGAGGAAACTACTGGAGTATTTAAGGGCATCAGGTTTCAAAATCAACTTGAAGAAATCGCATTTTTGTCAAAAAGAGGTCCTGTTTCTCGGCCATGTCATTGATGGTGAAGGAGTTCGCCCGAACCCGGTGAAGCTCCAAGCCATAGACAAGTTCCCAAGACCGCTCAAAATTAAGAACGTCAGGCAATTCCTTGGAATGTGCAACTTTTTTTCGGACCATTGCATGAATTACACGGAGGTTGTAGCCCCGCTTCAGAGCTTGCTTCACAAAAACAACAGGTGGAAATGGAGTCCCGAGCACGAGGAGGCGTTCAGAAAGACCAAAGAGCTCTTGCTAAACAGCGTTAAGCTAGGGTATCCGGATTTCGAGAAACCCTTTATCGTACAGACTGATGCATCGACCGTAGGAATCGGGGCGCTCCTATACCAGGAATGTTCGGACCAGCCTCATAATAGGAATTATTTATCTTTCTACAGCCGAAAGTTGAGATCACACGAAGTCAAATACAGCGTGACCGAATTGGAAATGTTGGCCATTGTTCAGGCATTGCAACATTGGAGGAAAATGATTTACGGTTTTCACATAATCATTAAAACCGACCACAAGGCACTGACCTTTATAATAAAAACAGCTGTCGCTAGTGAACGAGTGGCTAGGTGTGCCCTGTTCATACAACAATTTGACTTCGAAATTGAGCACTGTTCCGGAAAATCGAACATCTTGGCGGACCTGTTAAGCCGAAATCCTAATGAGGAAGAACACGCCGTGAATCATTTGGACTTAGTCCAGGAAGACCACGATTTCCTATCAGAGTTGAGACAACTGGGAGACTTGCAATTGAGAGATCCTTTCTGCGGAAAAATGATTTCTTTCCTCCGAGGGACACTTCCGGCTGACGATCCACGGTACTTTGCCATCCAGAAATTGTCAAATAACTACTTGTACGTGAATAACACGTTGGTAAAATTCGTGGACAGCGATCACGTGAAATCCCGAATTTTGGTACCACCGCAGCTTCGGAAGGGATTAATCTGGCACGTACACAGGGTTATTGGTCATGGAGGGATTGATAAGGTTGTGTCAACCATCCAAGAAACGTTTACCTGGGTGAATTTGAGGGAAAATGTCAGAGACATCATCATCACATGCGATACATGCCAACGGGTTAAGGCAAACCCTTATCTGATCAGGCAGGCGCCTATTCCTCTCTTACCTTCGCAACCTAAAGAGCTGTTCGCGATGGATATCTATGGGCCGCTCGTGAAAGGAAAGCGTGGGAACAAGTTCGTGCTGGTAACCATCGATGTTTTCTCCAAGTATACGACTCTGTTTCCCATGCAAAAAGCTAACACTAAGCTAGTCTTGAGATGTATTTCCCGAAATATCATTCCGGAAATGGGCACACCGAAATTCCTTCTGACAGATCATGGTCCCCAGTTCACCTCAGCACAGTTCAAAACTGCCCTTCAGAATATGGAAATTCATCACATCCTGAGCAGCGTGAGACATCCTGAGGGAAATCCCAGCGAAAGGGTAATGCAAGTAATTGCAAAATTCTGTAGAATTTATTGCGCCCGAGAGCATTTCAAGTGGGTTGATGTGCTACCCCTAATAGTAACTTGTGTAAATAACACCATACACGAATCTATTGGGAGGATTCCCTCTATCGTGCACTTCAATAGGTATCCTGTGAGATCCTGGCATGGTGTCATCCAGTGTCCCATCGATCCCCGCCCGTCACAGGAGTTATGCATTCAAAGTACGGCAGAACATCTACGTCGGCAGGCAGACCGCCGGTTACGCAGGGTGAGGAACCGGAGATTCCACCGTCCCTTAGAGGAAGGCGAATTGGTGCTTGTTAGGAGACCCATGATGTCAAAACCGCAGGAAAACATCTATGCTAAATTTGCTCCCTTATATGTTGGGCCTTTCAAGGTGGTCAAAAGTTTCAGGAATAATTCCTATAAAATTTAGAGTCTGGATGGCAGCAGCGAAGCTATATTCAATGCAGCCAATTTAAAGGTTTATCATAGAGCAGAAGAAAGAATCCCATTACAGGATGACGCAGCCTTACCAGCTGGGGAAATGGTCACCGAAGAAGAAGAAGAAGAAGAAGAAGAAGAAGTGCAACCCGTAAATATGATCGTCACGTCGAGAGGAAGACATGTCGAGGCACCACTCCAAGGACAGGCAAGCAGCGGGAGTAAAGAAGAGGAAGACGCTGAATGTTTACAATGTTCGTTCTTAAGAGAAGACTTTATTGATGATATCTGTAACGCAATACTATTGTTGGAAGAAGAAAACAGGGAAATACGTGAAAGTAACAGAGCCCTACGTCAAGAGTGACATCGACTGGGAAATTTTACGTAGAATCATGGTTCATTTGTGTCAAAATTCCCATGTACAATTCAGAATTTTGAAGGAATATATCTATTTAAATATTTCCCCTTTCTGGGTAAACATTTCATCGTTGTAGGTGGATTATGAACCCATAATTCTACGGTGAGAAAAATATTTTTTTTCTCCAATATTTATTTGGTATTAAGAAAGTACTTTTATGTTTGAAGGCAGCCATGTTGCGCTCCTAAGAGCCCCGATGTCGCGTGGGAAGGTTCTCACTCACGGCAAGCTCGTGAATTGCCGGGACACCTCGGTGGAACTCGAGTGCCCGACAATTATTTAAATTCGTGGAATTCTATAGAACGAGGGATTTTGGCAGTATAGTAAATAAAGAAATAAATAAGCAAAATTATTCGTACACCCTCCGTGAAGATAGAGACACCAGGGAAAACTTAAATGCAGTTAAGCCTAAGTACATGTTAGCGTCAGATCAGCGAACCAGATACACGTGCCAAGGTCAATGGAAGAAGAAAACGCGCGAAACGCACGGGCAGAAATAATTTATTTCCCCTGTTGTGAGTGTAGAAAAATTATAAATTTAACATCTAACAGAAGTGCAAGTCTGTCCGGAGTTCTGGGACAAGCCTCATCAAAATCGGTCTATTAGACGCAAAATTGGCAGATTACACAATCAAGCCTCATAGAGGGGATAGCGTCCCTCCTGAGATTATAAAAGAAACCCCCCACCGTGGATTTTTCAGTGTCGATCTGGAACTTGAAGCCGCGGGAGCTTGTGCCCATCGTCATTGGAAATTCGCACCAGATTGACTGACAAATATTTAAATACATGTCCGTGGCTAAGGTCCACATACTCGGTTAAGAAGAGAAAGTGATTGGAAAAGTTCTGAACGTTTGCCGACGAACTAGGAAAGTGTAGGCTGGTTGAAATATACACAGCAAGTTTTATTTATATCCTCTCATATACGCTTGAAAGTGAAGAGGGTTGGGGGAAGCTATTCAGAGTAGTTCTGCTCCCTTTATCTGCTGAACATCTGTTTTTATTGAAGTAACGGAGAGAAACCACTCTGGGAACGCATCAGACAGTTGTAGTCGACTGCAGAACGAGGGAAGTTCGTGGTGCAAATTACAGAGAAAGTGCATGATTTATGTGGTAATTTTAACCTCGTGTGTGTGAAGGGTAGTGTTTGTATGAGTGAAATTTTGGAAATGAAAATGTTATCTGTGAAAATGAGCGGCTAAGCCCGAGGTCAGCTGGTGATGATGTAACCAGAATGCTTGGAATGTCACCATTGTGCAGGTCTGTCTATTTTATATTATGTTGTAGTTAGTTAGTTATTGTTCTGTCCCAACAAATTTTCTAGATGATTGTCGGGTTGATATTCGTAATTATCAGGCGAAAGGTGTTGTAATTTTTGGTCAGCGTGTGGAAATTTCAGTGTGTAAAGTTCATGTCAAGAACGGTGAAATGCGACGCTTAAAATTTTGTGTTGAATGTTCGATGAGATATCATCCAAAACGTGGATTTTTGGAACGTTATAAGTGTAAATTGGTCGTGGCGAATATCTTAATCTCAGATGACAGTTGAATTCAGAAATGTTGGTCGATAATAATAATAATAATAATAATAATAATAATAATAATAATAATAATAATAATAATAATAATAATAATAATAATGTCTACCGCGGGATAAGGAAATTTTTCTATGTTAAAGTGCATTTAACCAGTATATTTTTACAAGGATCGCAGGCATATTTAGATAATTTCGGTGAAATTTGTTAGAGTCACAGTCATTAATGGGAAGGAAATTTTGAGACATCGTGTATATCAATGATACGAAAAGTCGCTGGGTGCTCTTGGACTCTCGAGGTTCGAAAGTCGTAATAATAGTAAAGTAAGAGATGTGTTTAATAATGGTTGTCGTTTTCACCAGGGGATCGAAGTATGAAAAAGGGTCTTGAAGGAAAAGGGATTGAGAGCGACGAATTTATGTGTATGTGGAGATGAGAGAGAAGTGATACCGCTGGAATAAAGCGAGGAGAAGGAGTTTGAGACAAGCTATATATTTTGAAGAGGAAGTATTTAGGAAACAGGCTGTGTTGAGGCAGGCTGTATTGTTTTCCGCAATCAATCCGAATTTGAGACGACTATGGTGGGAAACACCGTAAATTTATAGAAAGATCCCAAGTGAAAACGACTCTAGTAAAATGTTAAAGTCTTGGTAGTAAACATCCAGTAATTTTTGTTACGTAAAGCCCGTATGGATAATAAGATAATGAGCGACCTCAAGGATGAAAGAGCACTTCGGACACACGGTTGGTGTTGTATTGAATTTGGTCACTGGATAGGTCATTGATAAAAATGGTGGGAATTGATGATAGGCGATTTGAGAATTTCGAATGCGGTAGTGATGACTATTATTTTGAAGGCATCCACTAAATGGTAAACGTGTGTTGGTAATTTTCATTTGCTTCCCTAACACTTCAGTGCACAGGCTGAGATTGTGTTCGAGGTGGAGAATCGTTCGTCACGTATATTTATTTTTGAGTTCACGTATTGTAATGGTAGAGACTTACTGTATTTTTTGACTTGCATTCATTTGATAGTAAGAGACGTGGTTCCGTCGTGCGTATTTTGTCTGACCAGATTTAGTATTAAATGTCAGAGTGTTTGAAATTTGCTAGTTCGCCTGATATGTTAAGGGAGGCGTAGTACGACCCACTTAGACGCCCGACGATAGGATTAGGACGTCAGATGTTATTCTTGGAGTCACTGATGATGAGACGTCCTAGTTCACGCCCGACGATAGAATTTGGAAGGTATCATGTACATAATGATTAGTGTTAGGGTGTACAGATTTCAAGTGAGCCCGACGATAGGTCTGGGATGGTAGCTGTACACACTCAAGTCTCAGTTTAGATGTTTCTTTTGTTTATTTGTTGAAGTGGCCTGGATGAAGGTAGCATCTACAGTACGATATGATTTATGAAGAGGGTCAATGCGTAGCTCTCCATTGAGATAACGGGACCGCTATTGACGAGTGAGGGTTGTCCACGTGTTGGATATCGGCTCGATATAGATTTAATATTTTTACTTGATTCTTCGTGCGTGTTAAGCTTTAATGACTTCGAGATGTTAATTTATTTTTACGGACTTTATTGTTTTCTCGTTTTGACGTCCGTTCTCGTTTGATAGTGGGCATATTGATACTCAGTGTATTAGTGTGAGACTTGAGTTGCGAATGCGGTTTCGATTCGTCAGCCAGTAACAATATTTATTTCCAATCTTGTCGTACTTTCATTTTATTTATAGTAAGTAAGTAAGTAATCACTTTACAAGTAGTGTGTTGGGACAGACAGTAAATAGAGAGATCTGTACTGGTAGCATTGTTTTTCAAGGGAAAGAATTCCTTAAAGTTGTAGTAAATTTTAGCGTGGACTGGTAATTTTTATTAAGCATAACAAACCCATTTCTAACCTGAAAATCGGTTCGATAATAATATTTTTCAAGTGACTTTCCACTTTTTAATTATCTTCAGTGTTTGGCATTTCTTCTAAATGCATGATTAGTAATTGTTTCCTGCATTTCGCAGTTTTGTTCCTTTAGAACGACGTAACGTAAGATCCTCACGGATCATGTTGTTGTTGGTTCCTTCCGAACAGCTGTTTTGGGTGATGCACATTTAGCATCGGGATTACCTTATCACTTAAGGGTGTCATGAATGACAAATACATGGTGGGATTTTATTTCAATTGTGAATGATGCTGTTAACTTGTAGTGAACACCATGCTTTCCCATAATATTTCGCAACCTATCCAAAGCAACTTATAGTCAGTTTGGTTCGATTAAGGGTCCATTCGGCGGGTGTTCCGTATCCGTTAAGGGTATTCGACTGGTGGATAACCTTAATTGAGAGAAAATCAGGCGTTCTACTTGTTGAAAGTCAGATTTTCCACGGATCGTGTGGATTAACTCTCAGTTCTCGTTTGGAATAATAGGTGCCCGGTTTTCAGGTCTTCCCTTTTTCAGTTTTTCAGTTTCGCTGTCCACTAACATATTAGCTTCTCCGAAGCAACTCTTCGACATTGTAGAAACAAAGTGACGGTATGTAATGTGACTGTGTTTGGAACATTCAAAAATCAATAATTTATATTTTTTTTATTTTGCGAGAATGCATATTAAATTAATGATGTTATCGTGCTCTTTCAATTTAATAAAAGTTAGTAAGCACAGTTTTGCTCCTCATTTCAAGTAGTTAGGCTCTCTTCTGAACCCCATCGTTTGGTTAAGATCGTGACCGAATTTACTCCCGCAACGACCCAGGATTTAAGAGCTCTAAATTGTTCTACTGTAGCAGCCGTGGCCGACCAACGATGGAATGGTAAGTTCAAGGGTTCAGTAAAACATCTCCGAAACCATATTTAAATTAAATTCTCAGTTCATGTCGATTTGTAATTGGGTGGCACACTGAATGGAATCGAAGGCAATTTTGAAGTGTCGCGGATCATCATAATAGGAAGACTAAAATCTCTAACACTGAAAGGGAGAATCTGACGTTATTTTACACAACACAAAAGTTGCACTGAAGAAATCTTGGTTTTATGCTTCACGAAGGTCTCTCGTTGGCAGACCATGTGAAAATGCACAGCTCTAGCCATTCAGGCAAGCGACTCAATATTGAAGATATCCTAGGGATATGAGCTACGAATTTTATGTAAATAAAATATAAGGAAGTAGGAGAATATAAATGCTTTATTTATTACTGAAAATAAAAATTCTTTCCTTAGTTATGGTTATCCAGTCGATTAGATAAGTAGTTTGCCTTTTTCTACAGGGAAAATAATTTAAGAGTTCAGACTTCTGCTCGCATGCCGTGAGAATTCCCGAGCGAGTGACATATGGCTTGTGTCAACACTGGCGAGATAAGAAGTGTTCACTGCCAGCGTGCAGCTGTTTAGCACTCTGTCCCTCAGTTCGCTAGAAACTATTGGACTTTTATGGTGTGTTGTGAGATTTTTTTCACGATGGTTAAATACACTGTGGAGCAAAGAATATTTCTGGTCGAGTGTTATTTGCACAAGAAGAAGAAACCAGTTGCCTTCGAAAATTCGATAGACAATTTCCCGGTGCGACAGTGCTATCAGCACTAATGTGAGTCACACCGCCATCTCAATCTCTATATAGGATTGAGACGGCGGTGGTGAGTCAATTCATTGTTTCACTTAAGCACCACCACGAGCGCTAATGTGTGTCAATGCGTTGTTTCACTTAAGCACCACCACGAGCGCTAATGTGAGTCAATGCGTTGTTTCACTTAAGCACCACCACGAGCGCTAATATGAGTCAATGCATTGTTTCACTTAAGCACCACCACGATCGCTAATGTGAGTCAATGCATTGTTTCACTTAAGCACCACTACGAGCGCTAATGTGAGTCAATGCATTGTTTCACTTAAGCACAACTACGAGCGCTAATGTGAGTCAACGCATTGTTTCACTTAAGCACCACTACGAGCGCTAATGTGAGTCAATGCAGAATTTTCACTTAAGTCCTTATAACTACATTCGGTGTGGTCATTAAAAAAAATCAAAGAACGGCTGAGGGTATTGAACCAAGGAACACATTACATAAAGAATTATGTAAATAAGTTACTTTGGCTAGGATTTGAATAAAAAAGAATACGAGTAAAGAAACGAGCGATTTCAGGCTGTCTTTCCTGAACTGCATTTAGGACGGAAGTGATTTTTGAAATTTGTTTTTAACCTTGATAGAACTATCCAAGACTCACAATTTGAGACCTTCCGAAGCCCTTTAACTCTTCAAATTTTGGCACAATTGAGGAAATGACTTAATTTTACGTTTTTCGTAGCATGAGGACCCCTACTTTGTCTGCTAAGAAATGTTTTCAACATTAAAAACATTCATTCCTATTAGAAAGGCCAGAAAGTCGCCACAAGATGGCTAAATATATACTATTAAGAATAAATACACCAATATATAAGAACTTCAGGAAGGCTTACCGATACAGCAATGCAAGTCAATCTCCTTGAAAAGACAGCCAACATGACAGGCTTGAGAATCTCTGCCGAGAAAACAAAATTTTTGACGAATATAAAAAGTGCCCCGAAGTTTTTAGTAACAGATATTGGTCAGATAGAAAAGGTCGATAAATTAAAATATTTGGGTGAGACAATTCAAGAAAATGGTTTAAGAAAATTTGCTATAGAGGAGAGGATACAAAAGATAGAAAGAGCTTACGGTATAACTGAGAATACTTACAACAAAAAAAACTTATAAAAAAACTTAATATAAAGCACTACAACGCAGTAGTGAAACCAGAATACCTGTATGACAGCGAATGTCTAGCACTCAACTACAAGCTTGATAAATTAGAAATATTAGAAAGAATAATTATAAGAAAATATTAGGTCCTCTAAGAATTCAGAGTTTTGGAAATTAAGAAGTAACAATGAAATTTACTAGAATAAAAAACATATAAGAAACAATAAGAAAGATGAGATAACTATTTCTTGGACACATTAACAGAATGGATGACAATAGACTAACTAAACGAATCTTCGAGTACCTTTGGGAAAAGAGATCAACCAACACCTGGATGCAAGAAGTCAAGAAAGACCTGGAAAGGAACAACATACGAGAAAAAGAATTATTGGAAAGAAATATTTTTAGCAAGAAAGTCTTACAAATGGAAGGATTTCAAAGGAGGAGGGAAAAGAAAACAGGCACAAAGTGGACTGAAGACAGGAAAAAGAAGCACAGTGAAACATTGAAAGAATACTGGAAGAAAAGGAAAGAACAACTAAGGAGGAAGACTTGAAATTATAACGTGGTCCTTAGAAGGCTGGAACGCAAGAAGAAGAAAAAGAAGAAGAACTTCACACTTAAGCTGCTGCATGGCATCCACGCAATAGTGTAGATGAGAAGAATGTAATGTGGTGACTTTATGAAATTTTCGACAAAGAACTTAGTAATATATATTTAGCCATCTTGTGTAAATTTATGAACTTTTTATCATTGAGCTCGATTTGTCTTAGTAATCAAGATATCTGTCATTAGAGCTATTAATGTCATTAAAGTGTTTGTGTGAGAGCCTCCGTAGTTCAGACGGCAGCGCGCCGGCCTCTCACCTCTGGGACCGTGGTTCAAATCCCGGTCACTCCATGTGAGATTTGTGCTGGACAAAGCGGAGGAGGGACAGGTTTTTCTCCGGTTACTCCGACTTTCCCTGTCATCTCTTATTCCAGAAACACTCTCCAATATCATTTAATTTCATTTATCAGTCATTAATCACTGCCCCAGAGGAGTGCGACAGGCTTCGGCAGCCGGCACAATTGCTATGCTCGCCGGTAGATGGGGGGTTCATTCATTCCATTCCTGACCCGGTCGAATGACTGGAAACAGCAGCACGGGTTCTCTAGCTTACGATTAATTTGGGGGTCAGGCATGCCGTTACGGACATTGTAGCTCTTCCCCAACGTATGGAATATGGTCGCCATCGCTGTCTGGGGTGTTCGAACGTACCTGACGTGTTGAGGTGTGCATTCAGGTGCCTGCCGGACATTTTGAGCACTTCTTGTATTGGAATGCAGTATCCCTGCTTGTACACCAACACGGTGACAGCTATTGACGTGGCATATGCCAGGTGAGGCAATTACTAATACTTTGCGTAAAACGTTGGGAAGTCTGTAACTCGCAAAGGATCGACCGTATGACATATGTTTATAGGGACTACTTGTGTCGCTTAAGGATGCTCTATCCATGCCTTTATTACTTTCCACATGTTATGAAACACCCTGTAAATTATGTTACTACAAAAGCATTCATCCCTTTGCAATTAACATGAAGACGTTTCAAATGCTGTCAGCTTTCTCAGTGACAAGAAGTCTCAGCGTTAATAAAATAAAATCAATCTATATTTTACAAAACCATTCTTCAGCCATGGGAAACTTTACGTACGTATTTCACAAGAGAGATCGTTTTTGCTAGTTGCTTTACGTCGCACCGACACAGATAGGTCTTATGGCGACGATGGGACGGGAAAGGGCTAGGAGTTGGAAGGAAGCGGCCGTGGCCTTAATTAAGGTACAGCCCAAGCATTTGCCTGGTGTGAAAATAGAAAACCACGGAAAACCATTTTCTGGGCTGCCGACAGTGGGGTTCGAACGAGAGATCGTTTAGATCACTATTTGTTGTCAGGAAATAAACTGAGCAGGTCTATTCAGAGAAACTTTCTGTGGTGACTACAATGAAATAATTTAGCAGAACAATGCTAGGGTAAAATGTGAATGTAGGTTAGACTTCAAACACGGTTCGCACCTTCAGAAGGAACAAGAAGGGAAAAGCAAGGGTTAAATATTATCCAATTTCGGTATACATCCATACCATTGATTTGTGTGTATACATTATTGGATTTACAGGGGTCTGTAATGTGTAAAACGCCCACCAGAGTGCATTCGTGATGACATCGTCCTGCTGTTGATAAGTTGTTACTAGTCAATTGCTGTAAGTCAGACAGTTAAGCAAGACGTGCAGAAGACTACGTACAGTACGAAGCACCCGCGATGCCTCGCAGACGTGTTAGACAGCCTATCCACCTACTGATAGAGGCCGCATTGTGGGACTGCATGAGGCTGGTTGGTCATGTCGTGCAATTGCCAGGCATGTGGGCCATTCAGATGTCACAATGGCCCGACGTTGAACTCAGTGGGTACACGAGGGCATCCAATCACGTCGTGCAGGTTCGGGGCGACCAAGAAACACTACCCCGAGGGAGGACCGTCGTATGGTGCGCTAGCATTGCGGGACCCCATAACTTCGGCACCCGCCATCCGCGAACATGTACTGGAGACTCTGCAACATCCTGCGAGTTCCCGCACCATGTCTCGATGACTTACATCCTCCAGATTGGGGTCCTACCGCCCCAACGTCGGTTGCCTTGCATGTGAAGCTTTGACAGAGGATGACTGGCATCGCATCATGTTCAGTGGTGAGTCCTGCCTCACCATAACCTCTGATGAGCATCGTATGTGGGTTTGGCAGCATCTAGGGCAGAGGGAAGGTCCTGCGCATATTGTGGAAAGACACACAGGCATAATCCGTGCTTCATGATGTGGGGAGCCATAGGATATGCGTTCAGGTGACCTCTAATAGTGCTTCGGGAGACTTTGACGACACAGCGATAGATCACAGGCATTCTGCGTCCGCACGCCCTACCCGTTACCGCAAAGCACCCTGGGACAGTGCTCCAACAAGATAATGCACGTCTATACAGAGCATGTGTGTCTATGGACTGCCCAGAGCATGTTGAGTTCCTCCCGTGGTCAGCAAGATCCTCTGACCTCTCAATCATTGAATATGTGTGGGATGACATTGGAAGGGGACTCCGTTCCAGTACCAACCTGCGGGATCTGGATGGACAACTGCAACAACTGTGGACGAACTTGCCTCAGAAGAGGATCCAAAGGCTGACACCATTCCGAACCGCATTGCGGCCAGGTGGGGCGTGCGACACCCTAGACCTGGCGCCAACATTCTACCTGTAACTGCCAACGGCCTTGTCTCTTTCTTCCCATATTGTAACCAGTTCAAGGCACAAGTTCTTTCAGCATATGTGGTTTCATTCAATTTCAACCACTCCTTCCGGGAACTTAACTTTTTTTTTTTGTCAGGCAGTGTATTATATCACAATTGGTAAGTCTGGCTGAGAAGATTCTGTTCCTTAGGCTTGGTGTAAGAGAATATAGCCGGCAGTGAGAAAAGAAAGGTAATTGACTATGCATATGCAAGTGTTTTGTTCAATTATTATCAGTATATTAAGGTGAAAAGTAAATCAGTAAGTAAAGATGTTATTTATACAATGCGAACAGCAACAGTAGTGACCCAGACTTGATTTGAACAGGCAACCATCTGATCTGAACGTATTCACAGCCATAGTACTCTCATTGCCTGATATATCCTATTACAAGGTCACCGAAAATGGTCTTTGAGGTTAATATTTCTCTGTAGATATGGTCAAATGACGTTTCATAAGATAAAGCTATATTTTATATTACACATTTTATCCTTTCTGTGTTAATATCTACAAGTCCCCCACGTACTAGTAATGAAGAAATCAATGGTAGCAGGTACGGAATGAATATCAAACGATTAACAAGTAGAATAATACCTCAAGCAAAATTCATAAATTTGTTAAGAACAGAAATACTAATTTTCGTAAAATGTATTATTTTAGATAGCTAAGATCAACAACAATCATATTAACTGGGATTTAGACTGTGAATATATCGTATATCTTGTGAATCATCCATTAATTAAAACGTAAATGTTCTATGAATATATGCGTACACTACAAATATTCTATTACTAGTAATAATGGGCTTCGCTAAGCATTCGATCTGTTCAATCAAAATTTAATTGTATATCCTGACACAGTTAGGATTGGATGGTATTTACTGTGTGAATATAACACCAACGGGATAAAATTAATTGCTGGTTACTCACCTTACCGAACTCCGAGAGACCAGGATTGTGCTCCTCAGATGATGTTGACGCTCCCTGATCACCCACGGAGCAGTCTGCCCTACCAAAAGCCAAGAACACTTAGGACTGTGCTCTCGAAGGTATTACCATATGCACAACAAGATAATGATACACATTTCCAATGCCAATCAGGATGACAATAGACATACAAAAGTGGAGAATATCCTATGCACTTTTCGAAAGAGGTTTAACAATTAAGCTTCAGAAGCCATGTGCTCCACAACCACACAGCGTAGCGAATTCGCCGTACTGCATATGCAATGGACAATCTATACAGGACGTAAATAATCTCATCTACAACTGTGTAGACTCATGTAGAGCAACATATTTTATAGTTGATTTTGGCCTAATGACCAAACAGTAAGATTTATTACACACAAAAGAGAGAGATTACGCACCATATACACTAGGTAGCTTACTACACAGAATAAAACATTATCAGTTATTTTAACAACAAATTCGGCTCACTGTCACTGCCATTTTTCATCAACTATGTAGTCGATGTGCACCATAGATATTATATTTTAATTTCACTGTCTTACAGGAATTGAACTAAACTTGTGTAAATGCAAGGGTTGTTGAAAGAAAGTGACACAAGTACACTTGTTGGTAGTGTTTATGATTTTCATCTACACCACTTCCAATACGGAACGATATTTTAAACATTCAGGGATCAGATGGTTTAATTCTGCAACACGTGGAGGGTCGATTTGCACATTGGTGAGTCCAGCACGATAATTTTCAGAGACTGCAAAAGTATGTGGTGATTCATCCACATCATATAGCACAGTGGCGCGATGGGTGAAAGAATTTCATGAAGGCAGAACCATCGTTCAGGACGACCCCCTCTCAGGGCAACTCCAAACAGACACGTTCCAGCTCCTTGAATCCTTGGGGAAGGGAGATCAATGATGAACTTCGCGCAGGTAGACGTACGCCACAAAACCTTATTCACTGCCTACACGACATTCCTGGGTGCATCGCGTTGAGCTCCCCATACCCCATCAAACCATCGCAAGTAGCACCAGTTCGTACCTGCAAAGGATTTCCTGAACTGTTACCAGGGTGAATGGGAACCTAACTATGGACGAAACCTGGACTCGCTTGTACGAACCACGTTTGAAGCGGTAATCCTACGAATGGAGGCTGTGCGGATATCCTCGACCAACGAATATGCACCCCGCGTAAGGTGGTAGTGTGAAGTAGATGATAACTTTGGCGTATGGTGTCCATGAAGTCTAATGTATCATATTGTTCCTCGATGAAACCTACTATTACGGTTCTTTTGGAATGCCACTTTCGTCCCACACTCAGAAGATAGCGACGATATTTCCTATGGAAGACTTCCATGATCCTTCATGATTGTAGTGTCACACTGCTAACGCTGTAATGAACCACTTGCGATGGGAAGTACTGAAACATCTATAGTATTCACCCAATATGAGACTGTACGATTAAGGAACTTTTGCAAACAAGAAAGAACCAGAGTTATGACAGCTGGATTTCCCCAGAAATGGACACGCTGACGACGTAAGACATCATCCACAAATGCGACAGGAGGTCGTAGACATAGTAGAATTGACTTACGTTTCCTCTGTCCATACTGCCAAGTGCAAATTATAGTGAAGTTGCCATTACTCTTTATTCAACCCATGCACGGCGTTTAATGATCTGTGAGTCACGAGTATGTAAATATCTGCGATGTAATTGAATCCTTATTTATTTTTTCCTGCTTGTCTAAGCAACATAAACGGATACACAGGAACAAGGAATCACATTGCATTTTTATATTAAAACTATGTATTTATTTCTACCTGACCAAATAGGCCCAGAGTTTAAGGGGAGAGGGAAAGCATTAAAAATGACTTTTTCCAAATGTTTTACCATAAACTTATTTGGACTCTGCAGAATGAAATGGTGTATAATTTATCATAATACGCTACCCGTTAACATTTTAAAAGTTAATTTAGAATATTAATGCACAAGTGAGACATTTTACAAATTCGGACATGCTTCTCTTTGAAATTACCTATTTCTGTAACCGTTTGATCTAGAAGGCTGTAGTTTTCGCAAATCTGTTGCATAATTTTGTGTGAAAAGTTGCCGGCACTGTCATAACAAACGCTGAGATAATGCTGACTATAGTCTAGGCTGTTTTTCGGTGTTGACATGGGTAAGTGGGTGAATGAACACTGTGTCTTACTTTGAATTCAGTTTCTGAAAATTGACCCTTTACTAAATGTCTGACCCTTAACTCATGAAGTATACAAGTTAAAGAGATTTTCTTTCAGAGAGTTAATTTATCCCTTAATGCACCCACTGAAATAGAAAAATGTATTACGCTTGATTCGGCGGCCTCTCACCGCTAGATTCCGTGGTTCAAATCCCAGTCACTCCATGTGAGATTTGTGCTGGACAAAGCGGAGGCGGGACAGGTTTTTCTCCGGATATTCCGGTTTTCTCTGTCATCTTTCATTGCAGCAAAACTCTCCAATATCATTTCATTTCATTAATCATTCACTAATGATTGCCCCAGAGGAGTGCGACAGGCATCGGCAGCCGGCACAACTCCCATCCTCGCCGCTATAATGGGGCTCCATTCATTCCATTCCTGACCCGGTCAAATGACTTGAAATAGACTGTAGATTTTCATTTTCATTACGCTTGATTGGTTTCTAATTTAGATCAATTTTTAATGACATTTCTTTATGCTAAAATAAGGAACCTTTTTTTGTAAATGTAGAGCTGTTCACTCAATCCACTTTATTGTAGTTCAGTACCTAGGGGAAGGTTGTAGTTATGAGTGGTAAAAATGTCAAAACGTTAACCTTATTAGTGCCTGCGATATTGGGATACCTTTTCCGTCAAATTAACATTGTCAAGATAGGGCTTTCCTACTCCCCTTAATTATGGAAAGCGGAGAATGATCAAAAAATTTGGCGATAAAAAAAGCAGCAGGCTATTATAAGTCCAGAAAAACTGCTGAGAGCCTTCGATGAGGCTGAGATCGCCATACAAAGACACAGGAGGATTTGGCTCTGGTGGGGAGTAGGCTAGTTGATTCCTTTGAAACAACTGTTCTTTTTTGCCATAAAAAAATAAGGTTCTATTGTTTTAAGACTGGCGTATGGTTTATTTATCAGGACATGAGGTAAATGTAGTAAAAACAAAAAAAGAGAGACAGATGAATAAAATCATAGGCAAGAATATACTTTTTCTAGAGGGGAAAAGAACCTGGAATTCCCATAGGATGCATGAGAATATTAACAGAGATAGCACGCAGTATGGAATTAGATACGCGTGTTTCTTTTATTGGCCAGCAAAACGAAACGGGGTAAGTGATATGGTGTATTCTTTTAAATATTCGTGAAGATGATGGAGTAGACTCGAAAGAGAGGAGGTTGATCTCACAAAGAATATTCGTGAGAACTGAGAATGGAACACAATATAATTATGATAATAATCGTGTTATTTTTTACAATCTGTTTTCCGTCTTACCGACACAGATGGGTCTTACGGCGATGATGGGATAGGAAAAGGCTAGGAGTGGGTAAAAAGCGGCCGTGCCCTTTCAGTTATATACAACACTCTGGGAACCACCACAGAAACAAGCAATAGTAAATATACTCCTTCACATAGGGTTGCCGTCCGCAAGGGCATCCGGCGGTAAAACTGGACCAAATTCATTTCAAGTGCCGACCTCAATAAATATTGGAAAATAGGCCAGAAAAAGAAACCTGTGTTGCCAGCGCTGCCGAACGGATTCATTTTCAGTTCTTCAAAAGTCGGACTACCCTGCAGGGTTTGAAGTCTCATGCAGAGCGGGACCCTCTAGCAATGATCCGCAGAGGATTAGCTGTTCGCATAGCAACATATCTCGAGCTTTAGTTTCTTAATTTACGAAGTATCAATTTAGAAGCCAAGCTACTCCGAGCGAATGAAATAAAAAATCTCTTCTGTACTGCGATGTTATAACTAGGGCTCAGATTTCTATCCTGGTCTCTTTTTACAAACTTCAATTAAAACTAACCCATTTCTATCTTTTGTGAACCCAATAACACAGTTTTTATAGGTAATTATTTTTACAATTTGCTTTACGTCACACCGACACAGATAGGTCTTATGGCGACGATGGGATAAGAAAGGGCTAGGAGTGGGAAGATAGTGACTATGGCCTTAAATAAGGTACAGCCCCACCATATGATAACATCCGTTCAGTCGAATCGGACCATCGGCGATTCTATGGATTACCGCTTTGCAAGTTATAGATGAACATTGGGAATATAATCGCTTTGATTAATCTGTACTAGGTAGCCAAACTGATATCTCTGCTCTTTCAGAATGGGGACATGGTCATCATAGCGATTCGTCCAACCGAAATCCGTCTTTTGATATCAGGACCGCAATCTTCACTTTGATTGATTTTGGCTCCTTTAAGAAGATATGCGTAAGCCAGGTGTGAAAATGGGAAATTACGGAAAGCCATCTTCAGGGCTGCCGACAGTGGGGTTCGAAAAAACTCCTTTCTTTCTTCCGATTTATTGGAACTCTTTGTCTGCTCTGGGGTGGAGTGAAAGGAAGCATTCATTATCTGCACCCCGCATGTTGTAGTAGACTATAAAGAGGGGAACAAGCACAGAATCTGTGCTCGCTCAGTCGTCTTCTAAGGCTCAGAACGTATCCATGATTCTATGCTTTCCCGTTTAGCGGAGAAATGTACGTATATCTTTTTATTTAGCGAATGGCTTTTAGTCCGTGGTGTAGGGGTAGCGTGCCTGCCTCTTACCCGGAGGCCCCGGGTTCGATTCCCGGCCAGGTCAGGGATTTTTTACCTGGACCTGAGGGCTGGTTCGAGGTCCACTCAGCCTACGTGATTAGAATTGAGGAGCTATCTGACGGTGAGATGGCGGCCCCAGTCTAGAAAGCCAAGATTAACGGCCGAGAGGATTCGTCGTGCTGACCACACGACACCTCGTAATCTGCAGGCCTTCGGGCTGAGCAGCGGTCGCTTGGTAGGCCAAGGCCCTTCAAGGGCTGTTGTGCCATGGGGTCTGGTTTGGTTTGGTATGGCTTTTAGTGCCGATACTGTCCGAGGAAATGTTCGGCTCGCCTGGTGCGGGTATGTCTTTTTAACACCCATGGAGGACATACGCGCCCACATCCGACGGACGAATCACCAACAACGGGGTATAGGTAGAGTTCTGAGTTAGTGTCTTGGCGGATGCAAACTGTATGGCAGTGCGGATAATATTGCTGTTAATTTCTAAATAATTATATTTATTGATTTTCACTCAGGAATACTCTAGGAATCTCGACAAGTGAGTCTTTCATACACTTCATGCACTTATTTTTGCTTGTGGTAAGGCGACCCTTGACACTGGGAACAACTTGAGCTCAGATAGCCAGCGCCTTAACCGTCTTAGCCACTCAGTCTGGAATAATAACATTTCACACCGATGCTGACTAGACATTTTACTTCGACAATACTTATCCCGTGGTACGTATATTTCTTTCTTTCTTTCTTTCTTTCTTTCTTTCTTAATCCGTTTAACCTCCAGGGTTGGTTTTTCTCTCGAACTGAGCGAGGGATCCCACTTCAATCGCCTCAAGTACAGTGTTCTGGAGCAAGAGACTTTGGGTCGCAGGATACAACTGGGAAGGAGGACAGTACCTCACAGAGGCGTCCTCGTTTGCTATGCTGAACAGGGGCCTTGTGGGGGATAGGAAGAGTGGAAGGTTGGAAGGAATAGACAAGGAAGGGGGAAGGAAGCGGCCGTGGCCTTAAGTTTTGTGCCATCGCAGCATTTGCCTGGAGGAGAAGTGGGAAACCACGGAAAACAGCTTCTAGGATGGCTGAGGTGGGAATGGAACCTCCTGAGACTGAGTAGACCCCGTTCCATTCCTCGCACCATTTTTCAAATTTCGTGACAGAGCCGCGAATCGAACCCGGGCATCCGGGGATGGCAGCTAATCACACTAATCACTACACCACAGAGGCCGCCGGGTACGTATACTACGTGGAAAATTACAATCGTGACCCCAACAGAACCCCGTTCGATATTTTAAATCATTCTTCTTCTCAAAAAAGGTATAATAGCATGTGTGATCGTATTATAATCGTTCTAGTCGTCCTCTGAGGTCCGAGTCATTGCTTGAATGATCAGCGTTGACACCTTCGGCTCAGAGCGTCTCGGGTTCGATTCCAGGCCGGGTTGGGGATTTTAATCGCGTCTGACTTATTTTTCTGGATTGGGGAATGGGTGTTTTTATTTGTCCCAACACTCTAATCTTCATATTCAGACAACACATTACACTACCAAACACCACAAAAACATGGAATAGTGATTACCTCCCTAGGTGTGGATTTGACGTGAAGAAGGGCATCCGGCCTTGAAACACGGTCAAATCAACATGTGAGAGACAGTTCGCGAGGGCGAGCCCGCAGATGTGAGAAAAAGCTGTAGAATAAGAAGTGTCGTCCTCTAAAATTTATTAACACCTTTTGTACCGATAATGCCGAGTGATTTTTTTTGTTTTTGTTTGTTTATTTTGGATTTCTGTTCCTTAGATATATTTTGTAGTTAAATGAAGTTTGAAGGAAACAGGTTTCTAAAGCAATTTTTGTAAGTATATGTGATTTGTTTCCGTCATATTTCCAAGGTCTTTATCATATTTTGGAATGTCCGACTCGTTGGCTGAACGGTCAGCGTACTGGCCTTCGGTTCAGAGGGTCCCGGGTTCGATTCCCGGCCGGGTCGGGGATTTTAACCTTAATTGGTTAATTCCAATGGCACGGGGGCTGGGTGTATGTGTTGTCTTCATCATCATCATTTCATCCTCATCACGACGCGCAGGTCGCCTACAGGCGTCAAATAGAAAGACCTGCACCTGGTGAGCCGAACCCGTCCTGGGATATCCCGGCACTAAAAGCCATACGACATTTCATATTTTGGAATGTTTAAAGTAGCATAAGTGGATGTATATTTTCAGAGCTTTTAGGTCATATACTCTAGTTATAACTAATATGGTGGATTATGACAAGCAACTCAGCCTCCTCGACGATGACTGGCCACACACTTTCATATATCGAAATTTCACACTGGTTTCGTGCGCTTATTGAGTTATAATAATAATAATAATAATAATAATAATAATAATAATAATAATAATAATAATAATAATAATAACAATAATAATAATAATAATAATTGTACCGAAGGTACACCTTCCTCATGCTTTTGAACTGTGCGCTTTCTAGAAGGCCATTTGTGATGTAAACCCTGAACTGTGTATCTAAAGATGTCTCTACCATCGACTTATGTGCCCTTCCTGGCGGGAGGACGGATTATTAATTTTTCAAGGGAAATTTCTATTTTCAAGATTTGTACACGTGAAGTGTTTGTAGATTTTTTAATGTGCTGAAGTTGTCAGCACTACCATGGCTTCCTTCTTCCTTATGTTATGGACCAATGAGAAAATTTTGTATATATTTTCGCAGCCAGTTAAAATTGCGGGTGTGTACAGGCATTCTGCCTAGGGAGTTCTGGAACTTTTCCCTCTGCTATTTAAGCTGGGCACTTTTGGGACATTTTGTCTTCTTCATCGCTCCAGTCTAGGGTGCATACGGTGTAAGTGGAGACGGCGGCAGCCTTGTCCATCGTCGGAAGGCCCACCAGCTCAAGGTAATGGCAGACATCTTTAAAAAATGTGGCAGTTTCAGGAGATTAACTTAAGGGGAAGGTTTCAAATTATTTTCTTAATGAAAATTTCTAAAGTTTAATATCACTTTTAAAATGCGAACATTTAGGCAAGTCTAAGGACTCTATTCAAATCCCGGCTGCGAAATATATGTAACTTAGTGAATAAAGAGTGTTCCAAACCAAACCAAACCAAACCCCATGGCTGTACAGCCCTTGAAGGACCTTGGCCTACCGAGCGACCGTGCTCAGCACGCAGGCCTGCAGATTACGAAGTGTCGTGTGGTCAACACGACGGATCCTCTCGGCCGTTATTCTTGGCTTTCTAGACCGGGGCCGCTATCTCACCATCAGATAGCTTCTCAATTCTAATCACGTAGGCTGAGTGGACCTCGAACCAGCCCTCAGGTCCAGGTAAATATCCCTGACCTGGCCGGGAATCGAACCCGGGGCCTCCGGGTAACAGGCACGCACGCTACCCCTACACCACGGGGCTGGCTAAAGAGTGTTCACCCTATATTAATTCCCATTCAATTTGGTATGAGGGTGACTATGATTTTCTAAAATTCTAAATTCTTCAAACCATTTTGGAAGTTAATATTTCGCCATCTAGTCATCCTCTGTAGTATAGGTTTAGCCTCTGCAAACTTAGGGCCATAAGCCCATGTAGGATTTTAAGTGTTTTTCAAAAGGAGTGCAAGCGCTTCGCCTTCTAGCATTATGTCCATGGCCGATTTCTTAAACCTTTTCTTTGTATATTTAGGCCATTTAGAATGGGTACTCAGTGCCCGTGTTTAAATTCTAGGTATTCATAGACAAATGTGGATCAGACTGTCGAGCAGAAATTACAGTAAATACTGTTTTCGAAG